>NC_090654.1:81404814-81722314 GCF_040937935.1 Hyperolius riggenbachi
CTTCATAAGGCAGGAACAGGCGGGGGAAATGAACTGTATAAAGAACATTTATTACTTACATCTCATCTCATCTTTCTTGTAAATTTCCACTATTGACAATGAAGAAAGAGTTCCTTCCTGGTTAGTACTGTAGATTGGAATCATGTTAGAATGATTCTTTTCAGATTCGTACATTGCTTTTATGGGCATGTATAAACACTGTCAGACCATAGTTATGCATAGACAAAGCTAGATAGGAGTGTCAACCTGCTGCATTCACTTAACCACCTGCGTACCAGCAGTTTTTGGCCCCTTAAAGACCGGAAACCACTGGTACAAAAAACAGGCTTACCGACATCACGTAGCATGGACCCATTGCTCTCATTGTTCGCGCCGCTCTCCTGTTGCTGAAGCCCACCTGCTCTGCTCTTGCTGTCACTTTGCGGCTTTTTTCGCATATGAATGTATACAAAACGCATATGCATGTGTGACAGCTGGGGTGGAAGGGATGGAGGGCGCACTTTGGTGTCTCAGCCTTGGGTACTGGAGAACCTTGTCCCAGCTCTGTCCCCGTCTGGCAGCCCGCCAAGCAAAAAAGGAAAAACTGCGGCGGATCACTTTAAAACACACGCGGCGCCATAGACTTACATGAATTCCAGTCTGGCACGTCACTGCAGGAGCCGCACGGCAACGTTGGTATGCGCTCGGATTAGATAGGGCACTTCCGGCACAGTGCACCGCAGCGTGGCTGGTATGAACTACCCCATAGGCTTTTCATTGCCCTGCGGTGTGGTGTGGTGCAAATACCGCACCATCCCAGTGTAAAAGGTCCTCAAGATTAGCCATGGGTGGAAAGAGTTAAGGTTAGCTGTGGGGGGTGGGTGGTTAACGTTAGCTGTGGTGGGTAGGAGGGTTAAGATTAGGCTTGGTGGTGGGTGGTTAAGCCTATTCTCTCACACTGAACCCTCCCACTACTGATGCTTAACCCCCCCCACCCCCCAGCTAATCTTAACCCCTCCCCCCACCACTCTCCACGTCTATTTTTAAGTTTGGCTGTAGTAAAATATTGGTATTTCATACCGATATTTTACTATCGTTTTTTTTCCACTTTAATGCGGCCGTAAAAAATAAATTTATTGATATACTGCTATTGACTTTTCTGGGTGCCAACGTTTCCGTTTTTTTTTAAAGTGACACTGAAGTGAAAAAAAACTTTTGATGTAATGATTTGATGTAATGATTTGTATGATTTAAAAACAATTGAGGAGGAAATTCAGAAAGTTTCTGACTCCTTGAAACCTTTTGAGAGAGATCCACTATATAAAACCCGTAGTGAAGAATTAGATAAACCTATTACTCAATTTAATAAAAACTTGGTTATACATAGGGACCAAAAGGTCCTACGTGATAGAACGGCATACAAAATTGGTTCCGCATATAGGTGGAGTAATCCAAGGAGGCGGCCTCCAATTAAACCTAAATCTCCGAGGAAGGAACCTCCAAAACAGCCTCAGGCTGCGGATGAATCAAATTCTTCCATAGGCAGTAGCATTCCCGTCTCAGACAGTTCTGCCTCTGGGAAAGATAATCCAAAGCAATACAATTTAAGACAGAAACAGTTTGGGCAGAACCCAAACAAAACAGGGAGTAAAAAGAACAAAGAACAGGACAACATTAATAAGGATACAGAGTCATCATGTCAGGAGGACTCAGACGGTGGGTTACCTTCCTCATCTTCTGCCTCGGCTTTTTTAGCCACCGGGCAGAAGGTGGGAAGGTGACAGATACGAACAGTGGAGGAGCCAGTGCCTCGAATGCAGATCTAGAAGTTATCAATTTGACAGATGAGGAGATTCCTCAGGAATATCTGTCATTATTATCAAAGGGTTTGGGATTTTGTCCCACACACAATATAAATGTGTTTGATACAATAGTTGATCTGCATTTGTTTGGACGACGCATTTTGTTACAGGCCCTCTACGGTGATAAATCTAAAAAAATCCCTTCAAGTATTTTAGAGAAGCCGTGGTCAGATGAGGATCTTGCTGTCCTCCAAGCTTTAAAGGAGCTACAAGGAGATACTGTGGCTTGCTCTCAAACTGAACACACAAATGTATACGCATCCTATTTTGTTCCTACTCTAGAAGAGGTGGGATTGCGGAATACTTCAAAAAAGTTTCCACCTTTTTCACTGTTCCCTAATTTGAAAACCTTTATGGAGGTGGTAGAGAGGGACATCTCTAAATTAAAAGGTCATAAGACAGATGGTGACAATCTGGATTTGGCTGAACGTAACACACTTGCAGAGTTAATGTTAAATGAAAAATGGGTTATCAAACCCTCAGACAAAGGGGGAAACATTGTGCTGATGAAGGCTGAGCGTTACAGGAAGATGTGCCTGGATATCTTGAAAAATCAGGATTGTTATGTGAGGGTCTCCCAGTCCAGAGCCGCACGCTGCCAGGGGGAGTTATTTGCAATAATCAAGGACTCCTTTTCGCGCACGGTAATTGATTTTGACATAGTGACGTTTTTGAAAGTACTTAATCCGGTTTTGCCAACATTCTATTCACTTCCTAAAGTTCACAAGGACCTCAAAAAAACCCCGGGGCGCCCGATTGTATCGGGTAGGGGATCCCTTACCGAACGGGCAAGCGCATATATAGATAGACATCTTCAGCCGCACGTTTGTGCATTACCATCATATGTTCGAGATTCATCATATCTGTTGAAGATCTTGGAAAATCTCCAGCTTCCCCCTGGCGTGTTACTTGTGACTCTGGACGTGGAGGCCCTCTGTTCAAGTATACCACACGATTTGGGTGTGGAGGCTGTCAGGATCTTTTTGGGGGAGTTGGGCATACAGAATACTGCACATAATATGTTTTTGCTGACCCTTTTAGATTTCATTTTGAGAAACAATATTTTTTTGTCTGAGGATACCCACTACCTCCAGGTGCAGGGGGCAGCGATGGGCACCACGTGTGCTCCGTCGTATGCCAACCTGTACCTGGGAGCGTGGGAGAGGGAGCTGTTTTCCGATGAGGACCTGGCAATGTACCTGTGCCACGCTTTGGCCTGGCACAGGTACATTGATGACATCCTGCTTTTCTGGACGGGTGGCAAGGAATTATTATTACAATTTATGACAGCTATCAATAAGAATATTTGGAATCTCAAATTCACTATGCACATGAGTTATGTGGAGGTCCCATTTTTGGATCTTCTGATCTCGGTCTCGACTGCGGGCCTTGTCTCTACAAGGTTATATAGAAAGGAAACGGCAACAAATGCACTTTTGAGAGCAGAAAGTTTCCATCCAAAACACACTATTAATGGTATCCCTACCGGACAGTATTTGCGGATTCGACGCAACTGTTCAGAGGATGATGCTTTCCAGAGGGAGGCCCTGCAGCTGAGATCGAGATTCAGACAAAGAGGATACAAGGATAAGATTCTTATTAAGGCTTATAAGAGAGCTAATGCTAGCAACAGATCTGCCCTATTGGATAGGAGTAGATGTCCCGCCCGCGAGAGGTCGGAGGCAATCAGGTTCTGTACCAGATTCTCGGCACAGCATCGAGAGGTTTCTAGGATACTGGACAGGCATTGGCACATCCTCACTAACGATGCCAAATTGAGCACAGTGTTAACACAAACTCCTCTTTATTCATTCCGGAGGGCACCGTCCCTACGGGATCTCTTGGTCAACAGTCATTTTGTCGATCCTCAGGCCAACAAAAAGCACTGTAAGGTGACTGGTACATACACCTGTGGTGGATGTTCGGTATGCCGTTATATCCAGGTGGGCAGATCGGTTCGCCTTCCGGATGGTCGGGATTGGTGTTTCCCACATTATGTAAATTGTAGCACTACTCTTGTGGTATACCTGCTGCTCTGCACTTGCGGGGCTTTTTATGTGGGAAAGACCAAAAATGAATTTCGTACACGCATCTCGCAACATATTGGAAGTATCAAGAGTTCAAATCATAATAACCTTACTCCCGTGGCGAAGCATTTTAAGTCCGTCCACGGTGGTAGGTTTCAACATGTGCGTTTTGTTGGTCTGGACAGAATTCATAACTCTGCAAGAGGTGGAAATATGGATTGTCTGCTTCTACAGCGTGAAGCAAGGTGGATATTTGACTTGGAGGCAACTAAGGAGCCAGGCCTCAATGAAAACACAAGTTATGTCCCCTTTCTGCCACCTTAGGGATGTTCGGTGAAGCATCCCACACCTTATGGGTCTGCGCTGCTCTTCCAGTGGGAGGGGCTTTGGGGGCTTCCTGCTGGGGCATCTCACATCTAGTTTTCCGCATGATGTTTATGGAAAATTTTTTTTGATCAATGCTTATGCCAGAATTGGCTTGATCCCCATTTAGATAGGGATGTGCATGCATGCACACCTCCTCTTTTTTATGATGGGGGTAGTCTAAACGTATAAAGTGAGCGGAATCTTGCACACTGTGATTTAATATTTTCATTTATCCTTTTTGGTTTTTGAAGCCACATATAAGTATGGTAGGCGTTTCTAATTGTGAATAACAATCATCGTTTGTATAGTTGCTTTGTTTTTGTGATGCTGTTTTGGGATGGGACGTGGAGCGCTTGTGTCTGTGTGTGCTGCCGCCGTCTGATCCGGCTGCCCTGGTGTCTCCCGCCCCTTCCCCGAGGCCTGCGTGTGGGGGGGCGGGGCCTGGCGGACGCGCCGGGCGAGCTATTGGGCTCGCCCGTCGTGTCTGCCTGCTCCGCCCCTCCGCTCGCATTGGCCCTGGTGTGGGAGCGGGAGATGCCATACCCGCGACCGGATTGGTCGGCGGCCTGCACATAGACGCAGCGTAGCCCACAGAGGGACACGCCTCCTGAAGAAGCCGGCAGAGTCCGGCGAAATCGATCGAGGACGCCGTCCTCCACCATGAGGTCCTCCCCTCCATGCCTCCATGCTGCCTAACCAGGTGCTGTATCCTCCTCTCCACACCTCCAGCATCAGAAACTCGGCTAGTCTTTCCAGGCTCCGCCATAGCAAGTCAACACTGGTGGATACAGTAAGAGCCCTCAGGGCACCTCAGCTGCTACACTGTTTGCATAGAGACACTGTTAATACTGCCATGCATCTTGTCTGCTTTTGCTTGATGAACTGCCAGCACTGGATGTGCCTTGCTGTTGCTTCAACCTGATTCATGCTGATATGCCACTTGATGTGCCTGTTTGCAAAGGTTCTTAGGAATTACACTGCATGTGCTATGCCATGCTATAACACAGGACTGTGCTTTGCTACATCAACATGCTATACTGAGGTGACTTGCTAACCTGATGGGACGCTGAGTACTCTACCTGTTTTTGCTGGATGACTATATGCATGGTCCTCATATAATATAGGAGGCTACATGATATGAAGAAATTATTGTGTATTGGATGAATGTTCTGGAATTTATTTTTTGGAACTGCTTATGGTATCTACGATTCTCCGCATGTGAGAGACTCAGTAATATTTTTCCACATCAGGTTTTTGATCTATTTTTGCAGGGCTGCGCAGCCATTTATACGTGTGCACACGATCCTTTTGCTTAGGAGGGGGAGAGCATTGGGGACGCCTGGGTGGGTACATGCATGGATGGGGTGGGGGATGGGCTACATGGTGGGATTTTATTTTGCAGTTTTTAATAATGAGCATATGTTTGAATAAAGCTTTGTATTTTTGAATAAGACTGATTTGTATTCAGTCAGGTCTCACTCCTCCTTTACCCTATCTCATAGTTCGTGCTATTGATTTGTATGTGTAATACTGATAATTGATAGAATGTTAGTAGCAAAGAAAATAGTCTCATATTTTAATTTTTCGATATATAGCTTTTTTTTTTTTTTTTTTTTTTTTTTTTTACAACATTGCATAATTCTCTAATATTTGCAATTATAAGCCACACTTTGTGTTTTAAACTATAACACAAACAGAGCTAATGACTCTTTCAACTAATTTCTCAGGAGTAAAAATGTTATCTAAATCTGTCTCTGACCATTTCTTTAGCCCCATCTACACTATACAATTTTTTGTGCGAATCGATTCATAGATTCGATTCAATCCGACATGTTTGATCGGGATTCGATTAGATTAAATTCAATTTGCCATTGTTTTGTAACGCCGTCTAACAGTCTCCTAGTGGCGATCGCCGCTGGGAGACTGATGGTGGAGGGGAGTTCCGTCATCCATGCGGAGATGCACGCGCATCAGTGTGTGCGATCTCCTGCAAATCTCCGCTCCAGGACTTGACAGCAGTTGGCTTTAGGCGGTCACTCCCATTGGCGTTAGGTGGTCCTAGACAGGTTAACATACATGCAACAGTACAGTAAACAAAAAAAAATAGCCGGGTGCGTCAAAATAAAACCAAATAGGCCCTGTATACGTAAATTAAGTAGCGATGTTCCCCAGAAAATAGAATTAAGTAGCCACGTGCCCATATATATCAGTATTAGGTAGCCAGGGCTGGCTGGGGAGAACTGGGTGCTTTGCTGGATGCTACTGCCTGCAATGCTGGGCGGCCTTAGAGCATGCAGGGCCTGTGGCAAGTGTCATATGAAGGACCTAGAGCATGAGTATAGTTGACGCGCAGTGACGCAGACCCCCGGCGCCTGGAACGCAGGGGAAGTAAGTAATTCCCTGCCCGGCCAGGTAAAGGAAGGGGTAGTTGGGCCCCCTCCCTGCCGCTCTGTGCCCAAGCCCCCTTTCCTGCGCTGCTACCCCCTCCTATCCTGCTTCTCGGTGTGGGGTCTGGGAGGGCCCATTTAAAGTTAAAGGTGCAAGGCCTACCGGGAAAATTCCTGTGTTCCTGGGGGCCCAGTCCGAGCCTGTTTGCAGGTAACTTCCTGCTTCATCAGGTCAAAAGTGTCAAAGGCAGGTAGACGATCGGTAGGAGCCCCCCTTCCCATTGAGGGCGATATGCTTAGATCTTCTATTTTATTAAACGATCATCATGTTTGTTGGAGCGCGACCTGATCATTGACCGAAGACTGGGGGTGCCCATATTGCAGTGAAGACTGTTATCTTCCCCCAATGCCTTATACAGCACAGTCCCCAGTATCCGGGAACCGGTGGGGATTGCATGATGCTGGATACATGTGCTTGCTGGCTGCTTGAGCAACTGGCCAAAAAAAGAACAAATCTCCCCCCAGGTGTTGGAAGAATACTAACCGGGCCTCCACCGATCCACCAGCGATGTCCTGCATCACCTCACGGCTCATGTGAAACGCCGACCTGCATCAAGTGAGGACCCATCATTATTATTTCTTTTTTTAAAGTGTCTATATACTACACTATATGGCATTCACAGTGTCTCTCTGTCAGGGCCGAATTTACCATAAGGCACTGTAGGCATGAGCCTACAAGCACCTGATGATGGTAAGGCGGCTCACTCCACTCCCCAAGCGCTTGAAGTTTTGAATCCGGATGATACCATTTATTGGCTAACGTAAAAGAAAATTCTCTGTAAGATAGGCTCTTTTTCCACTAGCAATCGCAAAGCGATTCGTTTGCGATGCAATTGCATTTTTTAGCTACTTTTCCCCCTGCGTACTTATTTGATTTGCATGCATTTTAAATGCGTTTGAATTCTATTGGCTGGAAAATGTTTTTTTTTCCCCAGCATGGCAAAGATTTTGATTGGACTAATGGAAAATAAATTATTTTTGCAGCAATGATGTCAAGCCAGGCATAGATGGCTGCAGTATAGGTAGCCAGGCATAGGTGCCTGCAGCAGGGGCGTAGCAATAGGGGTTGCAGAGGTTGCGACCGCATCGGGGCCCTTGGGCAAGAGGGGCCCCGGAGGGCTCTCCCTCAACTACAGTATTAGCTCTCTATTGGTCCTGTGCTCATAATAATCACTTCTATAGATACATTGAATAGTGATAATCATTAAACTGCTCCCCATCCCCTTCTTGCACCTCTCACTGTAGTTGCCATTGGCAGGTTTTGGTGCACCGTATCAATTGCTATGTATAGAGTGCTTGGAGGGCCCCATTGTAAAACTTGCATCGGGGCCCACAGCTCCTAAGCTACGCCACTGGCCTGCAGTACAGGTAACCAGGCATAGGTGCATGCAGTATAGGTAGCCAGGCATAGGTGGTCACAGTATAGATAGCCAGGCATAGGTGGCCGCAGTATAGGTAACTAGGCATAGGTGCCTCCAGTATAGGTAGCCAGGCATAGGTGGCTGCAGTATAGGTAGCCATGCACGGGTGGATGCAGTATAGGTAGCCAGGCATAGGTGGCCATAGTATAGGTAACCAGGCATAGGTGCCTCCAGTATAGGTAGCCAGGAATAGGTGGCTGCAGTATAGGTAGCCAGGCAATGATGCCTGCAGTATAGGTAGCCAGGCATAGGGGGCTGGACTATAGGTAGCTAGGCATAGGTGGCCGTAGTATAGGTAGCTATGCATAGTCGCAGTGGCGGGGCAGAGTGGGCATAGAACAACTCACCTTCCGTGATCCACCGCAGCCTCTATCTACTTCCTCCCAGACGCCTGTTGCGAAGTTGGTAACAGCACCCCCTGAGATGACATATGGTACATCATCACAGGGAGCGCTGTCATCACAGGGGGTGCTGTTACCAACGCGATGGATGCCTGGAAGGAAGTAAATAGAGGCTGCAGTGGATCACGGAAGGTGAGTTGTTCTCTGCCTGCACTGCTCCACTGCTGCGCCCCCTCCCCCGCTGCAGTGCCCCAGTGGTCATGCGGTCTGCACCGCCCCAAGAAACGAGGCTGGCTGTATGGGTTTATTAATGAGTGCAGCTTCTGAGAGAACTGTGTGCTGTGCAGTGTATTGCTTTTACCTGATGTTACCTGAGATGATTTTGGTATTGACTGTCTCTGCATTTCTGCTGGGACGGAAACGGTTGGATCGTCCATAGACTCTGGTTGCACCCCACATTGCAGGAAAGGTCTTCCAAGGCTCAGTTCTGGACACTGTACCGGGATTTGAGAAGCCATCTGGATAAGCTCTTTGGATACGTAAGACATAGATTTGCATAATGTAATATGTTTAAACATCTGTGCTTCCACTGTGTTTCCTTGTATCTGTCAGCCATATTCCCTAAATAAGATGGACTGCAATTGTTCTGTAGTTTGATCTTAAAGAAAGTGACCTGGGTGCAGGGCCATGCCGAGGCAGAGGCGAGAGAGGCTCCAGCCTTAGGGCGTAGTGTAGGAGGGGGTGCACAACTCACTCAGCTATGAGTCCCCTATTGTGTTTGAAGCAGAGAGAAATAAGAAAAGGGGATACATGACAGTGACTGCAAACCAGACAACTAGAGATTAAGGGATTAAGGTGTTGGGGTGTGGAGTGGTTGGGGGCCCTGCCTGAGGCGCCTCTTAGTCTAATAGCAATCAGTGTGTGACGGCTGGGATGGGAGGGATGGAGGGACACACTTTGGTGCCTCAGCCTTGGGTGCTGAAGGACCTTCTCCCGGCTCCACCTGGGGGCAGAGTGTGGCAAGAGCTTAGGCTACATAGATAGATGCCCGGAGACCACCTGACACGTTCTTGCATCCCTACTAAGGATCCCTGTCATACAGCACATCAGATTTTGGTCTTAGTGTCTGTAAACCTAATGTAGTACACCTCTTTACTTTTCCATTACAGCCTTTTCCTCTATGGGAATTCTGTCTCGGCATCCGCTCAATCACACTTTTTTTTTAAAATATACTTTTGCTTGCAGCGAGTTGGCCTTTCATTACAGTCTTGGTTTATTAACTTTCTCTGGATCTACTCCAGAGAGCCCTTGACCACAACCTGCCCTCTGCCTCCACTTTTATGTTATACTCAGTAGACCAGCGTCAGCCAGACCACATTTCAAAATGTGAAACTTCTGCAGCCAACAATTCTTCAGCTACTGGATGAAAACCGTATGATTAAACCTGTAGACGTCATCACTCTATTTAAAGTTCAACTCCACTAACAAATGTTTTCATAGCCCTGTGCAGGCTTTTTAAATTTGTGCAGAAAAGCTTTAATTACCTAATATCAAGTGAATCACATTTTAAAAACTAGTCTACTCTGCAGTACAACTTCCTGTGCAACTGACTGGCAAAGCTGCAGGCTATGAACTCTACAAGCTGCTTTGTCTGTACTGCATCCCCTTGTAGTCTGAACTAGAGGCCTGCGTAGGTCTACTTTTTTAGACCTGACCTACACCTGCAGCCTCGCTATCTGCACCCAATCCGCGATATGCTTTCTTACATAACCGCTACCAGGGCTGGATTTACCATAAGGAGCTGTAGGCACATGTCTACAGGCATCTGATGATGGAAAGGCGGCTCACTCCTCTCCCTGAGTGCCTCCCTCCTTCTTTATGCAGAGTCCCAAGTAAAGCATAAATGAGAGGTTACTCACCCGGCTCTCAGCATTCCACTGACAGGATTTCCCTAGAGGGCACCTCTAGCTACCTAATACCCAGAGGCACCTCTAGTTACTTTGTATTAGGAAGCCAGAGGTACACTCAGTATTAAGGGACACCTGTGGCTACCTACACAGGAAAGAAAGGAAGAAGTAAAAGTGGGGCCAGCCAGCACATTTGGGGTGGAGTTTGTTTGGGGTTTGTAGGTTCGCGGAGGGTGAAGTGTAGGGTGCTAGAACTTGTGTGCCTATAGGCTCCTGTGATGTAAATCCAGGCCTGATCGCTACCTGACCCGCAAGACTCCGACATCAGGGAGCTGTTATAGTTACCTGCCCAGATGGCTAGATCGGCTTCTTATCTTCCTCTTCTAGCTTTCGATCACATGATATGACATGTGATCATATCCCAGGGGATGGTGTCAGTGTTGCAGCAGTCTCTTCCATTACCCCTCTCCACCACCAGGCAGCACTATCCAGACTGGTAACTATAACAGCTCACTATTGCCCACTCTACCCACATCCTGACCCACAGCCTGCTACCTACACCCATCCAAAAAACAAAAACGGGTACCCGTACCCAGCCCACATTTTGTGTAACCAGTGGGTTATTGTGGGTACTCGACCTGATGCCAGCCTCTACATTGAATGGAATAATGCTGAGCCAAACAGCAACAGTCCTACCCCTATAGGCCTTGACTTACTACCCTATGGTACAGTAAGGGCCCGTATCCACTGGCGCGGTTTCTGTGCCGAATCCACAGATTTTCCCCGCAGGCAAATCGCGCAGGGAAACTCTGCCATAGGGTACAATGGCGCCACCGGCCGAATTGTTTGCGCTAGCGATTCGGCTGACATTGCCATCCGAAATGGTGCGGGAGGCTGATGGGATTTGGCACATAGCCGTGCATGGTACGGCTAATGGGATTTGTCTGCGTAGCCGCAGACCCGGAAGTGCCGCCGCGCGTCTCACAAACGTGTGCTGCTCAAATGGAAATGGGCCCTTACTGTATGCAGACAGTGCACGGCAATATTACAGCTGTTTAATCAACAAACAACGTGTGCTGTACACATAGCACAATTATGTATGCAACACACACCTTCCATCTATAGAGAACATTACGCAAATAGCATAACCCTACATTATAGAAGCAATGCGCATGCCATATACATAACTCCGGTTGCCCAACATTTGCCATTTGTGTGGGCATGCTGTAAACCCTGGTAAAATTGCTGTGCCTATTTGCGCCCAGTGAGCCACTGTAGCATAGTGAGCCAGGGCCATAGTTATTCATTCAGCTAGGTTTCTTCAGGTCATATAACTAAATTTATAAAACAGGATTTTTACCTGCCTAATAAGAAGATATCACACTCAGGTTGCAACTCAGGTTGCTAAGGTATCATATAACGTATTGCCTGCAGCTGACTTATTTCATTTTATGAGTATAAATTGCTTTCAGGTGCAATCCAGCACAGTTCATCTCCTCAGATTATAAGGATTTAAACAATTTATTCCAGGCCCTCACCTTGTTCTTTTCTGGATATACGATCAAAAATCGCTGTACCGTCTTCCTTATTGGATATACTACACGACTTTGTCAATCTTATGTAATATTGGGGTTGAAGCATTAACCGCCAGTAAGTGCCTGTCTGTGCATGGTAATATTACCATTACTACCGCTAGCAGTGTACCACGCAGTACCAACACCGCTTTCAATTGTAATGGTAACATTGTAGTGCACTGCCTGTGTACGGCAATACTACCGACGGTTAGTGTATCAACCCCATGGTAACAACTTGAGTATCTAAGTGCAATGTGATTGATCTTTAACCCTTTCCTTGCTAAGCTCTTGTATCCAAATTGCACCCCTGGTGGCCTGCCTAGCCAAGATTAACGTTTTTTTGCATGTGCCAAGAATACACACAGTGCAGGCCAAAAGTTCATCAGAAACTCCCTAAGCTATATGTTTTCAGAATGCAGAGAACCAGTAGAATTAAAGGGGAACTGAAGAGAGAGGTATATGGAGGCTATCATGTTTATTTCCTTTTAGACAATACCAGTTGCCTGGCAGCCCTGCTGATCCTCTGCCTCTAATACTATTAGCCATAGCCCCTGAACAAGCATGCAGCAGATCAGGTGTTTCAGTGGTTCAGACTTATAAGTCTGATCTGACAAGACTAGCTGCATGCTTGTTTCTGGTTTTAATCAGATACTACTGCAGAGAAATAGACCAGCAGGGCTGCCAGGCAACTGGTATTGATTAAAAGGAAACAAACATGACAGCCTCCATATACCTCTCTCTTCAGTTCCCCTTTAAAGTGGATACAAACTCAGAACTCCCTCTCTGCTCTAAAAGATAAGCAACAACATAATAACCTTTAAAGAACAACATTTATTTGTTACAGCATATAGAGCTCCTACAGAGATCCTGCAGAGTGTTTACTTCCTGGTTTCCTGGGACCGCAGAAAGGGTTAACCTACTGTGTTTACACATTAGCACAGAACTCAGAACTGACAGCTCAAATTACACTTGCTGATTGCTGGCTGATCATTAAATAGGCTGTTCTCTGCAAACACACAGGGTGGATTTCTTTCCGTTTTCCGTGTCTTCTGTGCAAGCGTTTAGGCCTGCTTTAAACATAGCATTGTCAATTTGATACATCATCTGTGCTTTACATGATTGGACATTGTTCCACTGGTAGTTATTGCACTGTTGTGCATACCCTCCAGAATTTCAAGCACACAAATGAGTAGAATGGTTCTATGTTGTAGTCATGATAATCCACGAATAGCCAGATTTCAGTGGCTATTGGTGGAATATAGTAAACTAGCATACGCCGCATAAAGGGGTAGCGGGCAGGAAGGGGGTATAGGGCACAGTGGTGTGGAGGGGTGTCGGACCCCCCCCTTACCTGAGTCCCCCATGTGCGCTCCCCCTATAGCTTAAGCTCAGCAGCCGCCGCCGCTATTAGTAAGAGGCAGCGGGCGGGGATGACTCACCTCTTCCGCGTTCCAGCGTGCGTTCCACTGTCGTCACTTCCTGCAATGCCGCCCACTGTATTGTAAGTGGACGGCATTGCAGGAAGTGATGACAGTGGAACGCACACTGGAACGCGGAAGAGGTGAGTCATCCCCACCTGTTGCCTTTTACTAATAGCGGCGGCTGCTGCTGAACTTAAGCTAGTGGGGGAGCGCAGATGGGGGACCCATGTGAGGGAGGGGGGGGTGTCCGACCCCTTTCCCCGCCGCTGTGCCCAATACCCCCTTCCTGCCCACTACCCTCTCCAGCTCGGCGGCAAGTCTAGGACCGGCCCTGGGGACAGGGCGCTACTTCTTCTCCTTGCTTGAAGGTTGAGGCACTTACTCTATAGATGTACAGCCTTGGGACTTTAGATGAAGTCCTGCAGGGAGTAGCTATACTGTCAGCAGGACAACAACTAGTTACCAGTAAATTAATATTTTTCATAATTTAAAATGTTAATATGAAGGAGTGCTAGTTGATAACTGAGACAAACCGATACCAAATATAGCTGATACAGTCATGCAAAAAATTAACACAGACCAAACTAGTATTCTTGGAGGCATGAGCTTCCCTCTCTACCCTTTTTATGCACGTTGAAAGGTGGGATTCTGTGCATGTTATAAGTGCCATAGGAACAGCTCTGTACTCTACAGTCATAGTTGCAAAGAAGTCAAATTTCAACTTTACATTTGGGTGCAATTTAAATGAATGGGTATTTTCTAATAACTTCAAATGAGAAAGTTTCTTGTATAGCACTGATTAATGGTATATTATTTTTAAAGCAAACCTGAAGGGAAAAAAAGTATGATATAATTAATTGTATGTGTAGTATGGATACTGAATAGAACATTAGTAGCAAAGAAAATAGTCTTATATTTTAATTTTCAGCTATATAGCTTTTTTGTTTTTTAATAATATTTATAACATTGTATCATTCTGTAATATCCAGTTTAGAAAGTACACTCTGCCATAAAAGTGTACCAGAGACAAGATTAACTAAAAGTTTTATACATACCTGGGGCTTCTCCAGCCCCTTGCGCACAGATCGCTCCCACACCACCGTCCTGCCAGTTGCAGCCTGTCCGCGCAAGAAAAGTGCACCCTCTATGCATATCTAGCCATCAGAGAGATACGTAGAGGGCGCACTTCTCTTGCGCGGACAGGCTGCAACTGGCTGGAGTTACAGGACCCGGTACCGAAGAGGGAGAAGACTGAGGACGGTGGCGTGGAAGCGATCCGTGCGCAAGGGGCTGGAGGAAGCCCCAGGTATGCATAAAACTTTTAGGTGATCTTGTCTCTGGTTTCCTTTAAAGCTATAAAACAAAGAATAAATAATGACCATTTGGACTTGCAGTAAAACCTTATCTCAAGCAGTCTTTTACTGTTTCTCGGCTGTTTAGGTGCTTCAGAAAACAGGACTGTATTTGACCCAAGTTGGGTTGAACAGCTCAGAGCTCTTTTGCATAGATAATAACTGAAGTTGTTTTTAACTCTTCATCTACCGGAAAACAACATGAGACATTTCTTTGCCACGAATGTTCTGTTTCTTAGCTGTATTCATGGTGTGAGGGATCAGCTGCAAATGGTGAGTACTCAGCGGGAGATAGCAGCACAGACAGGTGTATTTTCCAAAACAAACAACAGTTTATTGGACAGCAGGCTTCTTAAACAGCAGTCTTTTGGCAGTTTGTAAAGTACAGTTCAAATGAAAACAAAAAGGCCAGTCCAGGCCAGCAGCTTACATTCAGCTTTCAATATCAGGAACACACCAAACTCCATGTGCAGCCTGCACTTTCTCTCCAGAGCAAAACCAGCTTCCTGGATTCAAACGTGAAGTCTTTCTTAGCAGACTGTCAGACCTTGCTGGTCACACCCACTCTCTCTCCTCCTACTCCAGCCTTTCAAAGCTGCTCTGTTAACCCTGTGTGTCCTGACTCCAGCAGAAGCCCACATACACAGAGCAAACGATCCACCCAGGATCTGGCGACCAGATGCGCCCGCCCACTCTGCATCTGGTCAGCTCCGGACCCAAGTAAGGTTATTAACCTCTGTCCATGTGACAGACAGCCAAAACCTTTTTTATTCCGGAGCTGCTACTGGATGTAGCGTCTGATCCCAGGTGGAATGTACCTCCCATCCAACACAACCTGGGACAAATCGATTACCTCCTGGGTATCGACTTTGTCACATACTCCCCCCCTCTGTTCGATCCCGTGGGATCGGACACAGTCTGCGGCAAGACAGAATGCCCTTGATAGAGCATCTGCATTGCCATGCAGTCTTCCAGCTCTGTGCTCCACAGAAAAATTAAAGGGCTGTAATGCCAGAAACCAGCGCGTTACCCTTGCATTTTTCTCCTTGTTTTGAGACATCCATGTGAGAGGAGCATGGTCGGTAATGAGGCGAAAGCGACGGCCCAAGAGATAGTACCGTAGAGCCTCGAGTGCCCACTTGATGGCCAGACACTCCCGCTCCACGATACTATATCTTTCTTCGGCTGCGGTCAGCCTTCGACTCAGATACACAACTGGGTGCTCCTCTCCATTGACGATTTGGGATAGGACTGCTCCTAACCCCACAGCTGAAGCATCTGTCTGTACCAGAAACTCTTTTTTAAAATCAGGCGTGACCAAGACTGGACCCCTGCACAATGCCTCCTTAAGACCTTGAAAGGCTTCTTCAGCCTCCTGTCCCCATGGACCCATGGAGGAACTTTTCCCTTTTGTGAGGTTTGTAATGGGAGTGGCCAAAGTGGCAAAATTTGGAATGAACCTCCTATAATAGCCCACCAAACCTAAGAAGGTCCTGACCTGCTTTTTCGTGGTAGGCCTAGGCCAGTCCCTTATGGCCTCCACTTTCTGCACTTGGGGCTTAATCAGACCTCTCCCAATTGTGTACCCCAGGTAACGAGCCTCCTCCAACCCTACTGCACACTTCTTGGGGTTCGCTGTCAGTCCCGCCTTTCTAATGGCATCCAGGACCGCCTGGACTTTCGGAAGGTGGCTTTCCCAATCTGTACTGAAGACGACCACGTCGTCCAAATAAGCCGCAGCATACCGCTGATGCGGCCTGAGGATCTTGTCCATCATCCTTTGAAAGGTGGCTGGGGCCCCTTGCAACCCAAACGGCATCCTGACATACTGAAACAGCCCTTGGGGAGTCGAGAAGGCTGTCTTCTCCTTGGCTGATTCAGTTAAGGGCACCTGCCAATATCCCCGGGTCAGATCTAAGGTGGTGACATATCTTGCAGGGCCCAGCCTTTCGACTAACTCATCTACCCTTGGCATAGGGTAGGCATCAAATTTTGATACCTCATTCAACTTTCTGAAGTCATTACAGAACCGAATGGAACCGTCAGGCTTCGGAACTAGCACTATGGGGCTATTCCATTCGCTGTTGGACTCCTCAATAACCCCCAGTTCCAGCATTCTTTCTACTTCCCCTGCTATGGCCTGTCTGCGAGCTTCAGGTATTCTATAAGGTTTAAGGCGGACCTGTACATGGGGCTCAGTCACAACATCATGCCTGATGACTTGGGTACAACCTGGAAGTTCCGAGAACACCTCTTGATTCCGTAAGAGGAACTCTCGGACCTCCCGTTTCTGTGAAACAGACAGCGTCTCAGCCACCTGTACCAGCTCTATTCCACCCTTGGTGGACTCTTGAGTAACCTGGGAAGCTGCAAGGGCCACCCTCTCTTTCCAGGGTTTCAGTAAATTCACATGATATATCTGTTCTGGCTTCCTCCGGCCAGGCTGGTAAACCCGGTAATTCACCTCCCCGACCTTTTCAATAATCTCATATGGACCTTGCCACTTAGCCAAAAACTTGCTTTCAACCGTGGGAACCAACACCAGGACCCGATCCCCAGGACTGAAAGCTCGAACCTTTGCTGATTTATTATAAACACGAGACTGTGCCTCCTGGGCATGTTGCAAATGCTCTCTGACTAAAGGCATCACCGCTGCAATCCTATCTTGCATACCAGACACATGTTCAACAATACTTCTGTAGGGGGTGGCCTCTTGCTCCCAGGTTTCTTTGGCTATATCCAGAATTCCCCGTGGGCATCGCCCATACAACAACTCAAACGGCGAAAAACCTGTGGAAGACTGAGGGACCTCCCGAATTGCAAACATTAGGTAGGGCAAAAGGCAATCCCAATCTTTGCCATCCTTGTCCACTATTTTCTTTAACATATTTTTTAAGGTTTTGTTGAATCTTTCCACAAGCCCGTCCGTTTGAGGGTGGTACACTGAAGTACGAATCTGATCGATCTTCATCAGTTTACACACTTCTTTCATCAATTTAGACATAAATGGGGTACCCTGGTCTGTCAAAATTTCCTTTGGCAAACCTACTCTGGTGAACATGTGGAACAACTCACGTGCAATCACTTTAGACGACGTATTTCTGAGGGGAACCGCTTCTGGGTAGCGAGTGGCATAGTCCACTACCACCAGAATGTACTGGTGACCACGCGCTGATCGAACCAATGGCCCCACTAGGTCCATGGCTATCCTTTCGAAGGGAACTTCGATAATGGGCAAGGGGACGAGCGGACTTCGAAAATGGGGAGCCGGAGCACATCTTTGGCACTCGGGACAGGATTCACAGTAAGCTTTTACATCTCCATGTACCCCAGGCCAAAAGAATCGCTGCAGGACTCGGTCCCTAGTTTTTTCGGTACCCAAATGTCCCCCCAGGGCATGTTTGTGCGCTAGGTCTAGGACCATTGGGCGATACGACTTGGGGACCACGAGTTGTTCCACAACCTCACCCTGAATTTTACAAACCTGGTACAGCAAGTCTGACTGTACCGCCAAATGAGGAAATACTTTCTCAGCCCCGACCACTTGGGGTTCACCGTTCAACACCTTGACATTTTCCCACGCTTTTGCCAGCGTAGGATCCCTTAACTGGGCAGTCCCAAAGTTATCCCGAGACACCTCCAGCTCTGGTAGGACCGAGCCCTCAGAGGTCTCTGGGGATAACTCAGAGTCCCCAGCAAACACCTCCAAGGGAGAAAACATTTCATTACCATCAATTTCTGTATTATTTTTAGATTCCAGCTCTCTTGAGCCTCCACAGTTATCCCCTTCCCACAAGTTCCAGAACAGTGGAAAGTCCCTCCCCAGGATGACACTATGTGCCAAGTTCGGGCTCACCACTATTTCCTGAGTGGCAGGTCCACAGTTTGTTTCAATGGTGAGAAGGGCGGTGGGGTATTGTTTAGAGTCCCCATGAACACATTGTACTGTGACCCGACGATTCCCCAGCCAGGCCGGGTCCACTAAACTGGAATGCACCAGGGTCACCAAGCTACCAGAGTCTAAGAGAGCCTGGACAGTTTTTCCAGCAATTTTTACCACCGCCAAATGAGAGTCACAGCTTGCGATATACACAGGTCGCGCAAACAAGGACCTGCGACGAGTGTAATCGCACTCCATGGGTTCAACTGCCTGAGGACAGTTAGCAGCAATATGTCCCCACTCTTTACATTGCCAACATTGTACCGGGGATCGACTTCTTACCATTGTGCCTGGTCGACCTCGGCCTGCAGAGCTTGGCTCACTGACCACACCCCCCACAAAGTCAGCTTTTGTCTTACCAGTTCCCTGGGGTGCTGCCAGTCTCCGGGTAGCTGAGCGCTGTCCTGTGGCCCAAGCCAAAGAGTCCTCTGCAGCCAGATAACGTTCCAGCAGCGCAATTAGTTCATCAGCTGACTGTGGATCTGCATGACTCACCCACCTTCGCAAAGCCGGCGGTAGGGAGCGCAAGAAACGGTCAATGGTAACTCTTTCGACGACCTCCGGAGCTGTTAACTTCTCAGGTTCCAACCACTTCTTTACCAAGTGGATTAGATCGTGCATCTGGGACCTTGGAGAGCATCCGGCTGAATAGGACCACTGGTGAACTCGCTGGGCTCGCACCGCCGGGGTGACACCAAGTCTACGCAGGATCTCCTCCTTCAGCTTGTCGTAGTCTTTAGCATCCTCTAGGGCAAGGTCGAAGTAGGCCTTTTGAGCATCCCCAGTCAGGAACGGAGCTACCAATCCTGCCCATTGCGTTTTAGGCCAGGCTTCCCTCTCCGCTGTCCTCTCAAAGGTATGGAGGAACGCCTCGACATCATCATGGGGAGTCAGCTTCTGCAAGAAGTGGCTTGCGCGGATGGTGCCTCCACTGCCAGGTACCAGCAGCTGTCCCTCTTGGTTCCGAGCCACAAGTTGTTGCACCAACTCACTCACTGCTTTCCTGTCAGCCTCAGCAGTCTGACGATCGGCCTCCGCAGCTGCAGCCAGACTCTCACACAGGGCCACCGCTTGCTGCTGTACTGCCTCTGTATGTTGTTGCAGGGCTGTGTTTGTTTTCCGCTGCTCAGCATTAGCCTGTTGCAAGGCCGCATTCGCTAACACCAGCTGCTTCACCATTTCATCCATGCTGCTGTTCAAACTTTTAAATCTTACGCCAAACACACTGTCGCTGTAGGCATGCTAAGTTGCCCGCATCCGAGCACCAATTGTGAGGGATCAGCTGCAAATGGTGAGTACTCAGCGGGAGATAGCAGCACAGACAGGTGTATTTTCCAAAACAAACAACAGTTTATTGGACAGCAGGCTTCTTAAACAGCAGTCTTTTGGCAGTTTGTAAAGTACAGTTCAAATGAAAACAAAAAGGCCAGTCCAGGCCAGCAGCTTACATTCAGCTTTCAATATCAGGAACACACCAAACTCCATGTGCAGCCTGCACTTTCTCTCCAGAGCAAAACCAGCTTCCTGGATTCAAACGTGAAGTCTTTCTTAGCAGACTGTCAGACCTTGCTGGTCACACCCACTCTCTCTCCTCCTACTCCAGCCTTTCAAAGCTGCTCTGTTAACCCTGTGTGTCCTGACTCCAGCAGAAGCCCACATACACAGAGCAAACGATCCACCCAGGATCTGGCGACCAGATGCGCCCGCCCACTCTGCATCTGGTCAGCTCCGGACCCAAGTAAGGTTATTAACCTCTGTCCATGTGACAGACAGCCAAAACCTTTTTTATTCCGGAGCTGCTACTGGATGTAGCGTCTGATCCCAGGTGGAATGTACCTCCCATCCAACACAACCTGGGACAAATCGATTACCTCCTGGGTATCGACTTTGTCACAATGGGCATCACTACACTTGGGCATGCTGGGGCACTGGCCT
This sequence comes from Hyperolius riggenbachi, assembly GCF_040937935.1. NCBI lineage: Eukaryota > Metazoa > Chordata > Amphibia > Anura > Hyperoliidae > Hyperolius > Hyperolius riggenbachi. The sequence continues at coordinate 81,425,387 of NC_090654.1, forward strand.
CCCTTGGGAATCACTGTGCTCCCCCCCCCCCCCCATAACAAACTGTTAACTGTTTCCGGACTCCAGCAGCAAACCGTGAACAGGATAGGGTCTGTAAAAACTCTCCATGTCAACCTGAATCTATGTAGGCATAAAGTCAACCAAGTGTCTTATCTATTTGTCATAAAAACCCCACAATCATTGGAAGAGCCCTTGAAATCAATGTATCTGGATGACACTTATATTTGCAAAAAAAATCTCTCTCTACCCCCTTCTGATTGTATGTTCTAACATTGTCAATATGAATAGAGTCTGAAGAAGGCTTAAAAACTAAAAGCTGATTTTCTTTTAAATTAGCCAATGAATTAGAAGCCATAGTCTCCAGCAATGCTTAGCTAAGATAAAGAATCACACACACAGTGTCTCTCTACCTCCTGCCTCTTACCCCTCCCTTTGCTTGTAGAGTCGTGAGACACAGGCTTGGGGCTAAAGTGATTAATCTGTGTCCTGTAGGAACAGATTGCTAATAAGTAAGGATTAAAGCATGCCAGCAAACTAGCCAATTACATCTGTAGGTAACTTTTCATCAATAATAGCACCATCATTTGGACAATCTGCTCTGCTCAGAAGCCTCTGATTTCTGTTTGTGATGTTTACATTTGGTTCCTATTATTGCTGAACTATTTAGCCTTAATTTTTTCACTTAGGCAAAAAATATCTAACGTTCGCCATACACACATTGATTTTAATCACCTAGATGGGCCCCACCAGCCAGCCATCGTGCTCCCTTTGTGTCCCCCAAAAATGTGAAGCTGGAGCCACCACTGTACTACACATTCAATTCATTATCTCACAAGTTTATTTTTGCTTCAGGTTTGCTTTAGGAAGCATGGAGTTTTTCACTGCTGCATTAAAGTATGCAGCATTGTTCATTGTACATTGCTCTCTTTGTTTCCTTGACAAGCCTCATTTTTCATAGTCTAGCCCTTGTTGACCCATTGAGTAGACAGGGTCTCTTGGTGGCCTGGTGCAGCGGCCTTGGGTTCAGATAGGTGCTGGAACAAACAATAAGATATTTTTGTAGGCGGAAGCAAAGTTAGCCATCACAGAGAGACAGGTGGGGAAATAGAACATGAGCCTCCTTCTGTCAGACATTGTTTTTTCTCTCACATTCAGAGACAGTGGAATGGAACAGACACGTTCCTCAGATGTCTGCGGCCGCGTTGTGATGTCCCTGTCCTTGTTACTCATTCTTTGTTCCTACGCAAAACCTTTGTGTCGCTTTTCCTTCAGCACAGGTGTGAGATTAGCAGCTCCAGCACAGCTAAGCGGAAATCTGGAGCTGTTTGCAGCGAAAGGTTAACTGGCAAAGGAAGAATAAAGGCCTAATTTATTAAAGAACTGTTTACATAACTATGTGAGCCCATCAACCTGATTATGATAACTCAGTAGGTGACTATAAATTGTCACAGCGGCGTGATCGCTAATTGCTAAACAGCAAATCCTAATACATGCGATTGGTGAATTAGAGGTTTATTAACCTCTTCCCCTCCCATATCTACATCCAGGGATGTAGCTACTATGTCCCTTCCCACTCGGGCCCCCTTCCCCCCGCGCTCGCTCCAGCGATCTATTTGCCATCTATTGTTAGCTGAGAGATTAATGAATGGGAACACAGATCTAAGTCCCCGTGTGAATGACCACATCCGTCTATTAGATGGCGCCGCCATTCCCAAAAAACGATACTTACACATTCACGCACTACTAATACTACGCATAGGAAAGTTATGCATGAGGAAATCTTGTGGCTAACTAGTTAAAATTACATCTACACATTTTTTTTTACATTTAAAATTAACCCCTTACCTCCCACACTCCTCAATAGTTACCCCAAAAACATTTTGTAAAAAAAAAAAATGACAATTAAAAAAAAAAAGTTACCGTAGGGATTGAACTTTTTAATATGTATGTCAAGAGTGTATATTACCGTTATTTTATAAATTATGGGCTTGTAATTAGGGATGGACGCGAAACTGGAAAAATGCACCTTTATTTCCAAATAAAAGATTGGCACAATACATTGCACTAGGGAAGAATTTTAAACGTTTCAATAACTTGGACAAATGGCCAAATAAAATGTGTCAGTTTAAATTATGGTAGCATGTATTATTTTAAAACTATAATGGCCTAAAACTGAGAAATAACTTTTTCCATTTTGTTTCTTCTTTTTCCTGTTAAAATGCATTTGGAATAAAATAATTCTTAGCAAAAAGTACCCCCCAAAGAAAGCCTAATTGGTGGTGAAAAAAACGAGATATAGATTTGCTTCGTTGTGATAGGTAGTAATAAAGTTATAGGTGAATTAATAGAACGAGTGCTGATAGGTGAAAATTGCTTTGGTTTTTTAAAGAATAAGCGACACCCATGCTAACCTAGAAATAAAAAACACATATCTAAGTAGATAAATACTAGTTCTACTTACATAACAGATGTATTGTGCTATCCACATAATGATTACTGTGAATTTTATAAAGGAAAAGCAGAAAATCCTATTCTAGGCAGTGGCCATCTTGCTAAGCTAATACTAACATCATATCCTCCCTGACTCTTGTCCCCCCCCCCCCCCCCTTCTCTTGTTCAATGTGTATTCATTAGCTGCCCTCCTCCCAGAGTCTTCAGACACTCCCACTGAGGTGTAAACTAGGAACTGCAGTCTTTTTTCTTTTCTCCTCCAATCGCTGAGTCACCTCAGCCTTGCTTGTAAACACAAGTAGTGTTGGGCGAACAGTGTTCGCCACTGTTCGGGTTCTGCAGAACATCACCCTGTTCGGGTGATGTTCGGGTTCGGCCGAACACCTGATGGTGTTCGGCCAAACTGTTCGACCATATGGCCGAACTAAGAGCGCATGGCCGAACGTTACCCGAACGTTCGGCTAGCGCTGTGATTGGCCGAACGGGTCACGTGTAGTGTTGGGCGAACATCTAGATGTTCGGGTTCGGGCCGAACATGGCCGAACTCCGAACATAATGGAAGTCAATGGGGACCCGAACTTTCGTGCTTTGTAAAGCCTCCTTATATGCTACATACCCCAAATTTACAGGGTATGTGCACCTTGGGAGTGGGTACAAGAGGAAAATTTTTTTTAGCAAAAAGAGCTTATAGTTTTTGAGAAAATCGATTTTAAAGTTTCAAAGGTCTTTTAAATGCGGGAAATGTCTGTTTTCTTTGCACAGGTAACATGCTTTTTGTCGGCATGCAGTCATAAATGTAATACATATAAGAGGTTCCAGGAAAAGGGACCGGTAACGCTAACCCAGCAGCAGCACACGTGATGGAACAGGAGGAGGGTGGAGCAGGAGGAGAAGGCCACGCTTTGAGACACAACAACCCAGGCCTTGCATGAGGACAAGAAGCGTGCGGATAGCAATTTGCATTTTGTCGCCATGCAGTCATAAATGTAATACAGATGAGAGGTTCAATAAACAGGGACCGGAAACGCTAACCCATCACAGATGTTCATTGTTCATGTTACTTGGTTGGGGTCCGGGAGTGTTGCGTAGTCGTTTCCAATCCAGGATTGATTCATTTTAATTTGAGTCAGACGGTCTGCATTTTCTGTGGAGAGGCGGATACGCCGCCGATCTGTGACGATGCCTCCGGCAGCACTAAAACAGCGTTCCGACATAACGCTGGCTGCCGGGCAAGCCAGCACCTCTATTGCGTACATTGCCAGTTTGTGCCAGGTGTCTAGCTTCGATACCCAATAGTTGAAGGGTGCAGATGGATTGTTCAACACAGCTACACCATCTGACATGTAGTCCTTGACCATCTTCTCCAGGCGATCGGTGTTGGAGGTGAATCTGCACGCTTGCTGTTCTGTGTGCTGCTGCATGGGTGTCAAAAAATTTTCCCACTCCAAGGACACTGCCGATACCATTCCCTTTTGGGCACTAGCTGCGGCTTGTGTTGTTTGCTGCCCTCCTGGTCGTCCTGGGTTTGCGGAAGTCAGTCTGTCGGCGTACAACTGGCTAGAGGAGGGGGAGGATGTCAATCTCCTCTCTAAAGTCTCCACAAGGGCCTGCTGGTATTCTTCCATTTTGACCTGTCTGGCTCTTTCTTCAAGCAGTTTTGGAACATTGTGTTTGTACCGTGGATCCAGAAGGGTATAAACCCAGTAATTGGTGTTGTCCAGAATGCGCACAATGCGTGGGTCACGTTCAATGCAGTCCTAGGCCGAAGAGGTCATAGCCTAGGGTCACAAAACCTGTTTATTTGGGCAATTTCAATGGTGGCGAGTCTGACGTACATAAATCGCAGCAATGGCCGTTAGCAACGTCTGAATCTCACGAAATGTCTCATGCAGGTAGAAGACATATTGTTAGACTTGGGCTCCAAAGATAGGTTCCCTACATCTCTGCAAACCAGAGTTACAGGGCTCCAAATTTGGTAAAATCACCCATAGGCTTTCATTGGGCCTCCTATTTACAGTTCCAAAATCTCACATCTTTTCAAAGGGCAATTACTCAGCAGTGGCAAATTTTCTAGCATTGTAGGGACCCTTAGGGGGAACATGACTGGTGAGTTTCGTGCCCCTAGGCCAAAGAGGTCATAGCCTAGGGTCACAAAAACCTGTTTATTTGGGCTATTTCAATGGTAGTGATGGTGACGTACATAAATCGCAGCAATGGCCGTTAGCAAAGTCTGAATCTCATGAAATGTCTCATGCAGGTAGAAGACATATTGTTAGACTTGGATTCCAAAGATGGGGTCCCTACATCTCTGCAAACCAGAGTTACAGGGGTCCAAAATTGGTAAAATCCCCCATAGGATTTCATTGCCTCCCTATTTCACTTTCCAAAATCTCACATCTTTTCAAAGGGCAATGGCTCAGCAGTACCAAATTTTCTAGCATTGTAGGGACCCTTAGGGGGAACATGACTGGTGAGTTTCGGGCCCCTAGGCCGAAGAGGTCATAGCCTAGGGTCACAAAAACCTGTTTATTTGGGCTATTTCAATGGTAGTGATGGTGGCGTACATAAATCGCAGCAATGGCCGTTAGCAACGTCTGAATCTCACGAAATGTCTCATGCAGGTAGAAGACATATTGTTAGACTTGGATTCCAAAGATGGGGTCCCTACATCTCTGCAAACCAGAGTTACAGGGGTCCAAAATTGGTAAAATCCCCCATAGGATTTCATTGCCTCCCTATTTCACTTTCCAAAATCTCACATCTTTTCAAAGGGCAATGGCTCAGCAGTACCAAATTTTCTAGCATTGTAGGGACCCTTAGGGGGAACATGACTGGTGAGTTTCGGGCCCCTAGGCCGAAGAGGTCATAGCCTAGGGTCACAAAAACCTGTTTATTTGGGCTATTTCAATGGTAGTGATGGTGACGTACATAAATCGCAGCAATGGCCGTTAGCAACGTCTGAATCTCACGAAATGTCTCATGCAGGTAGAAGACATATTGTTAGACTTGGATTCCAAAGATGGGGTCCCTACATCTCTGCAAACCAGAGTTACAGGGGTCCAAAATTGGTAAAATCCCCCATAGGATTTCATTGCCTCCCTATTTCACTTTCCAAAATCTCACATCTTTTCAAAGGGCAATGGCTCAGCAGTACCAAATTTTCTAGCATTGTAGGGACCCTTAGGGGGAACATGACTGGTGAGTTTCGGGCCCCTAGGCCGAAGAGGTCATAGCCTAGGGTCACAAAAACCTATTTATTTGGGCTATTTCAATGGTAGTGATAGTGGCGTACATAAATCGCAGCAATGGCCGTTAGCAACGTCTGAATCTCACGAAATGTCTCATGCAGGTAGAAGACATATTGTTAGACTTGGATTCCAAAGATGGGGTCCCTACATCTCTGCAAACCAGAGTTACAGGGGTCCAAAATTGGTAAAATCCCCCATAGGATTTCATTGCCTCCCTATTTCACTTTCCAAAATCTCACATCTTTTCAAAGGGCAATGGCTCAGCAGTACCAAATTTTCTAGCATTGTAGGGACCCTTAGGGGGAACATGACTGGTGAGTTTTGCCACTGCTGAGCCATTGCCCTTTGAAATGGTGTGAGATTTTGGAACGGTAAATAGGAGGCCCAATGAAAGCCTATATGGGATTTTACCAATTTTGGACCCCTGTAACTCTGGTTTGCAGAGATGTAGGGACCCCATCTTTGGAATCCAAGTCTAACAATATGTCTTCTACCTGCATGAGACATTTCGTGAGATTCAGACTTTGCTAACGGCCATTGCTGCGATTTATGTACGCCACCATCACTACCATTGAAATAGCCCAAATAAACAGGTTTTTGTGACCCTAGGCTATGACCTCTTCGGCCTAGGGGCCCAAAACTCACCAGTCATGTTCCCCCTAAGGGTCCCTACAATGCTAGAAAATTTGGTACTGCTGAGCCATTGCCCTTTGAAAAGATGTGAGATTTTGGAAAGTGAAATAGGGAGGCAATGAAATCCTATGGGGGATTTTACCAATTTTGGACCCCTGTAACTCTGGTTTGCAGAGATGTAGGGACCCCATCTTTGGAATCCAAGTCTAACAATATGTCTTCTACCTGCATGAGACATTTCGTGAGATTCAGACTTTGCTAACGGCCATTGCTGCGATTTATGTACGCCACCATCACTACCATTGAAATAGCCCAAATAAACAGGTTTTTGTGACCCTAGGCTATGACCTCTTTGGCCTAGGGGCCCGAAACTCACCAGTCATGTTCCCCCTAAGGGTCCCTACAATGCTAGAAAATTTGCCACTGCTGAGTAATTGCCCTTTGAAAAGATGTGAGATTTTGGAACTGTAAATAGGAGGCCCAATAAAAGCCTATGGGTGATTTTACCAAATTTGGAGCCCTGTAACTCTGGTTTGCAGAGATGTAGGGAACCCATCTTTGGAGCCCAAGTCTAACAATATGTCTTCTACCTGCATGAGACATTTCGTGAGATTCAGACGTTGCTAACGGCCATTGCTGCGATTTATGTACGTCAGACTTGCCACCATTGAAATTGCCCAAATAAACAGGTTTTGTGACCCTAGGCTATGACCTCTTCGGCCTAGGACTGCATTGAACGCGACCCACGCATTGTGCGCATTCTGGACAACACCAATTACTGGGTTTATACCCTTCTGGATCCACGGTACAAACACAATGTTCCAAAACTGCTTGAAGAAAGAGCCAGACAGGTCAAAATGGAAGAATACCAGCAGGCCCTTGTGGAGACTTTAGAGAGGAGATTGACATCCTCCCCCTCCTCTAGCCAGTTGTACGCCGACAGACTGACTTCCGCAAACCCAGGACGACCAGGAGGGCAGCAAACAACACAAGCCGCAGCTAGTGCCCAAAAGGGAATGGTATCGGCAGTGTCCTTGGAGTGGGAAAATTTTCTGACACCCATGCAGCAGCACACAGAACAGCAAGCGTGCAGATCCACCTCCAACACCGATCGCCTGGAGAAGATGGTCAAGGACTACATGTCAGATGGCGTAGCTGTGTTCACCAATCCGTCTGCACCCTTCAACTATTGGGTATCGAAGCTAGACACCTGGCACAAACTGGCAATGTACGCAATAGAGGTGCTGGCTTGCCCGGCAGCCAGCGTTATGTCGGAACGCTGTTTCAGTGCTGCCGGAGGCATCGTCACAGATCGGCGGCGTATCCGCCTCTCCACAGAAAATGCAGACCGTCTGACTCAAATTAAAATGAATCAATCCTGGATTGGAAACGACTACGCAACACTCCCGGACCCCAACCAAGTAACATGAACAATGAACATCTGTGATGGGTTAGCGTTTCCGGTCCCTGTTTATTGAACCTCTCATCTGTATTAAATTTATGACTGCATGGCGACAAAATGCAAATTGCTATCCGCACGCTTCTTGTCCTCATGCAAGGCCTGGGTTGTTGTGTCTCAAAGCGTGGCCTTCTCCTCCTGCGCCACCCTCCTCCTGTTCCATCACGTGTGCTGCTGCTGGGTTAGCGTTACCGGTCCCTTTTCCTGGAACCTCTTATATGTATTACATTTATGACTGCATGCCGACAAAAAGCATGTTACCTGTGCAAAGAAAACAGACATTTCCCGCATTTAAAAGACAGTTTTCCCTTTGAAACTTTAAAATCGATTTTCTCAAAAACTATAAGCTCTTTTTGCTAAATTTTTTTCCTCTTGTACCCACTCTCAAGGTGCACATACCCTGTAAATTTGGGGTATGTAGCATGTAAGGAGGCTTTACAAAGCACAAAAGTTCGGGTCCCCATTGACTTCCATTATGTTCGGAGTTCGGGTCGAACACCCGAACATCGCGGCCATGTTCGGCCTGTTCGGCCCGAACCCGAACATCTAGATGTTCGCCCAACACTAAAAAGTAAGCAGGATCGTGTTTCAGATAAGCAGCTAGGCAGGGAAATAAATAGAAGAGGAGGAATATATTGTAGATAAAAAGAACCCCCAGCATTCAACTGTTTGGCACTGACTATTAAAGGGCCAGTGCTCCTAAAGTATGTGATAACTCTAAACCATAACAGCAGAAAAAGGTTTGCAAGCTTTGAATGCAGGATTAGCATCTTTATCACTTAGTACACTCAGACCAGTTGCTGTTGAAACTTTATTTATATGGTGACAAACAATCCCACTTTAAGGAGAAAAACTGGCCGGGGCGTTACAGTGCGACGTTCACAGTGCACATGTTGCGTTGTGTGTAACTTGTAGCAATATTTAGAAATTACTGCATGCTGTGCGTTTAGCAATACATTTGCTGCGTTATGTGTGTTGCACATGCTCAGTAAGGTTTTTTTTTTTTTTAAATGCAAAGCATGCGCTGTTTTCGTTCCATGGGTATGCAACGAAAACGGCGCACCAAGAGACACATAACGCTATACAAAAAAACGTCCAATTTTTATAACCTACATGCGCTGCGTTAGGGGCACGTTTTGCGACTTTAACGTCGCATCAAACGCAACGTCCCACTGTGAAAGAGGCCTAAATCTAAAAAGAAAGGTGTGAATTATGGATTCAAATGTTTAAAATAGTTTACGACTGATTAAATGTTTTGTCTGATCGAATGTCTATCTTTAGCATGATTATTTTACCATCAACAAAAACACAATATTTCACTGTGATTTGTTTTCAATTAGACATTTTGTCTGAACAAGTCTCCATTATAATGCTAGTTTTGCAAAACAAAACAAAATTGTGCTAGCATAACGGGAACCTGAAGTGAGAAGCATACCAGTTGCAATTTGCATTATTTAAAAGGAAATAAATATGTCAGCCTCAAGCCAGATCATCCACAAGGCAAACCTAGGCAGATGCCTAGAGCCTAGAGAGAATCCAGGTGCCTGGCAGACGCTAGCCCTCACCAAATCTTACTAAAATAGCCAGGTGATCATCAGTGGTGGGCAAAAACTACTATCTTGCCGAGGGTCCCCTTTCCTCTTAATCCTTTTTTGGTCAGCCTCCATAACCCTCACACTTCTGATGTGTTTTAAGGTAGGCTGAAGTGACAGAAATACAGTACGAAGGCTGCCATCCTTCATTCCTCCCCCCCAAAAAATAAAAAAAAATAAATAAAAATAAAAAACCCTTTAATGGACGCACAAGGCTATTTCTCTGTAGGATTGGGCTATACATGCAGCATGTTAATCTCAGCATGGGACATGCACAAAAAACAGGGAGGGGGGCACAGTAATGTCACCATTAATTAAGCAGCCAAGGTAGCACATGTTGTGCAATTAGCATGACCAAGTGTTGTTAAAGTAATGCGGGCTTACATAAGTAGCGTAACACACGTTACCCTAGCAATGCTCACATTACCTAGGAAACCCAGTTTGTATTTATTGTGCAGTGCATGCTACCTTGTAAACATTATAAACAGTAAAGTTAGTGTGTTCGCTGCAAATGGCATCTTTACTGAAGTTTTGTGCATATGCCCCCTTGTTGCATGTCACTTTGGGGTCAATTTATACACATTTTAACCAGTTCACCCCCAAGGGTTTTTGCCCTAACGGACCAGAGCAATTTTCACCTGTCAGTACTCCTCCTTTTTATTCCCTGATAACTTTATTACTACTTACCACAAGAAAATGATCTATACCTCGTTTTTTTCACCAACAATTAGGCTTTCTGTGGGTAGTACATTTTGCTAAGAATTTTTTTATTCTAAACTAGCTGGTCGCCCGGCGTTGCCCGGGTATGTAATTGGCTAGTGTTAGCTCTGTCCACTTTTTCTAATTCTAACGCACAATTACTCAATGATGACCTAGTTTGTGAGCTTTGCGGTCTTTGGCATCAATAATTGGCATTGAAATGAAATAAATCTAATTGGCTGTGGCTCCACTCCTTTGAAAATCAATAGGTGAAATTTGATTAGCTTTTGTAGGCTCCACCCACTTTTCTGAATATTAATCCCAGTCACCCAGTGACCAACTGTGCAAAGTTTTAGAACCCTACAATTAATAGTGTAAGAATGGCTGCAGTTTACATTTTCTCAGTGAAATTTGTGTTTGTCTCCGCCCACTGAAGACTCGGCATTGCCCAGGTATGTATTTGGCTGGTGCTGGCTCCGCCCACTTTTTCTAACCCTAACACAAAATTACTTAATGACCAAGTTTGTGAGCTTTGCGGTCTTTGGCATCAATAATTTGCATTGAAATAAAATAAATCTGATTGGCTGTGGCTCCACCCCTTTTCTGAATTTGAACCCCAATCACCCAATGGCCAACTGTACCAGGTACAGGTGATTAACAGTGCAAGAATGGCATCAATTAAATATTCCCCTTTAATTAATATTTTGATTGGCTTTTGTATGCTCCACCCACTTTTCTGAATATTAATCTCAGTCACCCAGTGACCAACTGTGCAAAGTTTGAGAACCCTACCATTAATAGTGTAAGAATTGCTGCAGTTTACATTTTCTCAGTGAAATTTGTATTTGTCTCTGCCTACTGATGACCCAGCATTGCCCGATTATGTATTTGGCTGGTGTTGGCTGCGCCCACTTTTCCTAACCTTAACACACAATTACTCAATTACTCAATGACCAAGTTTGTGAGCTTTGCGGTCTTTGGCATCAATAACCTGCATTAAAATGAAACAAATCAGATTGGCTCTTTGGGGCTCCACCCCCTTATATAAATTTAAACCCCAGTCATGCAATGTTAAACTGTACCAGGTTTGAGGCTTGTGCCATTAACAGTGCAAGAATGGCAGCAAGGAAATATTCCCTGAAAAATCAATAGGTAATTTTTGATTGTTTTTTTGTAGGCTCCACCCACTTTTCTGAATATTAACCCCAGTCACCCAGTAACTAACTGTGCAAAGTTTGAGAACCCTACCATTAACAGTGTAAAAATGGCTGCTGTTTACATTTTCCCAGTAAAATTTGTATTTGTCTCCGCCCACTTATGACCCTGCGTTGCCCGCTTATGTATTTGGCTGGTGTTGGCTGTGCCCACTTTCCTAACCCTAACACACAATTAATCAATTACTCAATTACCAAGTTTGTGAGCTTTGCGGTGTTTGGCAACAATAATTTGCATTGGAATGAAACAAATCTGATTGGCTATTTGTGGCTCCACCCCCTATCTGAAATTGAACCCCGGTCACCCAATTAACAGTGCAAGAATGGCAGAAATGTAAATATTCCCCTTGAAAATCAATAGGTGAATTTTGATTGGCTTTTATAGGCTCCAACCACTTTTCTGAATAATAATCCTAGTCACCCAACGACCAACTGTGCAAAGTTTGAGAACCCTACCATTAACAGTGTAAGAAAAGCAAAAGTTTGCTTTCTTAAAACAGAAAGAATTTGCAATAATTCAGGTTAGAGTAAGCTTGAGCTATCTCCCAGTGCAACACTGTTGAATATATGCAAATTAACCATTACCCTTAGACGCTAAACACACCTCCAGAATTGCTGGAATGCAATGATGTGTCAGCTTGTTAATTTGAACAGAGCCATGATAATCCAACATGCATACAGACTGTTTTGGATTGTTTGATCCTCAGCAGTGCATGGTATGGAGTGACTCTATGCAGTAGGGCTTGTAACACCAAGAGGTACAGACTAACCAGCAAGCTCATGTGACCCAGAACTCATTGGAGTGTGTAAGGGACGACAATGGTCCTAAAAGCCCCCTTACTAAGATGTTAAGAAAAACAAACGTTTGCTTTCTTAAAACAGAAAGAATTTGCGATAATTCAGGTTGGAGTGAGCTTGAGATGTCTCCCAGTGCATCACTGCTGAATATATGCAAATTAACCATTCTACTGTAATGATCGCTGCTGCAGCAGGTGTTGCTGGAAGTAGTAGTGCTGCAGCTCAGGCAGTTCTGATGTCTTTCCATGCAAGCTGCATAGCTTTGTCTGTCTTTTCCTGCTGTCAGCTTGTGACTGATTATCATTCACCTGTGTGGGAATCTGCATGTCTGCTCCCATTGGATGACCTCAGTATAAAGATCTGCTTCCTGCAGGGTTTCCTTGGGTTTTCATAGCTTCAGCTTAAGCCTGCCTTGCTGTCGCTTTAGCCCCCGATCGTGTTTCTTGTTATAAAGATACTTTGCTGGTCTTTGCATCATATATTGGTTCATTGCCAATATATATGCATACCAGCACGTTTATTATTTTCCTTGTATTTGTGTTACGTTGATACATCAGTGTCGCTGATGTATACGTACACGAACTGTTTATATCCTGTGTGCAGTTAGTCAGCTTTCCAGCACGTTTTGGTAGGTTGCGCGTACCGTGACCACCCGTGCTGAGGTAGTTACCCTGCTCCTGGTTCTGTTTGTGGATTGCGTTCATCTCTGCGAAGAGATAACGAATCCTTCTGAATCCTGTTCTGTTACTGTTTGTGGATTGCGTTCATCTCTGCGAAGAGATAACGAATCCTTCTGAATCCTGTTCTGTTACTGTTTGTGGATTGCGTTCATCTCTGCGAAGAGATAGCGAATCCTTCTGAGTCCTGTTCCCTGTGTTACTCCATTCCTAGTCAGCGTTCCTGCTTATGTCATATATCGGTTCATTGCCGATATATACATATGTTAGTCAGACGTTACAAATAGTTTCATTGATAGCTGTAATTGTAATACGCTAGGAAAACATACTTATTGTATATTTATCTGTGTTACGTTCATCTATCTTAATCCTGCTATTTTCTGACTATCCTGTCCTGTCTTTGTGAGGCACGCCATCGCCGCATCGCATTGGCTGCCTCATTCCAGTCTGTCTGGTTTTGGACGCTTGCTCTCGCTAAGTAGCCGCTAGCTAGCAAGCGTTCATTCTGTCTACCTGTCCTGATCTCCTCAGTTCTGGTATGCGCTCAGCGCTACTTTGCGCTGAGACGTTATAACGAAAGCATTGTTTGTGGCTGTCAGATCTGCACCGGCTCTGTGCGCCACAATCTCCTATTGGAGTCAGTCCTCCCCTCCACTATACTAGGGATAGCCTGTTTCCTTGTGCTAGTGTGTGTACCTCCTCCACGCCAGCTCATGCGTTGCATGCTGACTGTGGAGAATACACCACCAAGCCTAACATCTACCCTTAGAAGCTAAACACACCTCCAGGGTAAAGGCTCATACACACATCAGACTATAGTCTTTGGAAAGTGAAAGATCACAGACCAATCTTACCACCCTTCATGTAGTATGAGAGCCATACTCTACACAGTCTTTTCTATGGAGCTGAACTCCACATCAGAACAAAATCCTTGCAAGATGCTGCACACACAGATGCTGTACAGACACAAAAGATCAGTATCTGCAAAAGATCTGTTCCTGCCAAAAATCCATTCCTGCAAATCGCAATGATAGTCTATGAGATCTGCAGATCATCATACACACATGATTTAACTGACATTCATCTGCAGATCAAGCAATCATCTGCAGATCTGAAAATCCATCCTGGTGGATCTGATCTGCAGATGAATGTCAGTTAAATCATGTGTGTATGATGATCTGCAGATCTAATAGACTATCATTGCAATTTGCAGGAATGGATTTTTGGCAGGAACAGATCTTTTGCAGATACTGATCTTTTGTGTCTGAACAGCATCTGTGTGTGCAGCATCTTGCAAAGATTTCTATCTGATGGGGAGTTCAGCTCCATAGAAAAGACTGTGTAGAGTATGGCTCTCATACTACATGAAGGGTGGTAAGATTGGTCTGTGATCTTTCATTTTTTAAAAGACTATGGTCTGATGTGTGTATGTAGCCTAACAGTGTAAGAATGGCTGCAGTTTACATTTTCCAGTATTTGCCTCTTTTTGGTTATGGGAATAAAAAGTATCCTATACTTTATTCCAGGTAATGTACTATGTGTGTGCCAAATTTCATTCAAATTCGTTCAGCCGTTTTTGTGTGATCGAGTAACAAACATCCAAACATCCGAACTTTCCCATTTATTATATTAGTAGGATTAGTAGGATGCGTTTTAATGGGAAAAATGAGAAAATAATGGAAAAAATTCATTATTTCTCAGGTTTTGGCCATTATAATTTAAAATGAAACGTTTTCCTGTGGATAAAACCAACACATTGTATTTGCCCAGTTGTCCTGATTATTAAACCATTTAAGTTATGTCCCTATCACAATGTATGGCGACAATATATTATTTTGAAATATAGGTGTTATTTTTCTGTTGTTTTTTTTTTGTCCGGTCCATAACTACAAGCCCCTATGTAGTAAAGTAAAAGTAATTTTCCCTCATAAAATATAGATTAAGAAATCTGGGTCCCTAAGGCAACAATTTATGTTTTTGTTTTTTTTTAAACTGTTTATTTTTTTTACAAGTGTTTTTGGAAGTGCTTTGGAAGTGCAAGTTATTAATTTTATTAATATTTTGTATGTATGTATGTGCCCGTATGTGTAATTTTACGTTTTGGCCACAAGATGGCGCTAGTCAACACGCTCCCGTTATAGGAAGTGTTCACTTTTTTTTTTTTTCATTTAACTACACTGTGACCGTTTCCTGTTTTATGAATGGACGTGGCCGCTGATCGCGGTCACGTCCATTCATTCCAGGCATTGTGATTGGGAAGAGGACCTCTCGGTCCTCTTCCCCAATCACTGAACCTCGAATCCCGACGGAAATGGCTGCGGGAGTGGAACGCACCTGTGCTGAGCGGCGGCGGGAACGAGCAACATATTAAAACGTCATGTTGCCGTTAACAGGCTCAAACATGACGTTTTAATACGATACAATGTCATAAAGTGGTTAAAGAGAATCTGTCAGAAAAAAGTGCCCTTGGGGGGGGGGGTACTTACCTTGGGGGGTGGGAGCCTCTGGATCCTAATTAGACTTCCTCCGTCCTTGTGTGTAGCCCCGATCCAGTGCTGGCTCCCCCCGATAATGTGCACAGATGCTATAGCGCCTTCAGCACGCAGCGATATTTACCTTTGGGATCCAGCACAGGCGAAGTACCATCTTCCCCCTCAGGCTCCGGCAGAAATAGCTGAGCCCAATTTGGTCCACTGTACTGCACAGACGCGAGGCACCTGCATAGTAGAGCGGACCCGATTGTGCTGAGCTATTTCCCCAGAGCCTGAGGGGGAAGATGGTACTGTGCCTGTGCTGGATCTCAAAGGTAAATATTGCCATCTGCTGCTGTCTTGTGGTTCCTGCCCTCGATCCCTACTGCACAGGAGGAAGGGGAAGCCTCATTAGGAGCCAGAAGCTTGCCCTTCTCGAGGTGTTTTCTGTCATGTGCGAGGGGAGGGGGTTGTGTGCATTTTAAGTGCGTTTTTGGTGCATTTGCATTAGCGTTTTTTCACGCTTATGCGTTTTTCTAGCGTTTTGCAGGTGTTTTTATGCGTTTGCAGTTCGCATACACAAAACGCATATGCGTTATTTAAATGCGTTTTATGCAAATCACTAGGAAGACAACAGGAAGCGGAAATACATTAGAAAACAATAAAAAAATGCGTATAAAAACGCATGACAAACGCATACAAAACACATTACACTGCGTTACCATTAACTTTCATTATGTGCGTTTTTTATGCATTTGTTAAAATTATGCAACAAAACCAGCGCTTTTAAAAACACATTAGAAAACTCATATGCGTTTTTTCTATGTTTGATGCGGCCCATTGACTACCATTGCAGGCAAAAAAGCTGTATTTTCCGCAACGCTAGCATTTCTGCTAAGTGTGTTCCTAGCCTCAGTGGCCGGTGAATAACAAAAGCAAATGGACATGAATTTGAAGGACTCTTCTGAAGAAGACACCCAAAATGATCTCGAATGGCCCAAGGCCCAAGTGTGTATGGACATTATCACAAAAACATTGGCTGGAGTTTATCTTCTCACTTGTTGTTTCTGATAGAGCTTGGATTACAAAGCTCTATCGGGCTTTTATGGCTGCTTCGCTGTATGTTGATTAAGAGAAAAGTGTTTCCTTCATCTTCAGGAATTGTCAGCAATTTGCAGGCTGGGTTCAGTTTCAGTATCACAGGCTTATCTTCCAGCGCTGTGGCACAATCACGTAGATAATTGGCCACTTTATAATGCAGCTAGACATTACAAGAAGCGCCTCTCTTGTGCGAGGTGTTAGATCCTCAGATCGCTGTGAATAATGTATATCTGACACAAATTTCTACTTGTAAAAGGTAAAAGGAATGCGGTTTGTAAAAGGGATGTCTGTCATGGCCGGGTCATTGCGCTGTGTGACAGAAGAGTTTTGAGTGACACTTTGACACTTGCGAGTTACACACAGGATATGATGTTGTATTGTCACAGTGCTCTGGACACGTCAAAACTTACTAAGCTCAACATGTGAGAAGATGACACTGGAGCTATAGGCAGCATGGGCGTGCAGCAGGGGCGTAGCTAGAAATGACTGGGCCCCATAGCAAATTTTTTGTATGGGGCCCCCCTCCCCACAGCCCCCCCCCCCCCCCCCCCAACGACCTTCCAACCCAACGCACCTTTCGGACCTCCCACACTGGGAGCATTCACCAGAAAATCATCATTATGTGGGGAGCAGTCACCAGAAAATCATCGTTATGTGGGGAGCAGTCACCAGAAAACAGTCGCTATGTGGGGAGCAGTCACCAGAAAACAATCGCTATGTGGGGAGCAGTCACCAGAAAACAATCGCTATGTGGGGAGCAGTCACCAGAAAACAATCGCTATGTGGGGAGCAGTCACCAGAAAACAATCGCTATGTGGGGAGCAGTCACCAGAAAACAGTCGCTATGTGGGGAGCAGTCACCAGAAAACAATCGCTATGTGGGGAGCAGTCACCCCCTGCCCAATACCCCCCCCCCCCCCCAGCAGCCAGCACCAGGTTGCATCATGGTCGCTGGCCAGGTATGGGTGGCAGCAGCCAGCAAGTCCCCCGGGCCGCCCCCATTAACACCCACCCACCTCAATCCACTGCAGGCAGCAGCAGCCCAAGGCACTGAGCCGAGGCAAACTTACAGACTGCCGCTGCCTTGCCAGCTTGCGTGGGGTCGGGTCGGTGTTCTCCCACTCTCCTCCTTGCAGCAGCAGCCGGTCCACTCTCCCTCCTGCTCCTGGTCGCACGTATGAGAGAGAGACTCGAGAGAGTCACTCTTCTGCTGCTGTCTCCTCCTCCTTCTCCCTCCCTGGCTGGCCGGAACTATACAGTAAGTGTCGGACCCGGCATGCCAGGGAGGATCAATGCGCCGCTACGTGGTCCCCCTCCTCACCAGCCACCTTATCAGAGGAGGGGGGCCCGGGAAAGCGATGCGCCGCTGTTTTAAAATTATGGGGGGGCCCGGGGGGGGGGGGGGGGGGAAGGGGCGGGCGGCATCAATATATTAAAAAAAAAAAAAAAAAAGTACCCTGAATCAGCACGGGCCCCTGTGGCGTAGGGATACTGCGGGGCCCCATAGCAACGCTATGGTGGCTATACCTAATGCTACGCCCCTGGCGTGCAGTCACTAGACAGGAACGTTATCGAAAGACAGTGGGGGGGGGGAATAAATCAATACATTGCAAAGCATGGAGTTAAAGTTCATACACACCCACCAACTATCTGTCCAACTATCTGCTTATACTATAACTTGTATGTTATTAGGCCTCATTCACACGCTCAACGGCGATCTTTTATGCAGCACAATTGTCAAACAGCTTTTGTTGTGAAACAAGTTGAAACAACTAAAAATAAGTATTTTGCTTTTGTTCAAAAAGCTGATAAGACTGAGAAGAAGTCAATCCAACAGTTGGATTGACTTCTTATTAGTCTTATCAGCTGTTTGAACAATAGAAAAAGACATTTTTTTTTAGTTGTTTCAATTTGTTTCACAACAAAAGTTGTATGGGGCTTAACAGACAAGTTTGGTAGATAGTTGGACAGATAGTTTGTAGATGTGTATGAACCATTATTATAGTTGGGTTGACGGCTTATTGGTCTTATCAGTTCTTTTGAACAATAGCCAGCAACTTTTTTTGGTTGTTCAACTTGTTTCACAACAAAAGTTGCTTGATAATTGTGCTGCTCAAAAGACCGCTGTTGAGTGTGTGTGTAATGTGTGCAATAAAATAATTACACCAGTCCATATTAAACTTGCTATTGAGATGGTCTGGGTGCTAAAAATTATGATCGTTTCACATTAAAGAGGCCCCTTTCAGCTTACAAAACTTTCTGGTACTTCCACAAAAGTTTATTTGTAAGATTTCACACATGCCTAACTAAAAAAAAACTTTTTTTTTTCGCCACATATTTTGTTTGCCGAACCCAGCAATAAATAAATATACAACAGATCCTGTGAAACAAGGTGCACAATAAATTCCCTCTGACACACTCAAAAATAATAGTATCACTTCCCTTTGGTTGTCATACCACAACACACCTAAACGCACAGCAAGTAAAACATACAAAACATAAATACCTAAAGATCTTCCAGCTAAATAATTAAAAGTCCCCCCCCCCAAAAAAAAAAACCCCCACACATTTCTGGGCTGTTCCACGACCTAAATATTTATCCTGAGACCTGCAGATTCCAGGCGGATTCTCTGTTTAGCGGGAATCACAAGCTTGGGATAGTGGTATGAATATTTCATAGGCAGTGTATAAATAATTCTCTTGGAAATTGAAGATCAGAAAGTGACTATTGAATGATGTGGGACGTTTATGTAAGGACCACGCTCCCCGCATGTTAAGTTAGACTAATCTTCAGAGGCCGCAGAAAGGAGGGCACCGCCAGCGTGTTTTCAGCATTTTGCAGGCCAAGGGCTGTGTAAAATATCGCTCTAATAACCCAAAGTGTCTCTAACGGCCACATCTCTTATTAAAATGGAGGAAGAGCCGCTCGATTTTTAAGACACCCGAAGGAAGGAACGGCTCATTTACATGATCTGAGCCAGCGAACCCCGAGCTCACCGGTTTGGATTGGATCACACCGCCTCATTAGCGCTGCACGCAGGCGGTTAGGTTATATGTGCTTTTATATGAATTATAGGGTTACTTGGGTTATGTTAAGATGTGCTTATCGGAGCCAGTTCATTCTTCTGTGACAGAGTGTGGGCAGAAGGGACACACAGCCTGCAAACTAAGACATTTTACTGAATAAAACTTTTATGAGCTAAAATTCTCCTAACATGGAAAACTTTACTGACCCAGACAGAGAATTACATAGCGGATCTATTGAAACTATACGCCCCTCCACTCTGCAAATAAGATGAATTTGTTTATTCCCAGGATCCACTTAACAACATTTGGTGCACGGGCCTTTCCCATGCAGCCCCTACTCTATGGAACTCACTTCCATAGTCAGTGAGAGAGGCCCCATCTCTGAAAGGCTTTAAGAAAAGACTAAAAACCCATCTCTTTTCCTAAGCCTTTCTGACTGCAGAACACAAGGTCCTTAGTGCTTGGAGTCTCCAGGGAGAAAATCGCTATAAAAATACTATTATTATTATGATTAGTGATGAGCATATGATAGGGGCATAGCCTAATGCTTCCCTAGCTTAAACCATTCAACCCCATAATAACCAATACGCAATAACATAACCAAAGAAGACACAGGACTGCAGTTGACATTGGAAATAAAAGGCCAAAGCAGCCCTTCTTCTTTATTTCATAAAAACAGTTAACAGTGCAAATATAAAAAGGGGGGGATCCGGAGGTATGACACATACTGGCAATCAGCCAATAAACCGGACCCCAGCTATGACCGCCGGCTCAGGGACAGCTGAATTCCACCAACGCTTTAAACGTTTCTCTTTGAAGGATGTTGACCTTCTGCGGAGGAATTCACACCCAGGTGTAACCTCACCGCCCAGTTACCGACCACCTCCAGATACCTTACCCCTCCAGCTGAAATGACAGAACAATTAAAAAACCAACACAACCAATAGCACACCAAAAATGCAGTAATGTACCTATCATAAGCCTGCAGGTGTTCACAGCACCGGGTGTAGCCATGGCTAGGGATGCCACTGTGGTGCTCAGTCACTGTGTTCTTCCATGTGGAACCTTTTTTCATAGTTTGGGCAACATTCGGGAAAATAGCAGCAGGCAATGCAGGGGACTGTACTACTTCCTGAAATAGCTTCCCTCCCCCTTTCTGCCCCGTGGGCAATGTGTCTCCTCCTCGCTCTCTACACACAGCCTGCAGTGAGTGAATGTGCAGAACAGCAGGGTGAGTAGAGAGAAATATTGCTGCGCCTGCGCAGTCCGCTCCGGCCCATGTGGCGGTGATTGACAACGCCGGTCGCGCAGGCGCAGTACAGAGCGACCTCCAGGTCGCTCTGACATCATCGCCGGGGACCGGGTCAGAGCTCCGGCGAACGGCTGCGGGCAGAGCTGCGGCGAGGGAGGTCCTGGGAGCTTGGAACTGGAGGAAGCCCCGGGTAAGTACCACTCATTTTACTAGATTTGCCCTGACAACTCCTTTAATGCTGTATAAGTTACCTGTCATTAGTAGCCATGTGCACTGACTGCTGTAATACCAGAGTGCCCTCGACTATTGACTATTTATCCTGATCAGAGTAATTAATCAATAATGCAGTGCACAGTGGTGCTCACCGCCAGGTCGTGATCACGCTTACACGTGGATTCACGACCATTTTGACGCATTCCGCGAAAATGATTTTCCGTGAATAGATTTTCAACCACGAAAATCTACTTCGGCTTCGCGTGAATGCGAACAGAAATCCGCATTCACGCTCGTGAAACCCAGCGCTGAAGTCGTGGTTTGCAGAAATGCATCAAACTGCGGAAGTGACACATTGCAGGCCAATCAGAGTGCCCCAGCCAGGCCCTAGCAACCAATCACAGGAAGGGAGCTATGCCCTCCCCT
Organism: Hyperolius riggenbachi; assembly: GCF_040937935.1. Classification (NCBI taxonomy): domain Eukaryota; kingdom Metazoa; phylum Chordata; class Amphibia; order Anura; family Hyperoliidae; genus Hyperolius; species Hyperolius riggenbachi. Next base: position 81,446,648 of record NC_090654.1, read on the forward strand.
CCTGAATATAAAGCGGCGGCCATGATGGAAAAGCTCTGTCCTTGCTAGACTGTGGTGCTGAGAGGATTATCTCCAGGCCATTGTTGTTTGAGCAAGTGCATTTATTGTGTTAAAAACAAAGCGTTTTTTTTGCTAACACTGCTTTTATACTGTACACAGTTAGCTAGTCAGTGAGTGATTGCTGTAGTTAGTTGTAGTCAGTGTAGTGTAGTGGGAGTGTGGGAGTCTAGTGATTATTTAACTGTGTGTAGTGCAGGCAGGTTCAGTGCTGCAGTGTAGTCAGTGTAGTGGGAGTGGGGATTATCTGTGTGTAGTGCAGGCAGACAGGTTAGTGCAGCTGCAGTGTTCACTTGTATATTCCAGTGACAGTTATACACTTGTACTATTTGCAGGCAGCCAGTCACACCGCCGGCGCCGCCACTCTCTGCCAGCGCTGTTCATTCATTCTGTCAGTGACCTTGTGCTGTGCCCAGTGCCCACTGCTCGCTCGCTGGCATATGAGCATCTCATTACACAGTGTGACATCCTTGTGTGCCCACTGCATCCTTCAGTGACCTAGTTGTATATCCAGTGCCCACTGCTGTGCCCACTGCATCCTTCAGTGACCTTGTACTGTGCCCACTGCATCCTTCAGTGACCTAGTTGTATATCCAGTGCCCACTGCTGTGCCCACTGCATCCTTCAGTGACCTTGTGCTGTGCCCACTGCATCCTTCAGTGACCTAGTTGTATATCCAGTGCCCACTGCTGTGCCCACTGCATCCTTCAGTGACCTTGTACTGTGCCCACTGCATCCTTCAGTGACCTAGTTGTATATCCAGTGCCCACTGCTGTGCCCACTGCATCCTTCAGTGACCTTGTACTGTGCCCACTGCATCCTTCAGTGACCTAGGTGTATATCCAGTGCCCACTGCTGTGCCCACTGTATCCTTCAGTGACCTTGTACTGTGCCCACTGCATCCTTCAGTGACCTTGTACTGTGCCCACTGCATCCTTCAGTGACCTAGTTGTATATCCAGTGCCCACCGCTGTGCCCACTGCATCCTTCAGTGACCTTGTACTGTGCCCACTGCATCCTTCAGTGACCTAGTTGTATATCCAGTGCCCACTGCTGTGCCCACTGCATCCTTCAGTGACCTTGTACTGTGCCTACTGCATCCTTCAGTGACCTAGGTGTATATCCAGTGCCCACTGCTGTGCCCACTGCATCCTTCAGTGACCTTGTACTGTGCCCACTGCATCCTTCAGTGACCTTGTACTGTGCCCACTGCATCCTTCAGTGACCTAGGTGTATATCCAGTGCCCACTGCTGTGCCCACTGCATCCTTCAGTGACCTTGTACTGTGCCCACTGCATCCTTCAGTGACCTTGTACTGTGCCCACTGCATCCTTCAGTGACCTAGGTGTATATCCAGTGCCCACTGCTCTGCCCACTGCATCCTTCAGTGACCTTGTACTGTGCCCACTGCATCCTTCAGTGACCTTGTACTGTGCCCACTGCATCCTTCAGTGACCTAGTTGTATATCCAGTGCCCACTGCTGTGCCCACTGCATCCTTCAGTGACCTTGTACTGTGACCACTGCATCCTTCAGTGACCTAGTTGTATATCCAGTGCCCACTGCTGTGCCCACTGCATCCTTCAGTGACCTTGTACTGTGCCCACTGCATCCTTCAGTGCCGTTGTACTGTGCCTGGTGCATCCTTCAGTGACCTTGTACTGTGCCCACTGCATTCAGTGATTCATTACTAGCAACATGTCTGGCAGGGTTTCGCGGGGTGAGAGGAAAGGGAGTTCAATTGCCTCAGCCACTTCTGGGACTGCTCCACGTCCAGGGAGAGGACGCCCAGCTGTACGTGGTCGTGATGCAGCAGAAAGGGGGGCAGCAAAGCCTGGGCCGAGTCAGCGGACGCCATTGTCCAAATATTTTAAAGTTTCTGGTCCCCGTGTGGTGGTTGAGCAAATGGAACCTGACGTACTCATGGACATCATGACTTCCTCCCAGACCTCTACTGTGAGCACCACTCCAAGCAGCAGCAGCTGCCAACGTCCCACGCTTGTTGTGACATCCACCCCAGCACCCACTGGTCAGCAGCCCTCCCAGGATGACAGCGTTCTGTCCCTCAGTCCGGCTTCTGGGAACCTGCTGATGCAAGAAGCTCAGGACTTACTGGGGACTGATGTGGCAGAGATTGAGATCGGGCCACAATCACAAGCGTTGTTGAGTTCTGGTGATGAAGAAGAGGGGTCTGTGTCTGGGGATGTAGGGACAGAAGAGGAGGCGGTGGAGTCAGAGGAAGAGCTGGATTATGAAGATGCTGCTGATGATGACGACGTTGTGGACCCTAACTATGTGCAGCCTGCTGAGTCCGTTGAAGAATGGTCAGAGGCAGAGCAGGATGACGAGTCACCTCGGCCTAGGCAAGGATATCGCCATATGTCAGGCAGGGGCATCGGCAGCAGTGGGCGTGGAGGAAGTAGACAGGACACTGCTTCAGCCGGCACCACCACCATGTAACCCCCGGCAACTACTACCACACATTGTTCCGCTGCACCCTCTGCTAGTGGGGGCCGCAATAAATTAAAGTCACCAGTGTGGGATTGCTTTGAGGAATGTACTGATGACAAAAGGTATGCGGTGTGCAGGTTATGCAGCAAAAGATTGAGCCGTGGGAAAAGTCTGAGCAAGATGGGTACCTCATCCCTCCAGGGCCACCTGAGAAGCCGCCACTGCCGCGAGTATGCGGAGTTTAAGAGGAAGCAGGCACTGCTGGCAGGGGTTCCTGAGAGCAGAAGGCCCACCAGCGCAGCAGCATCATCCCTCCCTCAGGGTCGTGAATCCCCCACAGCAGCAGCAGTAGTAGCACGCAAGCGCTCTTCCACCTCGGCTACTCAGGACACAGACATTGAGGCTGGCAGCCAGTGTTCGTCTCTCTCCTCTGTCTCCCCTGCATCCCAGCGTCGTCATACCCTGCTGAGCGACACCTTTCAGGGTCTGACTAGTGTTGGGCGAACACCTAGATGTTCGGGTTCGCGAACGTTCGCCGAACATCGCCGCGATGTTCGGGTGTTCGCGCCGAACTCCGAACATAATGGAAGTCAATGGGGACCCGAACTTTCGTGCTTTGTAAAGCTTCCTTACATGCTACATACCCCAAATTTGCAGGGTATGTGCACCTTGGGAGTGGGTACAAGAGGAAAAAAAATATTTGAAAAAGAGCTTATAGTTTTTGAGAAAATTGATTGTCTTTTGTCTTTTAAATGTGGAAAATGTCATGTTTCTTTGCACAGGTAACATGCTTTTTGTCGCCATGCAGTCATAAATGTAATACAGAGAAGAGGTTCCAGGAAAAGGGACCGGAAACGCTAACCCAGCAGCAGCAGCAGCACACGTGAGGGAACAGGAGGAGCCGCAGGAGGAGAAGGCCACGCTTTTTGAGACACAACATCCCAGGCCTTGCATGAGGACAAATAGCGTGCGGATATAGCAATGCTTTTTGCCGCCATGCAGTCATAAATGTAATAAAGATGAGAGGTTCAATAAACAGGGACCGGAAACGCTAACCCAGCAGCAGCAGCAGCACACGTGAGGGAACAGGAGGAGCCGCAGGAGGTTGACTACGACCATCCCTGATAAACAGGGACCGGAAACGCTAACCCATCACAGATGGTCATTGTTCATGTTACTTGGTTGGGGTCCAGGAGTGTTGCGTAGTCGTTTCCAATCCAGGATTGATTCATTTTAATTTGAGTCAGACGGTCTGCATTTTCTGTGGAGAGGCGGATACGCCGATCTGTGACGATGCCTCCGGCAGCACTGAAACAGCGTTCCGACATAACGCTGGCTGCCGGGCAAGCCAGCACCTCTATTGCGTACCTTGCCAGTTCGTGCCAGGTGTCTAGCTTCGATACCCAATAGTTGAAGGGTGCAGATGGATTGTTCAACACAGCTACGCCATCTGACATGTAGTCCTTGACCATCTTCTCCAGGCGATCGGTGTTGGAGGTGGATCTGCACGCTTGCTGTTCTGTGGGCTGCTGCTGCATGGGTGTCGTAAAATTTTCCCACTCCAAGGACACTGCCGATACCATTCCCTTTTGGGCACTAGCTGCGGCTTGTGTTGTTTGCTGCCCTCCTGGTCGTCCTGGGTTTGCGGAAGTCAGTCTGTCGGCGTACAACTGGCTAGAGGAGGGGGAGGATGTCAATCTCCTCTCTAAAGTCTCCACAAGGGCCTGCTGGTAGTTTTCCATTTTGACCTGTCTGACTCTTTCTTCAAGCAGTTTTGGAACATTGTGTTTGTACCGTGGATCCAGAAGGGTATAAACCCAGTAATTGGTGTTGTCCAGAATGCGCACAATGCGTGGGTCGCGTTCAATGCAGTCTAGCATGAATTGAGCCATGTGTGCCAGAGTCCTGCCAGAATCCTCATCATCCTCTTGTGAGCGTTGTGATAGTTGTTGTGATGCATCATAGTCGTCACCTTCTTCCTGGTCTGCTTCTGCTGACCATTCGCGCTGAATTGTGGAAGTCCAACGTGCACCGCTCTGGCCCTCGTCAGTGGTAGCAGGAAATTCCTGCTCCAACTCCAGCTGTTCCTCCTCCTCTTCTTCGTCATAGCTGCTGGGGCCAGCGTTTCCTGAGGCGGATGGCCTGATGTTGGTACCATCACGCTGATCGTTTTCTCCCTCAGATTCCCCCAGTTGCATCATGACAGCTGTTTCCTTGATTTTCAACATCGACCTCTTCAGTAAACACAGCAGTGGTATGGTAATGCTGACTGAAGAGTTGTCACTGCTCACAAGCAACGTGGATTGCTCAAAATTTTGGAGGACTTGGCAGAGGTCCAACATGTTGGCCCAATCGGATCCACAGAAGCTTGGCAGCTGTCCGGATGCGCCTCGGTACTGCACCGTCATGTACTGGACCACTACACTCTTCTGCTCGCAAAAGCGGGCTAGCATGTGCAGCGTAGAATTTCAGCGCGTAGGGACATCACACAGCAAGCGATGGAGGGGGAGATTGAAGCGCTCCTGCATCTTGGCGAGTGCCCCCGAAGCAGTACTGGAATTTCTGCAATGTTTGGCCACTCGTCGCACCTTCAACAGAAGATCGGCCATGCCTGGGTATGTCCTCAGGAACCGCTGAACTACTAGGTTCATCACGTGCGCCAGGCAAGGGATGTGTGTCAGCTTAGCCAACCTTAAAGCGCGAATGAGATTACTCCCATTATCACACACAACCATGCCCGGTTTCAGGTCCAGCGGTGCCAGCCACAAATCCGTCTGTTCCTTTATTCCCCTCCAAATTTCCTCCCCTGTGTGCTGCTTATCCCCAAGGCAGATCAGCTTCAGCAACGCTTGCTGACGCATGCCAACAGCTGTGCTGCACTGCTTCCACGATCCTACTGCTGTTGGGTTAGCGTTTCCGGATGAGGTACAGCTTTGAAATGCGTCGGAGGAGAAGGAGTCAGAGAGGTAGGTGCTGCTGTTGTTATCCAGTGGGAGGGACGGCGGTGCAGCTGTTTGCGGCGTGGGCAACACCCGCGCCGTAGCAGGTGAGGAATCGCTGCCAGGCTCCACAAGGTTCACCCAGTGCGCGGTAAGGGAGATGTATCGACCCTGGCCGAACGCACTCGTCCAGGTGTCAGTGGTGAGGTGAACCTTGCAGGCAACGGCATTCTTCAAGCTTCGGGTTATTTTGCTGACCACGTGCTCATGCAACTCAGGCACTGCAGAGCGCGCAAAGTGGTAGCGGCTGGGAACCACGTAACGTGGGATGGCCACTGACATCATGCCCTTGAAGCTGTTTGTCTCCACCACTCGATATGGCAGCATTTCGCAGGCCAGAAGCTTGGCTATGCTGGCTGTTACTGCCACGGCCCGGGGGTCATTTGCTGGCAATTTCCTCTTGCGCTCAAACATCTCCGACACAGACAACTGAACCGTAGCGCTGCACACGGAAGGGCTGTTGGTTGTTGTGTTTGATGAACACTGGGAGACCTCAAGAGCACTACTCCGGAAAGTGACAGTGTCAGCGTCGTCTGATGTTTGTGAATGTTGTGAACCACGCAATGGCTGGGCTACTGCTGCTGCTGAGGCGGGTCTGGTGGTGAGTCTGGTGAACCCAAGGGAGGCAGTGTTGCTGGTACCCTGTCCTGCCACGTTTGCCCACAGAGTGGGATGTTTGGATAGCATGTGGCGGCTCATGCTGGTGGTGGAGAGGTTGTTAATACTTTTCCCCCTGCTCAGGCGGGTCTTGCACACCTTGCAAATTGCCATGGTAACATCCTCAGTGCAGTCTTCAAAGAAAGCCCAGACTTTGGAGCACCTGCCTTGCTGGCGATTTCTGTTTGCTCCTCTTTTGCCTCTCACTTGAACTTCCACGCTTGTGGTGCCTGAAATTGCGCGCCGCCTACCTTGTGGCACAAGGCGAACTCGTGCAGCAGTGGGTTCTTCAACAGACTCATCTGTGCTGCTGCTACGACGGTGTTGTTCTCGTTCACAAACAAAATCTGGGTCTCTGTCCACATTGTCCATACCCTCCTCTTCCATCTCCTGAAACTCGTCATATGTCATTGTGGGGGGCCGCCGCCGTGGAGTAGAGCTCCCCAGAACAACCTCTGCGCAGCTCACTCCAACGTCGTCTTCCAGATCTTGTCGGCCGACCTCCTGCAATTGCAACCCCTCCTGCCCAACTTGCTCTGGGATTTGGGTTTCCGAGTCCTCCTCGGACTCGCCTTGTATTTCAGTGCGCGGTGCATTTCCCACAGTTAATGGTTGTGAATCCGGGCACAACATTTCTGGCTGTTCCTCCATTGACCTTTGAAAGGTGGAAGTTTGTTGGGCTGGGAATAGCTCCTGCGAATACCCCATTGTGTCCTGAGGTAATTCATCGGACTGGTTATCTGGCAGTTGTGTGCGTGGTGTCGCTGCCGGTTGTGTCAGCTTTGTGCCCACTGGCTCCTTGTAACTGGCTGAGGACTCGGACCTCGTGCGTGATGTGCTGGTGCTGCTTAACCCACTGCTGGACACTTGAGAGGTCATCCAAGTAATTATCTGGTCCTGTTCTTTTGGATTTGTGAGGGTTGTTGTCCTGGACAACATGGGCGGTATTGAGTGGGTTTTCTTGGGTGCTCCCCTGTGGCCTGTACGTGAACCGTCAGGGGAAACACCTCTTCCCTTGCCCCTCCCTCTTTCACCGGATTTCTTCCTCATTTCACTTATCCTTAAAGTACACGCTGACTGGCAGCAGTACAGCGGCAGTACAGAAATGCTATACAGTGGCGGGTGAGCGGTGTACCACTATTCCCAGCAGCGACACAGAGCACAATGCTATACAGTGGCGGGTGAGCGGTGTACCACTATTCCCAGCAGCGACACAGAGCACAATGCTATACAGTGGCGGGTGAGCGGTGTACTACTATTCCCAGCAGACACAGAGTGGCAGTAAACAGAATGCTATATAGTGTGGCTGAGCGAGGTACACAGAGTGGCAGTAAACAGAATGCTATATAGTGTGGCTGAGCGAGCGGTGTACTACTATTCCCAGCAGACACAGAACAGTAAACAGAATGCTATATAGTGTGGCTGAGCGTTGTACCACTATTCCCAGCAGCGACACAGAGCACAATGCTATACAGTGGCGGGTGAGCGGTGTACCACTATTCCCAGCAGCGACACAGAGCACAATGCTATACAGTGGCGGGTGAGCGGTGTACCACTATTCCCAGCAGCGACACAGAGCACAATGCTATACAGTGGCGGGTGAGCGGTGTACTACTATTCCCAGCAGAAACAGAGTGGCAGTAAACAGAATGCTATATAGTGTGGCTGAGCGAGGTACACAGAGTGGCAGTAAACAGAATGCTATATAGTGTGGCTGAGCGAGCGGTGTACTACTATTCCCAGCAGACACAGAACAGTAAACAGAATGCTATATAGTGTGGCTGAGCGTTGTACCACTATTCCCAGCAGCGACACAGAGCACAATGCTATACAGTGGCGGGTGAGCGGTGTACCACTATTCCCAGCAGCGACACAGAGCACAATGCTATACAGTGGCGGGTGAGCGGTGTACCACTATTCCCAGCAGCGACACAGAGCACAATGCTATACAGTGGCGGGTGAGCGGTGTACTACTATTCCCAGCAGACACAGAGTGGCAGTAAACAGAATGCTATATAGTGTGGCTGAGCGAGGTACACAGAGTGGCAGTAAACAGAATGCTATATAGTGTGGCTGAGCGAGCGGTGTACTACTATTCCCAGCAGACACAGAACAGTAAACAGAATGCTATATAGTGTGGCTGAGCGGTGTACCACTATTCCCAGCAGCGACACAGAGCACAATGCTATACAGTGGCGGGTGAGCGGTGTACCACTATTCCCAGCAGCGACACAGAGCACAATGCTATACAGTGGCAGGTGAGCGGTGTACCACTATTCCCAGCAGCGACACAGAGCACAATGCTATACAGTGGCGGGTGAGCGGTGTACTACTATTCCCAGCAGACACAGAGTGGCAGTAAACAGAATGCTATATAGTGTGGCTGAGCGAGGTACACAGAGTGGCAGTAAACAGAATGCTATATAGTGTGGCTGAGCGAGCGGTGTACTACTATTCCCAGCAGACACAGAACAGTAAACAGAATGCTATATAGTGTGGCTGAGCGAGGTACACAGTGGCAGTAAACAGAATGCTATATAGTGTGGCTGAGCGAGCGGTGTACTACTATTCCCAGCAGACACAGAACAGTAAACAGAATGCTATATAGTGTGGCTGAGCGAGGTACACAGAGTGGCAGTAAACAGAATGCTATATAGTGTGGCTGAGCGAGCGGTGTACTACTATTCCCAGCAGACACAGAACAGAAAACAGAATGCTATATAGTGTGGCTGAGCGAGGTACACAGAGTGGCAGTAAACAGAATGCTATATAGTGTGGCTGAGCGAGCGGTGTACTACTATTCCCAGCAGACACAGAACAGTAAACAGAATGCTATATAGTGTGGCTGAGCGAGGTACACAGAGTGGCAGTAAACAGAATGCTGAGCGAGCGGTGTACTACTATTCCCAGCAGCGACACAATGACTGGGGGGACCCTGGCCAGCGTGGCTGGAGCGCGAACTACCCTGCCTGCCTACCCAAAGCTAAACCCACAGAAATATGACGTGGTTCGGGTATTTATTTACCCGAACCACGTGACAGTTCGGCCAATCAGAGCGCGTTCGGGTCCGAACCACGTGACCCGTTCGGCCAATCACAGCGCTAGCCGAACGTTCGGGGAACGTTCGGCCATTCGCTCTTAGTTCGGCCATGTGGCCGAACGGTTTGGCCGAACACCATCAGGTGTTCGGCCGAACTCGAACATCACCCGAACAGGGTGATGTTCTGCAGAACCCGAACAGTGGCGAACACTGTTCGCCCAACACTAGGTCTGACCAAGCCTCTGCCTCCAAGCCACAGGCGGATCCGCAAACTAAATGGCTTGCTGGCCCGGGCCATGGCATCACAGCTGCTTCCCTACTCCCTGGTGCAGGAGGGGAGCGCCATGCGGACGCTGCTCCAATTTGGCATCCCCGAGTGGCAAGTCCCCAGTCGCCACTATTTCAGCAGGAGCGCGATCCCAGCACTCCACAAGTTTGCGGTGAAAAACGTGGCCCGTTCCCTGGACTACTCTGTGGGCAAGCGGGTCCATGTGACCATGGACTCGTGGAGTAGCAGATTTGGGACAGGTCGCTACCTGTCCTTTACGGCCCACTGGGTGACACTGATGGAAGGGAGGGAGGACAAGAGCGCATCAGCCCAGCTAGTGGTGCCACCACGCGGGATCAGGGGGGATGCAGAAGGGTCCTGTCACGACACTCCCTCTGCACCCGGAAAGCAAGCCCGCCTCGGCAGCAGCAGCGCCAAGCCTCGGCACTGCCAAGCCCTTTTAAAATTGGTGACCCTGGGGAAGGAGAGGCTTACGGCCACCAACGTCCTGGCCGCCCTCAGGAAGCAGGAGTGGAGGTGGCTGACCCCCAGAGGCCTGGAAGAGGGGTATGTGGCAGCCGATAACGGGGCCAACCTGGTGGCAGCAGTGCAGCAGGGAAACCTCCAGCACATCCCCTGCTTGGCCCACGTGCTCAATCTTGTGGTGCAGCGCTTCTTGCGCACCTACCAGGGGATGAGCGAGCTGCTGCAGGATGCCCGGGCGGTGGTACGCTTTTTCCGCCTGTCAGCCACTGCCTCTGCACTCTTGTCCACCTTACAGCAGCAGTATGGAAGGCCACAACACCGGATGATCATCGACATGCAAGTTCGCTGGAATTCGACTCTGGCCATGTTGGAGCGGCTGTGTCAGCACAGACTGGCTCTTAGGGCCTACATGCTAGACCCAAGTGTCCCCAGCAACCAGCAAGTCCCCATGATTACTGCCACTCAGTGGACACTGATGCAGCAAGTATGCCTGGTGCTGAGTCCCTTCCTGGAGGCAACCAAGATGGTCAGTGAGGAGCGGGCCTCTGTGTGCCAGTGGGTGCCCTTGGTTTGTCTACTGGAGCAGGCAATGGACAATTTAATTGAGCGTGGGGATGAAGCCCTGAGGCAGTTGGAAGAACAGGAGCAGATGGCAGCACAGTCCAGCTCAGAGGAGGGCTCACAGCAGGTAGTGGAAGAGTTGGAGGTCCCTAACCTGAATGAGGAGGAGGAGGAGGAGGAGCAGAGTGCAGCAGGCGTTGTACGTGGATGGCGGTTTGAGGAGGACAACGACATGGCACAGGAAGAGGACAGGCATGCGTTATGGGACAATGGCGAGGACGAGGAAGATCTTGCTGGCAGGGCCCACTTGTTTCCCATGGCTGTGCACATGTTGCGCTGCCTTCGCAGGGACCCCCGGGTGATCCAGATGCGTTCAAGGGAGGACATCTGGATTACCTTGATGCTTGATCCCCGTCTGAAAGGGAAGCTGGGAGACTTAATGACGCCATCCACCACCGAGCAACGCACAAGGGAGTTGAAGGAGGCCCTTGTGCGCAGACTACTGGAAGCATTCCCCCAGCCTTCCACCCCCACTGTAACTGCTCTCCCAAGCCAGCAAGAGGTGCCTGCCATTGCCACTAGCAGCACAACCACAACCACCAGCAGCAGCAGCAGCAACTGGCGCCCCGGAGACCTGAAGAGCCTAAGCAAGAGCCTGTATGCAGTGCAGCAGCCCAGAACAGAGGTGCCCACCACAGCATCCACCACCAACCAGCACAAGCAACGACTGACCACCATGGTGTCTGACTATATGGGGTCATCCAACGGGCTCAATGACACCGACAGCCCCGTGGACCCCTTGGAGTACTGGGTCAAGAGACTGGACATCTGGAGCGAGCTTTCCCAGTACGCCCTGGAACTCCTATCCTGCCCTCCTTCCAGTGTCCTCTCAGAGAGATGCTTTAGTGCGGCCGGTGGCGTGGTCACAGAGAAGCGCTCTCGGCTCTCCCACGCCTCTGTGGACAAACTCACCTTCCTGAAAATCAACCAGGCTTGGGTGGAAGGTGAGTTCCTGGCCCCTATTGTCGGACACAGGGGGACATGAAGTGGCTGCTGCATGTGCTGTTGTTAACTATGCCTGCCTTTATAAAGACAGTTACTACCTGCCTAGTGCCTACCTTGGTTAATTTTTTGGTGTTATGGTACTACTACCAGTAAGTTGCCATGGTCCTCCTTCTGAGCTGCTGAACTGACCGCCCACTTTGTCCTCCTGACTCAGTCGCTACTACACTCTGCGTTCACACTGCCCGGGTCACTGGGTGCATTTAATTTTTTGGCCAGCACTATGACGCTGTGCTGCTACTACTAGCACCAGTATGTTGCCATGGTCCTTCTGTGCTGCTGCTGCTGCTGCTGCTGAACTGAACGCCCGCTTTGTCCTCCTCCTCCTCCTGACTCAGTCGCTACCACGGTACCACCAATGCACTCTGTCTGCGTTATCACGGCCCGGGTCACCCGGGTGCATTTAATTTTTTGGCCAGCACTATGACACTGTGCTACTACTACTACTACCACCAGTATGTTGCAATGGTCCTTCTGTGCTGCTGCTGCTGATCTGACCGCCCACATTGTCCTCCTCCTCCTGAATCAGTCGCTTTCACCAATGTACTCTGCAGTGGTGCTCAAATACCCCTTTTTAAAATTCGAGTTTGGTCGAATTCGAATAGTAAATTATTCGAGGTCAGTCGAATATTCGAGTCGAATAATTTTTACTATTCGATTCGACCTCGGACTTCGAGCTCACTATTTGAGCTCATTATTCGAGCTGACTATTCGAATTGGCCTTAAATAGCTTCCAACACTTGTTTTGAGGGTGAATGATGCAAGAAACATCTTTTTTTCCAAGTAACAACAGCAAGTGATTATGTGGGGATGTTCCTTTAAAAAAAAAAGGTGAAAAGAGAAGTTGTGTCCAGAATTTTGTTCAGTACTGTATATACTTCTTCTTCTTCTTCTTCTTCTTTATCTTCTATCTTCTTCTTCTTCTATATCTTCTTCTTCTATATCTTCTTCTATATCTTCTTCTTCTTCTATATTGTCTTCTTCTTCTTCTTCTTCTTCTTCTTCATCATCTTCTTCTTCTTCATCTTCTTCATCTTCTTCATCATCATCTTCTTCATCTTCTTCATCATCATCTTCTTCTTCTTCTTCTTCATCTTCTTCATCTTCATCTTCTTCATCTTCTTCTTCATCATCTTCTTCTGCATCTTCTTCATCTTCTTCATCTTCTTCTTCTTCATCTTCTTCATCTTCTTCTTCATCTTCTTCATCTTCTTCATCTTCTTCTTCTTCTTCTTCTTCTTCTTCTTCTTCTTCTTCTTCTTCATCTTCTTCTTCTTCATCTTCTTCTTCTTCATCTTCTTCATCTTCTTCTATATCGTCTTCTTCTTCACTTATTTCTCTTTTCAATTTTTTTTTTTACAGAAATGCAGCTATTTTTGAGCGTAACAAATAGCTGGTGGCACACGCATGTTGGAAGCGCCATTGTATGTGCTCCCTGGCAGTGGAAACACACAGACAGCAGGAGGTAAATTCAGCAGCAGGAGGAGGAGGATGAGTGTGTGGCAGCAGGCAGTCAATGAGGCAGGCAGCGTGACATAATAGCCCTGGTACCTAGCGGTGATACCAGGGCTGTAAATAAACACAACAGGAGGTCCCAGACAGCGGTCGTGCAGCCCACATCGTGTCCAATACACAACTGGGACAACACAGTTTTCAACCCGGGCACCTCAGAAAAATTAAACCTTTTTTTTTTTTTTTTTATGGTTTTTTGGTTTTGTTTGTACAACCAATTACACAGATATATAGCTATTGTTTGACGTAATAGCTGGTGGCAGAGTGGCAGCAGAATGTAATTCTGTGTACCCTGGCAGTGGGAAACACAGACCGACAGCAGCAGCAGCAGGAGGAATGGAGGAGTAATGTGAGCAGCTATTGTTTGACGTAATAGCTGGTGGCAGAGTGGCAGCAGAAGGTAATTCTGTGTACCCTGGCAGTGGGAAACACAGACAGACAGCAGCAGCAGGAGGAATGGAGGAGTAGTGTGAGTGTGGCAGCAGGCAGGCAGCGTGACATAATAGCCCTGGTACCTAGCGGTGATACCAGGGCTGTAAATAAACACAACAGGAGGTCCCAGACAGCGGTCGTGCAGCCCACATCGTGTCCAATACACAACTGGGACAACACAGTTTTCAACCCGGGCACCTCAGAAAAATTAAACCTTTTTTTTTTTTTTTTTATGGTTTTTTGGTTTTGTTTGTACAACCAATTACACAGATATATAGCTATTGTTTGACGTAATAGCTGGTGGCAGAGTGGCAGCAGAATGTAATTCTGTGTACCCTGGCAGTGGGAAACACAGACTGACAGCAGCAGCAGCAGGAGGAATGGAGGAGTAATGTGAGCAGCTATTGTTTGACGTAATAGCTGGTGGCAGAGTGGCAGCAGAAGGTAATTCTGTGTACCCTGGCAGTGGGAAACACAGACAGACAGCAGCAGCAGGAGGAATGGAGGAGTAGTGTGAGTGTGGCAGCAGGCAGGCAGCGTAACATAATAGCCCTGGTACCTAGCGGTGATACCAGGGCTGTAAATAAACACAACAGGAGGTCCCAGACAGCGGTCGTGCAGCCCACATCGTGTCCAATACACAACTGCACAGTTTTCAACCCGGGCACCTCAGAAAAATTAAACCTTTTTTTTTTTTTTTTAATGGTTTTTTGGTTTTGTTTGTACAACCAATTACACAGATATATAGCTATTGTTTGACGTAATAGCTGGTGGCAGAGTGGCAGCAGAATGTAATTCTGTGTACCCTGGCAGTGGGAAACACAGACAGACAGCAGAAGGGCAGTACACAGCAGCCCACTGTAGGTGTAAAATGTGTGGCTGCAGGCGACGTAATAGTCAAACTGAACCAGGCTGGCTTAGTGAGCAGGAGCCAGGAGGTGGTAAAGGGTGGTAAGGCACATTAACGATGGTTCTTAGCCAGTTCATGTCCCCCTCTCGCCGACAACAGGGGCCAGGAACTCGCCTTCCACCCACGCCTGGTTCATCTTGAGAAACGTCAGTCTGTCCACAGACTTGTGAGACAGACGTGAGCGTTTCTCGGTGACCACGCCACCAGCTGCACTGAAGCAGCGCTCGGACAGCACGCTGGAAGGGGGGCAGGACAGCACTTCCAGGGCGTACTGCGCCAGCTCGCTCCAGATCTCCAGGCGCTTGACCCAATACTCCATGGGATCAACAGGGGCATCGCTGTCAAGCCCGCTGTAGGACCCCATGTAGTCAGCCACCATGCGGGTCAGGCGCTGGCTGTGACCGGAGGAGGATGCTGCTGCATCATGCACCTCCTCTCTAGTCACTGCTGCCGGAGCCTCTACAGTCCTGTAGAGCTCGTGGCTGAGAGACAGCAGGTCTGTGGGGCGCTTGCTGCTGGATGCAGGCACCTGCTGCTGCCTCTGTGCTGGCTGCTGGACAGTGGGGGTGGAAGGCTGGGGGAAGGCTTCCTCCAAGCGCTCAACAAGGGCCTGCTGCAAGCTCCTTATTTGTTGCGCTGGGTCTCCTCCTGCAGGCGGCAGGAACTGGCTCAACTTCCCCTTGAGGCGTGGGTCCAACATCATGCTGATCCAGATGTCCTCCCTCTGCTTCATCTGGATCACCCTGGGGTCCTTGCGCAGGCACGCCAGCATGTGCGCTGCCATTGGGAAGAGGCGGGCCACGTGTGCTGGCACATCGACGGCAGTGCTGTCCTCCTCATCCTCCTCCCCGCCGCCTCATCCTCTCTCCACCCCCGCACCAACTCAGCTGCGCTGTGCTGATCCCCCTCATCAGCAGCAAGGTCAGGGACCTCCACCAAGTCCTCCTCCTCCTCCCCCTCAGAGGTGGACTGTGCAGCTGCTTGCCGCTCCTGCTGGTCCAAGGCTGCCGCTCCCTGTTCCAGCAAAGCATCGAGGGCCCTGTTCAGCAGACAAACCAGGGGCACCCACTCGCAGACCATAGCATGTGGTCCCTGCTCACCATGTTAGTGGCCTGCAGAAAGGGAGCCAGCACTAAGCACACCTGCTGCATGTGCCTCCAGTCATCATCGGGGACGATGGACGGGATGTTGCTGGTCTTGTCCCTTCTCCGAGCGGCGGAAACAGTGGCCAGGGCAAGGTACTGGTTGACAGCGTTCTACTGTTCAACCAGACGCTCCAACATCACCAGGGTGGAGTTCCAGCGAGTCGGAACGTCAAGGATCAGCCGATGGCGTGGCAGCTCCAGCTCCTTTTGCACGTCTTCCAGGCTGCAGCCGAGCACCGGAAGTGACGCACAACGTTCCTTGCCGTTTCCAGCAGTTCGCCCATCCCCTGGTAGGTGCGCAAGAACTTTTGCACCACCAGGTTCAGCACGTGGGCAAGACAGGGGATGTGGGTCAGGTTTCCCCTGTCTATTGCGGCAACCAGATTGGCCCCATTGTCGGCCACCACCTCTCCGACTCTGAGGCCTCTGGGGGTCAGCCAAATCCTCTCCTGCTCCTGGAGTTTGGCCAACACATGGGTTGCCGTCAGCTTGGTCTTCCCAAGGCTGACCAAGTGCAGCAGCGCTTGGCAGTGGCGGGCCTTCACGCTGCTGCTGAGGCGGGGGGTTTGGCCAGGTGTGCCGGAGGATGGCAGAGGATCGGAGGAACCTGCTGCAGTTCCCCTGACCCTGCGGGGGGGCACCACCCACTGTGTTGCTGCTGCTGTGCCCGCTGCTGCTCTCCCATCCTCACCCCCTTCCACCAAGCTGACCCAGTGGACAGTGAAGGACAGGTAGCGGCCTGTCCCGAAGCGGCTGCTCCAGGAGTCCATGGTGACGTGGACCCTTTCACCAACCGCATGCTCCAGCCCTCGCTCCACATTGGCCATCACAAAGCGGTGCAGTGCAGGAATGGCCTTGCGGGCGAAGAAGTGTCTGCTGGGAAGCTGCCAGTCTGGGGCTGCGCAAGCAAGCAGCGCACGCATGTCGCTCCCCTCCTG
Organism: Hyperolius riggenbachi; assembly: GCF_040937935.1. NCBI lineage: Eukaryota > Metazoa > Chordata > Amphibia > Anura > Hyperoliidae > Hyperolius > Hyperolius riggenbachi. The sequence continues at coordinate 81,463,165 of NC_090654.1, forward strand.
CACAAGCGTGTACGGCAGGAGTTGGGAGCACATGGCCCGTGCCAGCAAGCCGTTCAGCTGCCGCACGCGACGGCTGCTGGGAGGCAGAGCCCTAACCACCCCCTGGAAGGACTCGCTCAAAAGGCTCTGGCGTGGCCTTTTGCTGGCACGGGAATCAGCAGACACAGCAGAGGAGGCCACTGAGGACTGGCTGCCAGAACAGGCCTCAGTGTCGGCGGCAGGAGTTGCAGAGGGGGGAGGAGCAGTGCATTTCCGCACTCCTGCTGGTGCTGCTGGAGGAGCAGGAGGGCGGGTGGCTGCTGTTGCTGCTGCTGCTGCTGCTGAAGGCTGTGCAGTGATGGGTGTGGTGCCACTGCCAGCACCAGATGCCTTCAGCCTCTGGAACTCCTCATGCTGGTGGAAATGTTTCGCAGCAAGGTGGTTGATGAGCGAGCTGGTGCTGAACTTTAAGGGGTCTGCACCTCTGCTCAACTTCCGCTGACAGTGGTTGCAAGTGGCGTACTTGCTGTACACTGTGGGCATGGTGAAAAAACACCAGATTGGTGACAAAAACTACCCCCTACGGCATGGAACCGCTGCTGCCTGTCTCCCTGTGGTGGTTGGGGGGGGGGCTTGGGTGCGGCTGGTGGTGGTACTGGCAGATGCTGCTGCTGCTGCTGCTGAGCCTGAGACACCAGCAGGCTGTGGGACCTGCCTACTGCTGCCAATGCTTGCAATGATGCGCCTCCTTGCAAGGCCCACAAGCGCATCCTCCTCCTCCTCCTCAGAGCTGCTGAGGACGACATCCCCTGGAGGTGGTGGCACCCAGTCTCTGTCTGTCACCGTGTCATCATCATCCTCCCCCTCCTGAAACATGTCCTGCTGGGATGATGACCCCCCAAACTCCTCTCCTGATGCATGGATGGGCTGCTTGACTGTCGCCACAGTCTTGCTGTCCAATCCCTCATCCCCCAAAGTGCCCATCAGCATCTCCTCCTTAAGATCGCCAACAACAGCAGACAATTTACTCATGATGCCTGGGGTCAAAAGACTGCTGAATGACAGGTCGGCGAGTGACGGTGAACTGGCCTCCTCCCCAGGCCCTGCTGGGCGGCTGCTGCGAACAGGGGTGGTGGTGGTGGTGGTGGTGAGGGTGGAGGCCTCGGATGCAGAGCTGATGGCGGGCTGCTCATCCTCCGTCATCAGTTGCACCACAGTGTCTGCATCCTTTTCCTCAATGGGACGTTTCCGACCCGGCTGGAGGAAAATCGGAGCAGGTGCTACACGCTGCTGCTGCTGCTGTGTCTCTGCAGCGTGAGTTGCAGATGCTCCTGCTGGGCGGCGCCCAAGGCGTCCACGGCCAGTGGCTATGGGAGGAATGTTAGCCACTGACGCTGCTGCTGCTGCTGCGGAACTGTGCATGGTGGCGCGCCCGCGGCTTGCCACAATGCTGCTCCCTCTCCTCCTGATTCCCTTGCTGCCCTTCCCCTTGCCCAAACCGCGCTGGCTGCCACTTCCAGACATCTTCGATGCTTTGGGCGTAAACACAAAAGTTTTTGAAAAGGGCGGGTGAAAAGTGGGGTACTTTAATGGAGTGGGTTGGTGGGTGAGGTGACTGAGTGAGTGTCCCGACTCCCTAGTACAGTAAGTAAGTAGTAACAGTCAGGAAGTACAACTAGCAGTTACAATAATCAGTAGTAATCACAAGGAAATAGAGTGTGTGTACACTACAGACAGTGAGTGCACGCACGCGCAAACACGCGCAGGAGCTGGCCTATGAACAGAGAGTGAGTGAGTGTCCCTAGTACAGTAAGTAAGTAGTAACAGTCAGGAAGTACAACTAGAAGTTACAATAATCAGTAGTAATCACAAGGAAATAGAGTGTGTGTACACTACAGACAGTGAGTGCACGCACGCGCACACACGTGCAGGAGCTAACCTATGAACAGTGACTGAGTGAGTGTCCCTACTACAGTAAGTAAGTAGTAACTGTCAGGAAGTAGAATTTACAATAATCAATCAGTAATCAGAAGGAAATAGAGTGTGTGTACAGTACACAGACAGTGAGTGCACACACACACGCAGGAGCTAGTAGCCTATGAACAGTGACAGTGAGTGTCCTAGTACAGTTACAGTATATAACTATTCAGAAGGAAATAGAGTGTGTGTACTACACAGACAGTGAGTGCAAGCACACGCAGGAGCTAGCCTATGAACAGTGACAGTCAGTGAGTGTCCTAGTACAGTTACAGTATATAACTATTCAGAAGGAAATAGAGTGTGTGTACTACACAGACAGTGAGTGCAAGCACACGCAGGAGCTAGCCTATGAACAGTGACAGTCAGTGAGTGTCCTAGTACAGTTACAGTATATAACTATTCAGAAGGAAATAGAGTGTGTGTACACAGACAGTGAGTGCAAGCACACGCAGGAGCTAGCCTATGAACAGTGACAGTCAGTGAGTGTCCTAGTACAGTTACAGTATATAACTATTCAGAAGGAAATAGAGTGTGTGTACACAGACAGTGAGTGCAAGCACACGCAGGAGCTAGCCTATGAACAGTGACAGTCAGTGAGTGTCCTAGTACAGTTACAGTATATAACTACAATACAAAATACAATCACTAAGTAGTAGAGGACAGCAGAAATACTGTCTAATACTATCTAATACTGTCTAAATACTAATGAGAAATAAACTAACAGAGGACAGGAGGACAGCTGCCCACACAGGCAAGGCCCTGAGGCCTAAAGCTGTAAGCCTGCAGCAGCTGTCTGAGTCTCTCTCTGTGTAACACAAAAGCTACTAACTAAAATACAATGTCTATCTAACTAACAACAATATAGGTGTGTATAGGAGGTGTATGTGAGCAAAAACGCTAGGTAAATGACCACAATAGAGCTCTTGCTAAGCCAAAGCACAAAGGAGCAACTCTCTCTCTATGCAAGTCTCAGGCAAGGACGGAGAAACGGAACATGGCGGCCGCTATTTATAGCGTAGGGGCTGGCCAGGGTCCCCCTCTGTGATTGGCTGCCGTCAGAGGGCCTGGGAGCCCTCTGATTGGCTCTAAGGACATCAATCTGGGCTATGACGCTATTCGAGCTCGGTATTCGAGCTCGAATAGCGCCGTTTGCTCGAATAGCTCGAATAGTGAATGGGCTATTCGCGTTTACTCGAATAGCCCATTCGAATAGCTGCAGCTATTCGGAGCTCGAATACCGAGCTCGAATAGCTGAAAAAGAGCTCGAATATTCGAGCTACTCGAATATTCGAGCTCTGCTGAGCACCACTAGTACTCTGTCTGCGTTCACACTGCCCGGGTCACCGGGTGCATTTAATTTTTTGGCCAGCACTATGACGCTGTGCTGCTACTACTAGCACCAGTATGTTGCCATGGTCCTTCTGTGCTGCTGAATTGACCGCCGGCATTGTCCTCCTCCTCCTGACTCACTCGCTTCCACCAATGTACTCTGTCTGCGTTCACACTGCCCGGGTCACCGGGTGCATTTAATTTTTTGCCCAGCACTATGACGCTGTGCTGCTACTACTACTACCAGTATGTTGCCGTGGTCCTTCTGTGCTGCTGAACTGACCGCCCGCATAGTCCTTCTCCTGACTCAGTCGCTACCACCACTGCACTCTGCGTTCACACTGCCCGTGTCCACTGACAACTGTGCTGCGATGTCATTGCTAATTGCTGCAAAAAAAACAAAAAAAAAATTACAAAAACCTCTCTGGGGCCTTTTTGGCGTCAGCCACTCATCCTCCTCCAGCGGTACCTTCGCCGCCAAGTGCCATTGGAACTCGCCTTCACCTCTTTGACTGCTTAACGCGTATATCCCTTTTTAAAACCACTTATTACCAATTAATAGCCCCATTTAAAGTGTTGATTTCACTTTAAAATCCATTTTCTCTAGGAAAAAATTTTTGGGGGGAATTTTTTATGTTGAAGTTATGTTGCCCCTTATCACCTCGATAATCCATGCAATTTGGGGGATTGTAGCATGTATGGGGGCTTTGTTATTAACGTTAAAAGAAAATCCGCCTCCAAGCGGGAATCCACGCGTGATTACGCCATTCACGGCAGAAAATCCGCGTGGTTGCGTGGACGCAAACGAAAATCCGCATGCGGCGGGGCCGAATGCGGTTTTTTTTTTGCAACCACGCGGATTTCCGAATTCGTGGATGAGGCACATCCGAGCATCCCTGGCAGTGCAGTCTGCTTTTGCAGAAGCTAGTGATACAGGTGCTGACAGCCAACTTATGTAGAGATCAGAGAAGCAACCTCCAGGCAATTTACATTAGCTTGATTGCAGGTAATCTTATCTTTTTCCCAGCTTCCCCTCCCACTCTGTTGTCTTCCCCATGACTCTTTCCCCTTTTCAGATCTCAGCAGCATGTCCCTGCCAAACAGCACTAGTGATGTCTGCAGTCCTGGTGAGAGGTCTTCCTGCCCTTTCTCCTCTCCCACCAGGCTCTCTGTCTTGTGCAACTACATCTTTATCCCCCCCCCCCCCTCCTATGCATCCCCCTCATATGTCCCCTTTTCTGACTGTCCTCAGAGGAGCTCACAATCAAATCGTACTATAGTCATAGTCTTATGTCCTACCATATTATTATTGTGTATTTATAGAGGACTGACATCTTTTTCAGCACTGTATAGAGTACAGAGTTTCATAACGGTTAGCTCCGTCCACATCCTGACTAATTTTCCCCAAAAATCCCCCCAAATTTGCAGTGACACGCTTGGCGCCCCAACTCGTCAACTTTCCCATCAAAAAATTGGTTGTTTTTGGGGGGTATTTGTAAATAATCAGCACCGGTGTCAAATTCCCTAGGTATGCCACTCGGAGGCGTAATCCACCTTGTAGCTGTAGCACTCCTGCATCTAATGACAGCGGCTGATCCAATGATGAGTGCAAGACAACTTTGATTTTTCCATATTGTTCCTGGTCCCTTCCATCTTGCCGTTATAGCCCCTGGCGGAATCTCTAGGGCACATGTGCTGTCTATTCACACGTCCTCTCTACACGCTCCTGAACTGGCAGACATCACTGGGAGCATCCTAGCCATGCACAGTTCCGATTGTTTCCAAATTGCACATGCCCAGGATGCTTCTGGGCTACCTCTGCTGGGAGCAGGATCCATGAGGGCCAGTTGGCGCTACAAACGGGGCAGGGGCGGAACTACAAATCATGGGGCCCCCCAGCAAAACTTTAATGGGCCCCTTAATGTTCACAAACCTTCATTTGCCTCTTCTTGGTGACACTGAAAACAAGTGTGACCATCGGGAACTTCACATCCATAACATTTGTAGCCCCAAAAACACCTGATCTGGAGTATCAGAGAAAGAAAAGGTTAGTAATTGGGGCCACATATCAGCTACTTGCCAACAGGTTTGTGAATTACTTGCAGCAACACGCTCGGCGCTCCAACCCGTCAACCCTTCCATCGAAAAAAAAGTTTGGGGTATTTTTTGGGTGGAAGGGAGGGTGTCTGTAAATAGTTAGCAGCGGGTGCCAAATTCCCAAGGTACACCACTGCTAAAATGTAAGAGAGGGAAGGAGGGAGCTTGATTCCAGAAAAAAAATGAGGGGAAAGCAGGCTCCACCTGCTAATATATAACCCACCCCTCTCTGCCAGCCCCCCCCCCCCCCCCTTCCTGCACATCACAGGTCCCTAAGGCCCAATCACTGCCCACCCTAACTTAACACCTTCCATACTGTCAGCCAGACTAGCCCTATCGTGGGCACCCTCCCCAGGCCTTTTCAATCCCCCATGACGGGCTCTACTTGTGGCTGGATAGTGTAATGGTTTAGGGCTCTGCCTCTGACACAGGAGATCAGGGTTCGAGTCTCGGCTCTGCCTGTTTAGTAAGCCAGCACCTATTCAGTTGGAGACCTTAGGCAAGTCTCCTTAACACTGCTACTGCCTATAGAGTGCGTCCTAGTGGCTGCAGCTCTGGCGCTTTGAGTCTGCCAGGAGAAAAGCGTGATATAAATATTTGTCTTTACTGATTTCACATAATCTTAATTTTGCATCCTTATTGCGAATTATGATGCAAAATTATAATGCAAAATTTCTGTAAAAATCATAATTAATTTTGCATGTAAACGTACTCAGCAATTGTGGTCATGATAGTATGTATGGAGGCTTTCGGCTTAATTTCAGCCTACTTTGTATTTGAGTTTGACACCCCGGGTTTAGGGGGTAGTTAAACTTTTCTCAGTTAATCTTTTACAATGAGTTTTTAGATTTAAAATATGCTAAATGATACATAAGTGAGCCTGATTAGGGCAGCGCTTTTGGAAATGCAACTAATCCGTGATCGCAGGGACATCAGAAAGTGCATAGACTGCACTGGCTGATGTTTCCATTTTGGCGCGTTTGCACAGACAGCAATCCCATTCTTTATAACTCGTAAGTGCAACTGGAAGATTCGGGATGCAGCGCAGAGCCATGCATCACCACAGCCACCTGCATTGCACACAGAGTGAGTGTGGAAATAAGGCCTAAGAAATGGAATGTTTTAAAATAATGCACATGCAAATTTAGAGTACTCCTAACAAATATATATGTATCAAGCGGTACCAAACATGGTGTGAAAATACTCTCTATCTACAGAGGTTGCGGTGTGGTGCAGGATCCCTTTCGGAAAAAATGGTGCTGCCATAGACGCCTATTATAAAAGCAGCTTTTTGCAGCAAGCAAGGGAAATTTGGGCGCATGGCAGTGGCCGCTATCAGACACCTCAGTCTTGGCGCGGAAAATTACCTTCTTTGCCACAAACTGCGGCTTTAATAATGGCCGCGATATGCGGCAAAGAAGGTACATTTCGGCACTCGGAGACGCTCGATTAGGGACAAGAATGCAAAATATCGCCAGATAGAACTGCGTGCTTGGGGCTTGTGGAAATGCAAATTGAGGCATTACATAGCAAAGCCCCCGCAATTCTATCGGGTGCTAAAATTCTACATCCTTTCCGCTAATCGAGCGCCTCTGTGTTCCAAAATGTACCTTATTTGCCGCATACCGTCGCTCTGCGGTAGAGGAGGGTTATTGTTTAGGGGGTAGTTGAAGATTAGACGCCACCAGGTTTAGGTCTACGCACCACCAGGGGCATCTTAGGGTTAGGCACCACCAGGGGGGGTCTTAGGGTTAGGCACCACCAGAGTGGGTCTTATGCTGGATACACACGGTGCGTTCGCGCACTCGATTTTCCCGTCGATTCCCGTCGATTTGTTTATTTCCAACATGTCCGATTTGGATTTCGATGGATCGTTAGGTCGATTCGCATGCAAAGTATGCCGAATCGACCTAACGATCCATCGAAATCCAAATCGGACATGTTGGAAATAAACGAATCGACGGGAATCGACGGGAAAATCGAGTGCGCGAACGCACCGTGTGTATCCAGCATTAGGGTTAGGCACCACCAGGGGGGTTAGATTTAAGCACCACCAGGGGGGGTATTAGGGTAAGGCACCACCCGGGGGAGTCTTAGGGTTAGGCACCCCCTAGAGTGGGTCTTAGAGTTAAGCGCCACCAGGGAGGTTAGGTTTACACACCTCCGGGGGGGTCTTATGGTTAGGCATCACCAGAGTAGGGCTTAGGGTTAAGCGCCACCAGGGGGGGTCTTATTGGTAGGCACCACCAGGGGGGTCTTAGGGTTAGGCACCACCAGAGTGGTTATTAGGATTAGGCACTACCCGGGGGGGTCTCAGGTTGGGCACCTCTAGGGGGGGGTCTTAAGTTTAGGCACCACCATGATTTTTCCTAGGGTTAGGCACCACCAGGGGGGTCTTAAGGTTAGACACCACCAGGGGGTTCTTAGGTGTAGGCACCACCTTGGGGGTGTGAAGGTCTTTTGGTGGGGGGTCTTAGGATTAGGCATCAGTAGAGAGTGGGTTCTTCTGTGTGAGAGTAGGGTTAGGTTTAGACATAGTAAATTAGCATTAAATATTACTGATATTTTACTATCGGAATCCAGTAGTCAAAAATCGCTCATTTTAGCCACATTCTACAAGCGGCAATCCCCTACGACCTTTTTTCCAGTCGCCTATTTTTCGCGTATGGGGATCCGTTGATAAGGGCTCCTGAGCTGCCTGTATGAAAAGGGTGCCTCCATAGACATCAATGTTATTTCTGCAAATATGGGCTACAAGGTGGTGAAGAGGCCCGAGTTTTGATATAGGGCTACAAGCGGGTGCCCTTTTGTAGCCCATATTTTTTTCAGCTACAAGGTTTTCGGCTACAGTAGCCCATATTTTTTATTCGGCTACAAAAGAGCACCCCTTTGTAGCCCATGTTTTTATTTGGCTACAAGGTTTTCGGCTACAGTAGGGTGGCCCTTTGTAGCCCATATTTTTTATTCAGCTACAAGGTTTTAGGCTAAAAGGTTTTCGATTTTGCTACAAAAGGACACCCTTTTATAGCTGAGATTTTTGATTCGAGGGTACAGGGGAGGTTAGGATTAGGCACCACCTCGGGGGGGGGGGGGGTCTTAAGCCGCATCTACACGTGTAGATGCGGCTCCGATCCGGCGGCTTGATTAGCCGCCGGATTGCCTCTTCCGCATCCCCGCACGTGCGCGCCATGTCCCCGCTCGCCGCACGTGCGCCGGATTCGATCTCCCGCTCATCCCCGCCGGCGCCGCTTATCTTCCGCTCGATTCCCTGCCATTGTCCCCTCGCGGGGAGCGAGCAGGGAATCGGCGGTGCGGAGATCCGTCCTGTCGGATCTTATCAATCGAGCCGCATCAGCGGCTCAATTGATAAGCAACATCGCCGCCGCATCTACGCGTGTAGATGCGGCTTTAGGGTTAGGCACCACCTAAGGGGATTAGGGTTAGGCACCATCAGGGGAGAGTTCTGTGTGAGAGTAGGGAGCAGTTAGGTCATAATAATCACTTTTCTTAGCCATATCTAGAGCCCTTTTATAGTCCAACAAATTTTGCCTATAACAGCATCCTTTTAAATAAACTAAAACTAGCTTTTTCGGCTACACCAGGTGCCCTTTGTAGCTGAATTTGGCACATATGGGCTACACCATGCTCCCTTTGTAGCCGAAGTTGGCATATACGGGCTACACCATGTGCACTTTGTAGCTGAAGTTGGCATATAGGCTACACCAGGCGCCCTTTGTAGCCGAAGTTGGCATATGGGCTACACCAGGTGCCCTATTTGTAGCCGAATTTGGTATATATGGGCTTCACCAGGAGTCCTTTTTTTCCAGGAGCCCTTTTCAAATAGACGTGTATGCGTAGTGGAGTGCAGAAGGAAGATCCCACTGTAGCAATTGCCCTGCGACCCCACCGGCCAGAATGTAGTATCCCTAATGGACTGGGAGTAACTGGAGATGGAGCCAGGTGGCCTTTGATGCTGCCTCACAGCCTCACGAATTAAGAGCAAAGCCAATACGAAATGAGCAGCAATCCTACAGCTCCACTTTCAACCTCCTGACTGAGCACAGAAGGAACGCAAGCCCTTTCATCTTGGCCTAAGCACCATTCACCGACGAGCACTCTCAGGAAACCAATATATTGTCAAGAAGCCCTGGGACAGGCTGGAGTCACTGCTTCCTGCACTCTCCTAGTATTGTTTATAATGTACAAGGCATGGCCTTCCATCTTGCCGACGTTATTAACGGCATGATTGCACGGGCGCGCTCGCTCTCTCTGCGCAGCAGGAGCGCCGGCAACAAAAGCACAATGACGCCGCCAGATGCCAGAAATCTTTCACAGCTTATGCTTTGACTGCTTATTATTTTTATTACCATTTATTTTCTAACTCTTAATTTACTCCACGGTGCATTATAAACGAGTAACGGAGTTACGCTGGGAAGAAAGCCCTCAATTACTCAATAACAGCCTTCAAAAATTACGCAAGCTTTTTTTATACGGGATTACAAAAAAACCCTTTGAAGTAATCTTTCCTTTAAGGAGGATTTCCACATCAGGAGTATCTAACTCAGGTTATGAATAGTTAAAGCGGACCTGAACTCACAACTTCCTCTCTGCTCTAAAAGATAAGCATCAGCTTAATAACCTTTAAAGAAAAATACATTTCTTTGTTACAGCTGATACAAATTCTGCAATAAATCTGCAGTGTGTCTACTTCTGGCTTTCATGGAAGCAGGCATAGGGTTAACATCCCGTGTTTACAAATTAGCTGCTGTGCCACAGTTAGCTGACACGGGTGAGAGATCAAATTACTATTGTGATTAGTCACAGATGAGGGGGAACTAGATATGTTAAACTCTCTAAATACACACAGGGTACATTTCTCTATGTTTTCTTTCTGTCCTGTGCAAGAGTTCAAGTCCACTTTAAAGCAGGACTCCATAATAAAAACATGAATGCCGTAGACCACCAAAAGAGGCAAAAGCCAGTTTGCTATAGCCATTTATGATTATTATTTAGCATTGACATTGCATGGAATCCAATGAAGGGTTGGCACCACAAACAGTAATTATAGCTCTTTAACCATCTTAGCGGTATGGACGAGCTCAGCTCGTCCATCACCGCCGATGGCTGCCGCTCAGGCCCTGCTGGGCCGATTTTGATGAAATAAAGAGCAGCACACGCAGCCGGCACTTTGCCAGCCGCGTGTGCTGCCCGATCGCCGCCGCTCTGCGGCGATCCGCCGCGAGCAGCGGCGAAAGAGGGTCCCCCCAGCCGCCTGAGCCCTGCGCAGCCGGAACAAATAGTTCCGGCCAGCGCTAAGGGCTGGATCGGAGGCGGCGGACGTCAGGACGTCGGCTGACGTCCATGACGTCACTCCGCTCGTCGCCATGGCGACAGGAGAAGCCAAACACGGAAGGCTGCTCATTGCGGCCTTCCGTGTTAATTTTGGCCGCCGGAGGCGATCAGAAGAACGCCTCCGGAGCGCCATCTAGTGGGCTTTCATGCAGCCAACTTTCAGTTGGCTGCATGAAATAGTTTTTTTTTTATTTACAAAAAACCCTCATGCAGCCGCCCTGGCGATCTTAATAGAACGCCAGGGTGGTTAAGAGACTCTGTAACAAAATTGTCATCCTTATTTCTTCTATCCTATAAGTTACTATGCTGTTCTAATGTGCTCTGTCTTACTGCAGCCTTTCCTACTTGCACAGTGGCTGTATTATCTCTGTTATATGATCTAATCTTCTCTCCTCTGTGGGGTCTGTCGGGCTGAGGCAGTCAAGCTGGAATGTGCTATGCTGCTTGTGATTGGATAGAAGCTATACACACCCTCTCCAGACCCCCTACAACCTCTGTATGACTCACACACTCAGCCTATCACTTGCTATGTCTTATGTTTGTAAACACTTCCTAAAACTGGCAATTACAAGCCAGGATTGCAGCAGGGAGTGGCAGAAACAGCACAGAGGGGCCCAGGAGAACATAAGGAATAGAATGGTATGCTTTTTATTTGTAAGAATTCTAAACAAACAAACACAGAACATTTATATCGCGCTTTTCTCCTGGCGGACTCAAAGCGCCAGAGCTGCGGCCACTAGGACGCGCTCTATACTCTATAGGCAGTAGCAGTGTTAGGGAGTCTTGCCCAAGGTCTCCTACTGAATAGGTGCTGGCTTACTGAACAGGCAGAGCCGAGATTCGAACCCGGGTCTACTGTGTCAGAGGCAGAGCCCTTAACCATTACACTATCCAGCCACTTTTAGAGTACAGATTCTCTTTAGACTCTTTGCACGCCGTAATGTTACAAACATGATAACAGCATCTGTCTGGGCTTCGTTGGGTGCTCCTTCATGCTAGTTTCCTATTTATATAATAGCACCAACATCTTCTGTGCTGTAAAGGAGCTCACAATCTAATCCCCACCATATATGTCTACTTTCAAACCACAAGGTCCTGAATTTGAACACCAAAACTACCACTCAGTATCTTGCTGAAGACTGAGGCTAGGTGCACACTTAGCAGAAATGCTATCGTTGCGGAAAACGCTGCATTTTTGCTGCTAATGGAAGTCTATGGGCCGCAGGAAAAAACGCGTAGCAAAAACACATATGCGTTTTCGATGCGTGCGTTTTCAAAAATGCTAGTTTTGTTACATAATCTGAAAAAACACATCAAAAACGCACATAATGAAATCCAATGGAATGCATTATCCCTGTGTTTTTCTATGCGTTTTTAAAAAAAAATTAGTTTTCTGATGTATTTTCACTTCCTGTTGTCTTTCTAGTGATTTGCATAAAGCGCAAAAGAAAAACGCATAAAAGCGCTTATGCGTTTTGTATATGCGAACCGCAAATGCATTAAAACGCATGCAGAATGCTTGAAAACCGCATCTGCGGTAAAACACTGCACCAAAACCGCAGTAAAAACTTTATTTGTGCACCTACCCTCAAACATTACTGGGTCTTATAGTTCCCCTGCAAAGCTGAAAAGATCATGGAAAGTGGAGACTTGAAAGCATGCTACTGGGACTGGGACTAATCAGGACTAGTGTGAGTCTAAAATGTGTCAGTTGGTATGCATTGTTTGGCCTGGTGAAATAAAGTTTGTCATTCAGTATATGTATTGTGTTTTTTTTTCCTGTGCAAGCTACAATGGTAACTGTAAGTTCCTGATTACAAACTCTTCTCATTGAACTGGAAATTACATTATTATGCAAGATGTCTACTAACAGCATGAATCTGACCGGAGGGGATCTATAATTTTCACACAGATGACTTTGAGTCCAAGGACTGTAGGATAACTATACATGCAATAAAGAGTTGGGATTCAGGTTTTTAATTGGATGTGTATGCCTGGCTACAATTCTGCTTTAACTACTTGTTGTCCCGCTAGCAGTATACATATGCCCCGCAAGACTTCATCGAAAGCCAGATATGCACCTCCCGCTGCTGCATGAACTCCCGCTTGCTTCCTCGTGCGCTCTCGCCACCAACCGTTAGAGAGGAGATCAGTCAGTTGGAACGCAGTTTCCTTTCATTGATCTAAGGTCCCATGTCAATTATCGCCAGCATCAATGAGTTGCCTGCAGTCATTGTAATAATGGAAGTAACACATCCAAGCATTCCTTCCTGTTAGCATACTAATAGTATGCTCAGGAAAATAATGCGCTTGTGGCCAAATAGTAAAATTACAATTATAATGCATCTTGTGGCCAAATAGTAAAATTACACCTACATATATTTAATTTAATAAAATGTCATACACACACATTCAAATTAACACCTTGCCTCCCACACTCTCCCATAGTTACCCAAATAAAACTTTTGCATTAAAAAAAAAATGACAATAAAAAAAAAATATACATAGTTACCTTAGGGACCAAACTTTTTTTTAATATGTATGTCAAGCGGGTATATAACTGTTATTTTTGAAAATATAGGCTTTTTAATTAGTGATGATTAAATGCACATTTATTTCCAAATAAAATATTGGCACCATACATTGTACTAGGGAAATATTTTAAACATTGCAATAAATGGGACAAATGGGCAAATAAAATGTGTGGGTTTTATCCACAGTAGAACTTTATTTTAAAACTATAATGGCCCAAATCTGAGAAGTAATGTATTTTTTTTTCTATTTTTTTCTATTAAAGTGCATTTAGAATAAAATAATTATTTGCATAATGTACCACCTAAAGAAAGCCTAATTGGTGGGGAAAACAATATATAGAGCAATTTGTTGTGATTAGCAGTGGTAAAGTTATTGGTGAATGTAAGGGAGGTGCACTGAAAGGTTGGTCCTAAAGAGGAAAAAAACCCTCAGTGGTCAACTAGTTAAAGGAAATATCAGACACAATAAAAAAAAAAAACAGATTTACTTTCCTGGGGCATTCTCCTGCCCCTGGGAGCTTATGTGTCCTTCACCGCAGCTCCGCTCTCGACAGGTTGCCCGGGGTCCCCTCCATAGCAGCCACCGACTCGGCAAGGTTGGTGGCTACTGTGCATGCGCAAGCGGACGGCCGCGGCACTCGCGGTCACGCTCCCATCGATGGGAGCCTTCTGTGCGGGTGCAGAAGTACTGCTCCTCTGCAGAACGCAAGTGGCTCAGCGACACCCTCGTGCAAGCGCAGATGCCACCCGCCACTTTTGCCGGGTCGGCGGCTGCTACGGAAGGGACACATAAGCATCCAGGGGCTGGAGGAAACCCTAGGTAAGTAAATCTGTGGGGGCTTTTTATTTTGCTTGATATTTCCTAACGACCAGCTAACGCCGATAGGCGGCGCCTGGTCGTTTGTGGTTTTGCATGGAAACAGCCTTTCCATGCCACTTCACGGAGGGTGTCTCCATGATCAGTGTGCGAGCCGCCGATCGCGGCTCGCACGTGTAATGTAAACACGTGGGGAAGAAATCCCCGCTGTTTACATCAATACGGCGCTACTGCGCAGCAGAGCCGTGACGGAGATCGGCGATCCCCGGCTTCTGATTGGCCGGGGATTGCCCTCATTTGATAGGCAGAAGCCAATCCTATCCGGCGCAGGACGGATATCCGTCCTGCGCTGCTCAGAGGGGAATCCAGAGGGAGGGAACGGAGGTGAGGGCAGAAAACGCTGTGGAGGGGGAGGAGCCCCCCCCAGCAAATCAATAATAGCCGGCGGCGATCAGACCACCCAGCAGGACATCCCCCTAGTGGGGACAAAAGGGGGGAAGTCTGATCGCCCTGCCATTAACACGATCTCTGCTGCGGGCTGGAGAGTAGTGTTGGGCGAACAGTGTTCGCCACTGTTCGGGTTCTGCAGAACATCACCCTGTTCGGGTGATGTTCGAGTTCGGCCGAACACCTGATGGTGTTCGGCCAAACTGTTCGGCCATATGGCCGAACTAAGAGCGCATGGCCGAACGTTACCCGAACGTTCGGCTAGCGCTGTGATTGGCCAAACGGGTCACGTAGTTCGGACCCAAACGCGCTTTGATTGGCCGAACGGGTCACGTGGTTCGGGTAAATAAATACCCGATCCACGTCATTTCTCCGCCATTTGTCTGTGGGTTTAGCTTTGGGTAGGCAGGCAGGGTAGTTCTCTCTCCAGCCAGGCTAGCCAGGGTCCCCCGGTCATTGTGTCGCTGCTGGGAATAGTAGTACACCGCTCACCCACACTATATAGCATTGTGTTTACTGCCACTCTGTGTCTCTCTGCTGGGAACAGTAGTACACCGCTCACCCTCTATATAGCATTGTGCTCTGTGTCGCTGCTGGGAACAGTAGTACACCGCTCACCCACACTATATAGCATTGTGTTTACTGCCACTCTGTGTGTCTGCTGGGAACAGTAGTACACCGCTCACCCACCACTGTATAGCATTGTGCTCTGTGTCGCTGCTGGGAACAGTAGTACACCGCTCAGCCACCACTGTATAGCATTGTGTTTACTGCCACTCTGTGTCTCTGCTGGGAACAGTAGTACACCGCTCACCCACCACTGTATAGCATTGTGCTCTGTGTCGCTGCTGGGAACAGTAGTACACCGCTCAGCCACACTATATAGCATTGTGTTTACTGCCACTCTGTGTCTCTGCTGGGAACAGTAGTACACCGCTCACCCACCACTGTATAGCATTGTGCTCTGTATCGCTGCTGGGAACAGTAGTACACCACTCACCCACCACTGTATACCATTGTACTCTGTGTCGCTGCTGGGAACAGTAGTACACCGCTCAGCCACCACTGTATAGCATTGTGTTTACTGCCACTCTGTGTCTCTGCTGGGAACAGTAGTACACCGCTCACCCACCACTGTATAGCATTGTGCTCTGTGTCGCTGCTGGGAACAGTAGTACACCACTCACCCACCACTGTATACCATTGTGCTCTGTGTCGCTGCTGGGAACAGTAGTACACCGCTCAACCACCACTGTAAAGCATTGTGTTTACTGCCACTCTGTGTCTCTGCTGGGAACAGTAGTACACCGCTCACCCACCACTGTATAGCATTGTGCTCTGTGTCGCTGCTGGGAACAGTAGTACACCGCTCAGCCACCACTTTAGCATTGTGTTTACTGCCACTCTGTGTCTCTGCTGGGAACAGTAGTACACCGCTCACCCACCACTGTATAGCATTGTGCTCTGTGTCGCTGCTGGGAACAGTAGTACACCACTCACCCACCACTGTATACCATTGTGCTCTGTGTCGCTGCTGGGAACAGTAGTACACCGCTCAACCACCACTGTATAGCATTGTGTTTACTGCCACTCTGTGTCTCTGCTGGGAACAGTAGTACACCGCTCACCCACCACTGTATACCATTGTGCTCTGTGTCGCTGCTGGGAACAGTAGTACACCGCTCAGCCACCACTGTATAGCATTGTGTTTACTGCCACTCTGTGTCTCTGCTGGGAACAGTAGTACACTGCTCACCCATCACTGTATAGCATGACTTTATGACTGCATGGCGGCAAAATGCATGCTATCCGCACGCTTCTTGTCCTCATGCAAGGCCTGGGTTGTTGTGTCTCAAAGCGTGGCCTTCTCCTCCTGCGCCTCCTCCTGTTCCATCACGTGTGCTGCTGCTGGGTTAGCGTTGCCGGTCCCTGTTTATGGAACCTCTTATCTTTATTACATTTATGACTGCATGGCGACAAAATGCATGCTATCCGCACGCTTCATGTCCTCATGCAAGGCCTGGGTTGTTGTGTCTCAAAGCGTGGCCTTCTCCTCCTGCGCCTCCTCCTGTTCCATCACGTGTGCTGCTGCTGGGTTAGCGTTGCCGGTCTCTGTTTATGGAACCTCTTATCTTTATTTACATTTATGACTGCATGGCGGCAAAATGCATGCTATCCGCACGCTTCTTGTCCTCATGCAAGGCCTGGGTTGTTGTGTCTGAAAGCGTGGCCTTCTCCTTCTGCGCCTCCTCCTGTTCCATCACGTGTGCTGCTGCTGGGTTAGCGTTGCCAGTCCCTGTTTATGGAACCTCTTATCTTTATTACATTTATGACTGCATGGCGGCAAAATGCATGCTACCTGTGCAAAGAAAACAGACATTTCCCGCATTTAAAAGACAGTTTTCCCTTTGAAACTTTAAAATCGATTTTCTCAAAAACTATAAGCTCTTTTTGCTAATTTTTTTTTCCTCTTGTACCCACTCCCAAGGTGCACATACCCTGTAAATTTGGGGTATGTAGCATGTAACAGGGGCAAACGCAGGATTTTTAAGGGGGGGGTTCCTGAAAGGTCCAGAAGCACGTATGTCCCCGAGTGCTTCTGAATACAGGTGGCTCCATACTGCCCATGCACAAAAGTGCGCTGGCGTATTACGGAGCTGCCTATCTTTGGAAGTACTCAAGGACACAAGTGTTTCTGAGGGCTTCTGGTAGCAGCAAATGTGAACGGGGTACAGCGCTGTAACAACTCCCCAAGAGAGGAACAGGAGATAGACTTAGTTTGGACAATTCAGTGGAATATGCCACCTAGTGTCACATAGCGCAAGCGATAGCCATATGATGCAGGGATATATGCATCTGCGGAAGATGGCGACGCTATATAAATACTAAATAATAATATTTTGCCTCACCAGGATTGCACTTTTATTTAGCTTTCCTGTATGACAAGAACACACAATCAGCTCTAGGGGAAAGGGGAAACAAAGGTGAATGAAGGAGGCTGGTGCACACCAAGAGTGCTTCTGAGCGTTTTTCAAATCAACAGTGATTTGAAAAGCGCTTGGCTAATGTTACCCTATGTGGGTGTTCCCATAGCAGCGTTGTGACTTTTTCAAAATCGCAGGTATACTGCATGTAGCATGTTTTTGAGCAATTCATTCAAAAATCGCTCTGAAAATCACTTCACAAAATCACACTCACAAATTGCTAGCGATTGCTATTGTCATTTTGGCGTTGCACTAGCCCAAAGAGAGGAGTGGAGAAATTGAGAATAGCCTGAGATGGAGCAGAGAACTTATCTGTATTGCAGTCCCACATCACACAGGCTACTTGCCTGTAATCGGACTCCTGTCCCTGTCAGTCTCTCACACAAGTCAGAAAGAAGCCCTCCTGGAGTCTAGGGACTGTCAAAAAGTTTTCAGCTTGTTAAACACCTTACCCACACATGCAGTCATTATAACAATGGGGAGAGACCAGACAGATGTTTGCCCACAGACCCTGAGTCCAGGCAAGCTCTGCATCATGCTGTGCATATTTACCAGCTTGCCTGCACTCTAATTTCATCATGTCTGACACTTCTGTGCTGTGGAGAGTCCAGGACTCCATAATCAACATTCTCTCACTGCAGGCTGCATCTTCTTGTGAGGGAAGCTGGGCTTCCTCTCTCATTCTATTAGCTGGAGGGAGGCACCAGAAGTAAGAAGGGAGGGAGAATGAGGCTGTTTATATTATGCGGGCTTCCCTGGCTGAATACACAGCTCAGTACAGGGGGGAGGTTCCAGACACCCGGAATAGCCCCCTCAGTTCGCCAGTGTGTAAGGAGGCTTTACAAAGCACGAAAGTTCGGGTCCCCATTGACTTCCATTATGTTCGGAGGTCGGCGCGAACACCCGAACATCGCGGCCATGTTCGGCGAACGTTCGCGAACCCGAACATCCAGGTGTTCGCCCAACACTACTGGAGAGCCCACGCAGCACAGATCTTTGAGAAACAGCCCGGTCCTTAAGTGGTTAAGATCTATCTCCCAAAAACTAGTACCTTATGTCTGGAGAGAAAAGCAGCTATATACTGGCCAGAATTATGAAAGTTGGGAGAAACTTTTTTTATTGGTTCACACAACTTACTACTTACGTAGAAATACAATGCATTTGTTTTTGTTTAAAGTGACCCTGAAGGGAAAAAAGTCTAGATAATCCAGACAACAGAGGCGCCAAAAGGATAAAAGAGACTAAATGAGCTTAAAAACTAATTTGGTAATAGAGGAGGCAGTGGTGGACTTACCTCCTCCAAGCAGACTGTACATTTTCAGTCAAAAAAACGTTTATTGGGTTCTCCAAAATAAAGTGCAACACGTTTTGCAGGTTAAACCTGCTTCCTCAGGCAATACAGATAGGAGTAAAAAAGCATCTGCTAGTAACATCAAAGCTGAGCTCTGTGTCTAACACAGTGTGTCTATAGTGTGTCTATAACACAGAGGTGCTCAGCTTTGATGTTACTAGCAGATGCTTTTTTACTCCTATCTGTATTGCCTGAGGAAGCAGGTTTAACCTGCGAAATGCGTTGCACTTTATTTTGGAGTACCCAATAAACGTTTTTTGACTGAAAATCTACAGTCGTGTGTTCTGCTTGGAGGAGGTAAGTCCATCACTGCTTCCTCTATTACCAAATTGGTTTTTAAGCTCATTTAGTCCCTTTTATCCTTTTGGCGCCTCTGTTATCTTATTTTTACATTGAGTCCACCCTAGGTGGAGGGTTGTACTCACTTCCTTCTTCTACTACAGAGAGCGACTTCTTAATCCTGAGGGGGGTCAGGACAATCTCCCCACCTGCCTTGACAGTGGTTGCCTAATGGTAACCCTGGTTTGTGAATATTACATTTTGAATTACTCTATACATCTTCCATTACCAGTACATAATACACTATATTGGGCTCTTGGTGAACTTTTCTTCTCATTCTACTGGGCCGTTCCAGCACAGCATCCCCCAAAAGACTGTCGTTTGAGCAGTAGCACGGACCCACTTAGGCTTTGGCAGAAAAAGCCAAGCCCGATTGGGTCCGTGCTATTGTGCATGTGCAAGCCATATGCGCCTGCGCAGTAGCACAACCCGACCAGGTTTAGCTTTTCTGCCCAAGCAGGTCTGTGTTACTGCACACATCCTCGGGGGTCTTAATGCTGGAACGGCCTGACAGAGGAGATATTTAACTTTTTAGATTGCAAAGCTCACAGGTAAACCAGGTAACATGGGACTTGGTTCAATAATAGTTAATGTGCCCATCAGAGCGAGGTAATGTTAGGAGCATGGGGTAAAATTTGCGCGCGGGCATACATTTTAACTCGCACTTCTATCATTATCTCGTGCTGACGGGCGCGTTAACTATTAATGAATCAAGCCAAAAGTCACAATGTTGCACACAGAAACATTGAACAGTTTCTCTGTTCCCTAGTGGGCAACGGACTACTTTGCTGCAAGTGGTCACCAGGTCACGGCCCCTGGGATCGCCCCACTGGAGACAGAGAGAACAACGGTCCACTAGAGAGGGTCAGGCAGAAGCGTAGTCTGGTACAGGCCAAGGTCAGGGCAGGTGGCAGACAAGCAGGAACGGTAGACAAGCGGAAGTCAGGACAGGCAGCAGACAAGCGTAATTGGTAAACAAGCTGAGATCAGGGCAGGCGGCTAGAGTCGTAAGTCAGGAACAGGCTAAGGTCGGCAACAGGCAAATGAGAAGTCAAGACAAGGTTCCAGCGGCTACTGGCACCAAGCTGATCAGAAGAAACAGCACTGACTAACTCCAGCAGCTCACTTATATACACAATTCAAAATTGGCGCTGAAAGACGCGCCCCGTGCATGCTGCGTGCACCCATGTGCGTGTGAATGCGCGCTAACGCTCGTGCGCGCACCGCAATGGCCCCCAGGAGAATGCCCAGACGCCATAAAAGATCACACGTGTGTAGATGCACGCGCACGCATCCACCGGCGACAGGTACTGTAACGGTGGGTGTCAAGGGGCTCACCTGCCACTCTTTCCACTTCAGCTTACCAAAAGGACCACAAAGGGGCCCCAAATCTACTACCTTGCCTAGGCCCCCATTACATCTTAATCCATCTCTGGTGTTACCGCAACATACATGGCTCCAAACACTTCTACAGAAGCCTTATTTAAAATCATGTCACTGAAGCCAGGGCATAACAAAAGGGGCTGGGGTCTAGGGCCCGCTCAGGGCCATTTTTAGGGGCGCCGGAGGGGTCGCAGCATGAGGAGAGAGCATGGGCACATCGTCCGGGAGGGGGGACACTCCCCTCCCTCACCTCGGGGTCTCCCCTCAGCGCTCCTTTCCAGCATCAATCAGTGGCAGCAGGCAGCAAAGAACACATACCTCTATGCATTCCACCGCCGGAGGTTCCTCTCTCTAAGTGTCTGACGCTACTTCCTGTTTAAACAGGAAGTAGCGTGAGGCACTTAGAGATCAGACCTCAACGGTGGATGGAGGTATGTGTTCCTGCCCGCCGCCCGCTGCCACTGATAGATGCTGGAAGAGAGAGCTGAGGGGATAGCACGAGGTGAGGGAGGGGGGGAGTGCCCCCCCCCCCTTCCGCAGATGTGCCCATGCTCTCTCCTCATGCTGCAACCCCTCCAGCCCCCGAAAATGTCCCTGAGTGGCCCAGGGGGAGGGGGGCATACCAATTTCTGAAGGGGGGCATTTACCCCCCTGACTGAAGCTGTAAAGTATGACTATGCGATACGCTGCATGATTTTCCTTTTCCAACTTTAGCTCTGATTTTAAAACAGGTGCACAGTGGACCTCTTTGAACAATGTACTCAGTACTGCCTGACATTGATCACAAATGACCTCACTGAATCTACAGAAACAATCCACATAGAATCCCATGACAGAATTGTACAAACACTTGTTAATAACACACCCACTAACTGCCCTGTAACATCTCTCTGTTGTCTTGGTGTTCAAACTAGACAAAAACAACGTAGGTACAAAAAACAAGGTCATGGCCCCTTTAAAACAAAATCCATTTCAGCTGATAATTTGTTTCCTGTCGATGCGTAATCACTGGCTCACAGCTGCACAGGGTGACTGGCAAGTACATCCCTGCTTTGTTTTTTTTTCCACGTTGAAATCCATTTGTGATTCAGTAAGATGCTGCGTTGAGTATTAAGTACGCATTCATCGCTCAGACACACAATGAGCGGCATGCGCAGGGAGGAGGGGGAGCAGAGACCTGACAACGTGAATGGAGGAGCGCCTGTCTCGTGTTCAACCAAGGACACCTGAGCAAGCCGCAGAATGTTTCCTTCTCTCCCGTCAACAAAAGCCATTGAGCTCACGTGAAACAGAAGCTTGTCAGGGTCACTGTTCCCTGTCTCCCTTTACTCGTCCTTGACCTTCATGTTTGTCCCAGCTAACGGGAACAAGAGGTGGGAGCAGTTCCACGTGAGCCATGCACAAGACAGGAAACTGAACAAAGCTCATTGAGATCAGACTTGAAAGATTTCCCAATAATACCTTATCAGCTCAACTCTACGTGAAAGGAATATGAAGGGTGCCATTGCTAATTTCCGGGTCATTGTGCACATTCTGGACCATGAAAACTTAAGATTTATTAAAGGTCTCCTGAGCTGGAAGACGTTGGATTCCAAGATTTTCAACCCTCGCCTGGGTCCGATCGTTCCATGGTCCCTTATTCAGTTTCTTTGAGTTTTCTCAAAGGAGATAGTTTCTCACCAAACCTGCACAACAAAGTTTCAGCACCTAACAAGTGAAAAAGTGCTAAAAAGTGATTGAAAAAAGTAATATCAGCTTAAAGGGCACATGAGTTAAAAAGGACAGGAAAGCTTTACTCACCTGGGGCTTCCTCCATCTATCTGTCCCGTGCTGAAGTTCTACCGTGCTCAAGGCTGCTGTTGTCCACTCCATAAGATCATGGCCTTTGACTAGGTTGTGAGAAGCCTCTGGATCCTAATGAGGCCTCCCCCATCCTCCTGTGTAGCCCCAAGCCAGTGATGGCTCCCCCCGAATATGCATAGAGGTGCTATGCCGCCTGCAGCATGCAGCAATATTTACCATTGGGATCCAGAGCAGGCGCAGCACCATCTTCCTCCTTGGACTCAAGGAAATAGGTGAGCCTGATTGGGTCTGCTCTACTGCACTGGTGCGAGGTGCGTGTGTAGTTGAGTGGACCCGGTCAGGCTCGGCTATTTTCGCCAAAGGCCAAGGGGGAAGATGGTACTGTGCCTGCTCTAGATCACAAAGGTAAATGCAATCTGCTGCTGTCTGGGCAGGAGCGTAACAATAGACCCTGCAAGGGATACATCGCAGGGGGGCCCCGTGGATAGAGAAGCTGTGGGGGAGAAGTTTTTTTCCTGTCCTGAGAGACTGACAACTAAGGGCACGGAGAGAAAAAGCCTGTCTGTTCTCTGCACAATTGTTCTAATGACTGTGTCTGCTCAGCCACTGATATGGAATCATACAAAGATTTGTAGACAGCCCCTATTCAGTGTGCAGCGGGTTCATGTGTACAGTGCCATACCCACAGCCTCTCTCTACCCTCTTCCCAAGTGTACTTCTGCAGAGCCAGCTCGGAGAAGAGGACCCGGAGCCAGCTTCAGGTAATGTATACGGGGGGGGGAACAGGCGGCAGGAGCAGCTCAACAGATTGTGATCGGTTTCAGGCTGAAATCGATTCACAATCTGTTTGCAGTAAAGGCAGCCATATGATCCCTCTCTGATCAGATTCGATCAGATAGGGATCTGTCAGTTGGTCGATCTAATGGCAAATCGATCAGTGTATGGCTACCTTAACATTTTTTTCCCTCAATGCTGGGACTGGGAGCACGCTCATCTGTCGGTTTCCTGCATGCTTTTTCTGCACATCAAGTGTGTCTATGTGAAAACACATGTTTTATCACAGAAGCTAATGTAATTGATAATGCAAAGAAAAATGTAAAAAAGAGAAAATGCATGCAGCGCTTCACTGCGGTCAGTTTTTATCTGCCTGGCCTGCCTTTTCGATTTTTGTTTTTTTGTCTTGTTGTTGTTGTATTTTTTTTTGGGGGGGGGGGGGGCCTTTGGGGGGGTTTAGCCAAAGTTTTGCAAGGGGGGCCAGTAATTTCTAGTTTTGCCCCTGGTGAAACACATATATGAAATAGGGTCCCTTTGCAGGTGTTTGGGATTAATTAGCTGATTAGAGTCTGACACGTTGAGCCTGGAATATTGAACATGTTCACAATATTCTAATGGTCTGAGATTTTGATTTTGAGGTTTTTATAAGATGTAAGCCATAAACATCAAAATTATAACAAATAAAGTTGAATTACTGAAATAATTGGACTTTTTCACCACATTCTAATTTTTCGAGTTTCACCTGTATCACTTCTATACTTATCTCTAGATCTGCGAGTTCAGCTTTGTGTTCTGAGCTACCCATTACCTGCCGGCACGTGACTGTAACCTTCCTGAAACGGCAGGTTCAGAGTATGATCCCTCTTCATTACCGTATTACATAAAGCATTTTTCCTTTTCTAGGAATCTTCTGGTGTGTTTGAAGTTGTCAGTGAGATCGCTCATTCATGGCCCCGTTACTGCCAGTGATTCAAGCCTTGCTTATGACAATCAGGTCATGTCAGCATTACGGAAAGAGCAGTAATGAGCACTTGTAATCATCACAAGGGCTTGTTATTATATGCAGAGACTAATTCAGCAGCAATGGGTGGAAGATTGATGGAGGTCCTGAAAGCACGAAATTCAGTTCAAGTTGTTCAAGTGCCGGCTAGCTGTTGGCGGTCCATGCTTCTCAGACAGAGGTGTACCTACAGAAATCACATACTTGTTGTTCAATCCAACTGAATGCTTTTGGATCATATAGGGACTGCGCAACCTCTGCATACCCTCACTGGAATATGGATCTCCAGAAAAATAAATATTATCTAGAGATAAAGTCATAAATATTACCAAATCCACCGACTCTGACTCCTAATAAATTTAAACTGCAATTAAAATAGAAAATATGATAAAATGTTCTATTTCCCAGGTAATAGCTACCTTAAATAACTTTTATATTGAGTAATAAATAATGCCTTTTTCACAAAAATGAAATAAACCAATGAAAAAAACAAGTTATTTGAGCTGCAGCAATATTCATGCCAATTCAAACGCGGGGATTGCAAAACACTAGCAACATCGTGATTTTGAAATGATTGCGGTTCATTTTTTAACATTTCAGTTGTGATTGCTTTCAAATCACAAGTGGTGCATGCACCGCGTTTGCATTTACCACAAATCGACTGTGATCACTGCAACATACTTTTGACTACACTAGTGCAGAAAACGCTCGCAAATTGCTCCGGTGTGAATGGGCCCTCAAGCAGTCCCTGTATTTTTTTAAAATCAGATATACAGTACATATCTGATTGTGACTGTATACTGTGATTGCAGTAAATTAGCCATCAGCATCTGTTACTGTGGTATTCCATTAAATCTTGAGGGACACTACAAGGAGATCTAATTAAATCACCAAAAACTCACACATCAACTACAGTTTATCAGCAAAACCTACCACCCCAAAATAACAGATACGCTCCCTGCAGAGCCGGGAGAAGGTCCTCCAGCACCCAAGGATGAGACACTAAAGTGCGCCCCTCTATCTCTCCCACCCCAGCTGTCACACACTGATTGATATTAGACATTAGAGGAGTCCCAGGGCCCCTCCCCTAACACATTAATGTCTAGTTATCTGGTTTGCAGTTACTGCCATGTATCCCCTTTTCTTATTTCTCTCTGCTTCATACACAATAGGGGAATGATAGCTGAGTGAGTTGTGCGCCCCCTCCTACACTGCGCCCCTGAGGCTGGAGCCTCTCTCACCTCTGCCTCGGCCCTGGCTCCCTGTGCCACATATTTGTCACGTACTGAAAAACTTCCAGAATGAAAAGATCACTATGTTCCCATCCTGGTCTCATGGGTTGTAATTTCCCCTATTTTGGAAATTCAGATGCAACCTACCATGGTTCCCACCAATCATGAAGGACCTATTGAACCAGAATGAGTACTACCACTCCAGTGTGAAGATGCCTCCTGAAGCTTGGATGTTTGAAGACCCAGACAATAAACACTGGGCCTAATGCTAAAAAGAAACACATTTTCACTTTGCCTGTGTCCACTTGAAATATGGAATTAGATTCATGAAAATGTCTATTTTGTTGTTTTTGTTTTAAGTTTCTCTTGGACCTGTCTAAACGTTTGATGTGAAAACAGGTGAAGTAAAAATGTCCCTCTTTCTAGTATCAGGGTCGCTAAATCTCCTCACAACTGTGTAAAACATTATTAAAATGTAGAAAAAAGTCTACCAGTTCCACAAACAGAAGTACATGGAATGAGACAAACTTTGATTCTGTAAAAAAAGAACTTTCTGCACAAGTAAACTGAGAACCAATGTTATTCAATTGGCTAGTGCACAGATGATTGGCTAGTGCACAGATGAGCAGACAAACCGATTAGCGGCGATCCATTACACTGGAACCGTGAGTTATCCTAAATGCTGCACAGCCTGGATCGGACTCTTTGGCCTAAAGTTTATGCAGCTTGATTTAGACAGGCATATACTTTGAGCTGATTGCTCGGTTTTTTTTTATGTGATTTGAGGAACTGCAACTGAGTGCTCTAGAGAAATATAGCGTTCCCCCTGGTAGCGCTCCTCTCCCCGTTGTTCCCCTGGTAGTGCTCATAGTGCTCTTCTCCTCATTGGCATCAATTCATCAAAGACTGTAAAATAAAAAAAATAAAAAAAGTCGGGAAAATACCACATTTGGTATTTCAGACATTTTTTTGATAGTTCATCAAGATTTTCACAGGTGCAGTAGAAGTTTGGTAATTTACCAAAACTTTATGCTTCAATTCACAAAAACCTGTTTGGTAATAGCAGAGCAGTGTGGAGCCGGGTCCGTTAAAAATGGCGCCAGTTATCGTAGTTAAAAAACGGCGCCCCATAGAGAACCACTATCGCTAGTTATTTTTCGTTTTTGACAGCTAAAAAACGGCGCCGGCTTTAAAAACGATATTTATCGTTTATATTTGGATTGCTCCCAAACGATAATTTTCGTTTTAACCCTTGCTTTGCTGCCGTTTTCAAAATATCTGCCCGCCGGCTTTAATGTTTAATAGCAAAGCCTCCTTAAAAGCTAAAAACAGCAAATTTGCAGGGAATGTTAAGAAGAAAATTGTGAACAAGAGGAAATTTTTTTTTTTTCAAAAAGACCTTATAGTTTTTGAGAAAATCGATTTTGAATATTCTTCTTCTGACCGTGGGACAATTAAACGCCCGCCGACTTTAGCGGTTAATAGCAAAGCCCCTTTAAATGCCAGAAACACCAAATGTGTAGGGAATGTTAAGAAAAATAGTGGGAACACGAAGAAAAAAAATTGTTCAAAAAGGCCTTATAGTTTTTGAGAAAATCGATCTTAAATCTTCAAAGGAAATGTAACTATTTAAATCGCGTACTGACATTCCCGTGGAAACTTTTTCCGCCGACTTTAGCAGTTAATAGCAAAGCCCCCTTAAATCCTAGCAACACCAAATTTGCAGGATATGTTAAAAAGATACTGGGAAACAATATTTTAAAAAAAAATTGAAATTTTTTTTTTTTTAAATTAAAATTTTTGGGTTATGTTCAGAGTGTGGGAAAAGTTTTGAAAAAAATGACGTGGGGTCCCCCCTCCCGAGCCTCTGTAACCCCTTGTCTCCCATGCAGGCTGGGATAGCCAGAATGCGGAGCCCTGGCCGACTGGGGCTTCGCACCCTGAGCTATACCAGCCCGCATGGTCCATGGTATGGGGGGGCTTCGGGGGGGAGGGGCGGCCAAGCCTTCCCCTCCCCCCCGGAGCCCTTGTCCAATCCATGGACAAGGGGCTCTTCCCCACCTCCGGTGCCCCAGGAGGAGGTGGGGGCGACGACTCCCTGGGGGGGGTTCGTGGTGGCATCTGGGAGTCCCCTTTAAGAAGGGGAACCCAGATGCCTGCCCCCCTCCCAGGAGAAATGAGTATAGGGGTGCAGGAGTACCCCTTACCCATTTCCATAAAGGGTTAAATGAAATAAAAACACAACAATGAGAAAAGTCCTTTAATGTTCTAAATTAACCAGAAATACTTACCTGTACCTTTAAGAAAAAAATCCCACGTCAATTAGGTCCCACGACAGTATCCTCCATCTTGCGACCTTCAGTTACATGTTGATTGAAGATCTCCGCCGCCCCGACGCCACACACGCCGCCTCCGCCGCACTCACCGCTCTTAGCTATACTTAGTATAGCTAAGAGCAAAAAGCATCTTTAAAGGGAAGGTTCAGGTAGGGGATTAAAAAAATAAAAATAAATTTCCACTTACCTGGGGCTTCCTCCAGCCCGTGGCAGGCAGGAGGTGCCCTCGCCGCCGCTCCGCAGGCTCCCGGTGGTCTCCGGTGCCCGACCCGACCTGGCCAGGCCGGCTGCCAGGTCGGGCTCTTCTGCGCTCCATTTCCTGGGACTTCTGCGTCCCATGCCGGCACGCTGACGCAGTACAGCCCGGCGGACGTCCGATGACGTCAGCGCGCCGGCAGAAGGGGGCGCCATTTTTTTGCCAGTGCCATTTTTCACTAGACGCGTGTGGAGCTGTCTCTGTTTTTTTTAAATGCTGTTCCTGCAGTGAGGGCATTACAATAGTAAGAGGCATCGCCACATCCCTTTAGAATGTACATATTTTCTATACTGCCTCTGCTCCTATCTATTAGTCTTTCTTAACACTTATTTAATTGAAACAGTTTAGATGAACTCCAAGAGACATTACACATGACATGCTTAGGTGATTTCCCCACTAGGTCCTTTGCATCTTCAAACAGGAACCTAAGGGGTTAAACGGCCGAATGGCGGCAGGGAAAGCCTCTTTTGTTCCGATCTCTCTGCTCGCTGCCTGGGGGTAGAGAAGCTGGACCGTCAGGAGAAGGCATCGTGTCCTATCACAGGGACTTGCAGGAGCAGGGGCTGTTCCTATTGGTTCTGTGCTTCTGTCAATCATGGGGATATCCACATGGAAGGCATTCGAAGCTGATTTTTGACAGATAAGAGCTGCTGGTGATTAAGGAACATGTTGCTGGGTTTTACCGCATGCACTGATCTTCATGAATTAACATTTGCTGACATGTTTTGGAGGTGTTTACTGCACAAGTTGGTAATTTACCTCACTGCTCTGTAATTTCAACTTTCCATGTGGTAAAAGGCTTGATGAATTGACATTTTACCAAATGCTCTGTAAACACCGCTGTTTTCAGCATTACGGAAAGCAGTAATGCTTGATGAATTGATGCCATTGTGCACTCTGGTAGTGCTCCTCTTCCCATTGTTCCCCGAGTGATGCTCATAGTGCTCCAGTCCTCTCACCTTAGTTCCTAGGTAGTGCTTGTAGTGCTCCTTTCCTTATTGTGTCCCCTGGCCCTGGTAATGCTCCTCTCTTTTGTTGTGATCCTAAATCTATATTGCCCCTGCAATGCTTACAATCCCACCATTCTCCTGGTTAGTTGAGGGAGTAGTTTGTTAGGCATAGGCTTTAAAACCATGTTTATGTATGTTATCACCACAATTAGAATTTTGAGAGATTCAGGTATTTTCACAACCCTACGTTACGGTTCTCTCAGATAGGATGACCTTAAGGCATCTCTGGAATTTTTCAATAAAGAAACCCCAAGTTCCCACTTGAGAATGTAATGGCCACACTCAACCTACAAAAAAGAAAAGCTTTTGAATTTCTTAGATCTCATCAGGTATTATGTAACCTATCCAGTATTACAAATATTAGAAAAACGAATCCATTACCAATCCTACCAAACAGTCCAGAGAGGAAAAGTATAATGAGCAAGTGGAATCTCTTCAAGGGTTAAAAAAATAAATTAAAAAACATAGGCAAATCTTAGTCCTTAGGCCTGTCTCCACAACAAATCATGAAGGTGCATTCACCTAGAAGAGTGGCACCAACTTAGACATCCTACACAAGGTGACATTGCAGGACATATGCAAGGTGATCAGCTGTGTGTCTTCAAATATCTTCAGCATACACTATGTGCCCACTCCTTTTTAAGGGGCAGGTCAGCACCCAGGGTGTTGCAGTGAGGAGGGGTGGAGCACAGGCACATGCAGAGTGGCGATGGCACTATAGAAACAGAACGCCTAGGAGGAAGAAGATGGGCCATGTGTGGATAGATGAGTTAACTTCGGCCCTCCACTGTGCTCTCTGTATTTGGGGTGGCGGTTAATATTTGGGGCAGCATGTGCCGCTGTTGTGCATCAGATTAAGGCTTCAACTGCACAAAATCAAATGCACCCCCTAACCTCTCCTTACCACTACACCCAAGGCTGGTGCCTTTCTTACCCAGAGCTGGTTCTAGACTTTTTGCTGCTGTGCCCCCCCTCCCCCCCCCCCCTCCTCCTCTCGCAGTGCCACCTCCTCCCTTCTGCTGTGCAAGTTGAATGAAACACTGCTGCTCTCCAGCCTCCTCCCTCCTCACTTACTGTGAGACTCCTCACACAGCACAACAAGCTGCTTTTCCCCAATGATGACCTCTTAACCTCGCTTGCTCTCCTCTTGCTTCTCCTCACAGTGCAAACATGCCGCCAGGGCCGGCCCGCCCATGAGGCGGGGTGAGGCGGGTTCCTCAGGCGGCAGGAAGTGGAGGGGCGGCACCAGATGACGTGGCTGTGACTGAGCGGGGGGAGCCAGAGCCGCGGTGAGGGCAGCCCGACCTCTCCCTCCCTCTCCCCGGGCCGCCCTCCATGCTCCCCCCTCGGACTTTAGGCAGCAGAGTTAGCGCGCAGGGAAGCGCTGCTGTACACAGCCTGTTACTCACCTCCCTGGATCCGATCGCCGCTCCCGCCCTGCTGGTCTCCTCTCTGCAATGTAGCCGCTGATACATTACACACGCTGCTTCCTGTTTACACAGGAAGCAGCCGCGTGTGTATCAGCCGGCTAGGCAGAGAGGAGACCAGCAGGGCGGGAGCGGTGATCGGATCCAGGGAGGTGAGTAACAACTGTGTACAGCAGCGCTTCCCTGCGCGCTAAAGTCCGAGGGGGGAGCATGGAGGGCGGCCCGGGGAGAGGGAGGGAGAGGTCGGGCTGCCCTCCCCGCGGCTCCGGCTCCCCCCTCCGCCATTATGAGGGGGCACCTACCTGGGCAAGCTACCTATCTATCCTATACTGGGGGGCACCTACCTAATCTAACCTGTTTTGGGGGCAGCTACCTATCTATCCTATACTGGGGGGCAGCTACCTATCTAACCTATACTGGGGGGCAGCTACCTATCTAACCTATACTGGGGGCAGCTACCTGTCTATCCTATACTGGGGGGCACCTACCTAATCTAACCTGTACTGGGGGCAGCTACCTATCTATCCTATACTGGGGGGCACCTACCTAATCTAACCTGTACTGGGGGGCAGCTACCTATCTAACCTATACTGGGGGGCAGCTACCTATCTAACCTATGCTGGGGGGCAGCTACCTGTCTAACCTATGCTGGGGGCAGCTACCTATCTAATCTATACTGGGGGCACCTACCTAATCTAACCTGTACTGGGGGCACCTACCTAATCTAACCTATACTGAAGGGCAGCGACCTAATCTAACCTATACTGGGGGGAAGCTACCTATCTAACCTATACTGGGGGCCCTTATCTAACCTGTATTGGGGGCACCTACCTACCTAGCTAGCCTATACAGGTGGCAACTATACTGGCTACCTATACTGGGGGCACCTACCTAACTAACCTATACTGGGGGTACCTACCTATCTAACCTATGCTGGGGGCAACTATACTGGCTACCTATATTGGAGGCACCTACCTAGCTAACCTGTACTGGGGGCACCTACTTATCTAACTTATACCGGGGGGGGGGGGGCGCCTGCCTATCTAACATACTGGGGGCAACTATACTGGCTACCTATACTGGAGGCAACTACCTGGCTAACCTATACTGGGGGCAACTTTACTGGCTCACCCATGCCTGGCCACCTATACTCGGGGGGGACCTATAGCTGGTTACCTATACCGGGGGGGGGGGGCGCAATTTTTAAACCCTCGCCCTGGGTGCATTTTAGCCTAGAAACTGCACTGTTGCCGCCGGCCTCCGAGTCCGATGACTCGGAGCTCTGCGGCCTCTCCTGTCTCCTCCAAGGCTGCATGCTGGTGACGCTGCCTAGTGCCTAAGCCTGCTGATTTGATGGCGGCGGCTGCCGCCCGCTCTGCTGCCCTGGCTGCGGCTGATTGTCACGGTCAGTCACTGAGCAGCGAGCGCCGCCGACGTGTCGATGATGATGATACGTCTGGCTGGCTGCCGCCGGCCGCCGCTCATGTTATGTAGAAATATTGGGGGGGGGGGGGCACCTTTACGATCTTTGCCTCAGGCAGCAGAAAGTCCAGGACTGGCCCTGCATGCCGTCCCTGTAATCTCTGCGCCTGATGCAAGTGTTTCACCTTTCTTCATGAGAGAACACGCTCTGCTCTTACCTCTACCTTGGCCCAGCTCTTGTCTGCTGTTATGCTTTAGATTTTGCTCATGGTGTTGCCCAGCTGCAGAGGCGAGGGGACATAGAGCTGTTGTGTTTATCACAGGGACTTGCAGTAGACAGGGGCTGTTCCTGTTGTGTTGACTATTCTAGTTGGACAAACTTTAAATGAATTTGGCAAGCAGGGGCGTAACAATAGGGCCTGCAAGCCCCTCAATCGCAGGGGGGCCCGGGTAGAGGGGATCACGTGGGGGGGACCGGGTGAAGGGGCCGTCTGCTCCTGTAACTAACACACAAGCGGGCATCTGTCACTGTAACTTCAGCTCGCTGTGTACCAGCAGCAGGGCAGGGGGTGGGCACTAGGTCACAGCGGACATCAAGTCCTGCAGACTTCGGGCAGTGTTTCTTTCATTCACTGCTCCGCCCCCTCATGCACGTGGTGGTTCCCTCCTGTGAAGGAAGAAGACCACCAGATTATGACAGCGTGCCTGCCTGTCTGTGCCTGAGATGAGAGGGAAGACTGAGACAGAGGGCTCACACAGGCTGCCTGCAGAAAGATAGGTGCTTCCTGGATCATACTGTATGTTTCTGTGTGAGTATATTACTTTGGAGTGTGTGTGTGTGTGTGTGTGTGTGTGTGTGTGTGTGTGTGTGTGTGTGTGTGTGTGTGTGTGTGTGTGTGTGTGTGTGTGTGTGTGTGTGTGTGTGTGTGTGTGTGTAAGGGGGGGGCTATGTGTGTGTATGTATTTGTGTAAGTGGGGCTGTGTGTGTGTGTGTTTGTGTAAGGGGGGCTGTGTGAGTGTGTATTTGTGTAAGGGGGGCTGTGTGTGCAGGGGCGCCTGGAGGCACAGGCAGTACAAGCCGTTGCCTGAGGCGGCATGCCTGTCAGAAGGCGCCGTCTGCCGTACAATAACATTACATTTTTAATACCTCTTCTTCACCTTGCCCGCAACAGAGCTGACAGGCGCGCTTTCAGGCTCCTGTTTCCACTCTGCGAGCCAGCCCCCCCCCCCCACAATTCACTGTACAGCGGGCGGATGGGGGAGAGCCGAGAGGATTCTTTTCTGGAGTCTGGACAGCCCGCATCATAAGTCACGCCCCCAGACGGCGTTAGCCCCGCCCCTCTGCCTCCACCACAATGTGCTGCACATCGGCAGGTGTGGGAGAGGATCCATGCTGGCCCGCTACATCGAGCTAAGCTCCGCCTCCCGCACGTCACAGAAGAGAGCAGAGCAGGACAGTCCAGAAGAAGTGAGTAGAAGTCACTACCTCTTCATCCCCTCTGCATCAACCCTATGCTTCACATCTCTCCATCCTGCCCAATGTGCAGACCCCATTTATCTACACCAAAATAACAGCCTCAGACTCAGCCAATTCTCATACCTTCTTCCCAACCTTCAATGATGAACTGCTGTTACCCACCTGCTGCCTGCACCCCTAATCAGCCCTCCTGCTTTTATATAAACCCCCCTCCCCCAGCAAACCCCAAATTCTCTCACCAGCAGCACCCTTATTCAATTTTTACACTAAACCTGAGGGGAAAGGGGAGCTAAAAGATATACTTAAAATATATACTTTACCTGGAGGATGTATAGGATATCCTTACACTTTCAGCCTCTGTACTGTGTCCGGCGAGAACACTGCTATAGGCTTATATGGGCTAGCATTTTTTAAAAACCGCTAGCGTTTTGCGATGAGCAGGAATCACGTGATTCCTGCTCAAGTGTGAATGGAGCCTTAGTAAACTAGCTGAGGTGTGTGCTGATCCCTGCTGCCTCCAGTATGTACAGTATAAGCTGTTACTCTGTCCCTGTACTGATAGTAACTAGCTGCAGCGTGCTGATCTCTGCTACCTCCAGTATGTACAGTATCAGCTGTTACTCTGTGCCTGTACTGATAGTAAACTAGCTGTAGTGTGTGCTGATCTCTGCTACCTCCAGTATGTACAGTATCAGCTGTTACTCTGTGCCTGTACTGATAGTAAACTAGCTGCAGTGTGTGCTGATCTCTGCTGCCCCCAGTATGTACAGTATAAACGGTCACTTTGTGCCTGTACTGATAGTAAACTAGCTGCAGCGTGTGCTGATCTCTGCTGCCTCAAGTATGTACATTATAAGCTGTTACGCTGTGCCTGTACTGATAGTAACTAGCTGCAGCGTGTGCTGATCTCTGCTGCCTCCAGTATGTACAGTATGTACAGTATAAGCTGTTACTCTGTGCATGTACTGATAGTAACTAGCTACAGCGTGTGCTGATCTTTGCTGCCTCCAGTATGTACAGTATAAGCTGTTACTCTGTGCATGTACTGATAGTAAACTAGCTGCAGTGTGTCCGGATCTCTGCTACCCCCAGTATGTACAGTATAAGCTGTTACTCTGTGTCTGTACTGATAGTAAACTAACTGCAGTGTGTGCGGATCTCTGCTACCCCCAGTATGTACAGTATAAGCTGTTACTCTGTGTCTGTACTGATAGTAAACTAACTGCAGTGTGTGCAGATCTCTGCTACCCCCAGTATGTACAGTATAAGCTGTTACTCTGTGCATGTACCGGTACTGATAGTAAACTAACTGCAGTGTGTGCGGATCTCTGCTACCCCCAGTATGTACAGTATAAGCTGCTACTCTGGGCCTGTACTGATAGTAAACTAGCTGTAGTGTGTGCTGATCTCTGCTGCCTCCAGTATGTACAGTATAAGCTGTTACTCTGTACCTGTACTGATAGTAAACTAGCTGCAGTGTGTCGTTTATTTCTATCCTCAGTATGTACATTATAATCAGTCACTCTCTGCTTTTTAGTAAACCAGTGGCATTGTGTGATGATCCAGTACAACCTCCAGTATGTACAGTATTAGCTGTAAAGCCTGGTACACACACATCAAATTTGTATTCACCAATGTAACAACTTTCATGTAGTATAAGAGCTCCTCTGTTCATAGTATGCAAAGTCTGTTGGCTCTCATACTACAAGAAGGTGGACAAATTGGTCAGGGATTGGTCAATCAAAATTGTGTATGTGTGTGTGCACTTGATATTTTGGAGTTATTGTTGCAGCTTGCCTTTTGGAGGCTCGTGATTACTAAATACCATGCTAATACATGAACCAAAAGAAACCTGTGTGGGTTCCCTTCTCGGGGAGGGGAGACTGTTGTCTAATTACTTCTAAGGACACTTTGTCTTACTAACTGTGTTTATAGGAGGAAACTCAGGCCCACATTCTGCATTACCACATGCCACTTTTTTTTTTTTTGGGGGGGGGGGGGGCGCAGCAGGCTTTCTTGCCTGGAGTGACAATAGGGCTAGAGGCACCCCTGTGTGTGTGTGTGTACGAGGGGCTGTGTGTGTGTGTATGTGTGTAAGGGGGGCTGTGTGTGTGTGTGAGGGGGGCTGTGTGTGTGTGTGTGTATATGTGTAAGGGGGGGCTGTGTGTGTGTGTATTTGTGTAAGGGGGGCTGTGTGTGTGTGTATGTGCATGTATGTGTGTAAGGGGTGTGTGTGTGTGTGTGTGTGTGTGTGTGTGTGTGTGTGTGTGTGTGTGTGTAAGGGGGGCTGTGTGTGTGTATGTGTGTAAGGGGGGCTGTGTGTGTGGGTTGGTGGTGTGTGTTTCTTGTTTGTGTGTGTGTGTGTGGGGGGGGGTTGTGTGTGTGTGTGTGTGTGTGTGTGTGTGTGTGTGTGTGTGTGTGTGTGTGTGTGTGTGTGTGTGTGTGTGTGTGTGTGTGTGTGTGTGTGTGTGTGTGCGTGTGTGTGTAAGGGGGGCGGGGGTTGTGGTGTGTCGGGGGGTGTTTGTGTGTGTGTGTGGTGTTGTGTGTGAGAGTGTTTTGTGTGTGTGTGCACAGCCACTACATACAATGTGTATATACAGATACGCTCATCCTTACCGCTTCTTTCTCATACCCCTGCCCCCCTCTGTTTGAATGAGACTCGTACGTTGCACACTACCGCACATGCGCAGGCCCGGTGGCAAGCCTTTTTGACCGCATTTCAGTGGCTGGGAATGCTCTTAACGTGCCTTCACAAGCCTCATATGCAGAATGTTCCAGGCCATAGAAGCGTAGTCAAGGAGGCGTGCGATGAGGTCTGCGCATGCTCATTAGTGTGCGACTTAGGTGACTCACACAAACTAACATGGTCTTTTTCATACAAATGAAGGGGGGTGGTGGTAAATGGGAGGAATGTTTAAGATGAGGACATCTGCACACACATGCAGGTAGCCATCATTTTAGCAGGACACTTAGGCTCTGGCATCTTTCAAAGTGTACCTGTAATAGATTCATAGATGTATAGATTTATACTTACCTGGGGCTTTCTCCAGCCCCCTGTAGTCTGTCTGCTTGATTGCTCTCCTCCTGGGCCACTCTGTTTTCTAGCAGTAAATTACCAGACTAGCTCAGTCGCACTCCACTGCGCATGCGTGGTCACGGCTGTGTATGTCCCCCAATTGTGCTCACACTGCCAGGAGCAATCTGCACATGTGCAGGCCACTAAACCTGTAATTGCGCTTGTACAGAGTGATCGTGGGTGCATGTGTATCCTGGACTGTGCAAGCACAGTGGAGTGCAACTGGGCTGGATCGTGGACTCCACTGCAGGAGGGCAGCAATCAAGCAGACGGACTACATGGGGCTGGAGGAAGCGCCAGGTAAGTATAAATCTATACGCTTATTTTATCTCAGATTTCCTTTAATGGGAATTTTTGGTTTGGGGGGGGGGGGGGGTTGTTGAGGGGGGTGAAGGGGGGCCCCCATCCAAAGTTTTGCAGGGGGGCCCAGTGATTTCTAGTTACGCCCCTGTTGGCAAGTAGAAAGTTTGATGTATGTACTATTTCACCTGTAGATGATTGCCTGGAGATCAGCTTTAGGCAATAGAAAGTTTGAGGATGTAACGTGACGAGTGTAGCTTTTGTCGATGCTGTTTATGTCAGCCACAGAAGAGGTTAATGATATCACAGAAGACCCCAGAGGAGGAAGCATCAGCAGATGCTTGGGATGAAATACAGAGTTGTCTTTGAACTCCACCATTCGTTTCAGCAGAGCTGTCTGTCCTGGGAAAGAGGGACTTCATGTGCGCACGCAGATCACTGTCTGGGAAGACTAATCGTTTAAATTAATCTGCCCAGGAAGCTCAGCTTGGCTATTGATCTGTAATCACTGTGGTAAAATTAGAAGTTATGGCTCTTATTATATGGGGACATTTGCATAGCTGATATTGGGCTCACATATTATTTTGTGTCATAGGATTTCCGCTGTGCAATAAATAAAAATCTGCCACGAGTGGGTGCAAGGAGGATAATGTTCTGATCGACCTGCAGGCAAAGAAAAGAGCAGCTCGCTTACATGTGTACACAATGATGTCTTTATTTTATTTACACGTTTTTGCTTATCATGTGTGTAAAGGTCGAGTGGCTACTTGAAATGGAATCCATGGTAAGTTTTTAACTGTCAAGTTTATTTTTAAATATTCTTTTGTTAGGTTTAATCAGGTAAATGAGAAGTAATACTAATGGATGGTTCAAATGTTATCAGAATTTCTTCATCTCCTGGGTACACCTATTCTAGCATGACGCTAAAGGGAACCCAAGGTGAGAGGGATATGGAGGCTGACAAGCTTATTTTCTTTTGATTAATGCACATTGCCTGGCTGGCCTGCTGATCCGCTGCCTCCAATACTTTGAGCCATAGACCCTGAACAAGCATGCAGATCAGATGTACAGTGGTGTGAAAAACTATTTGCCCCCTTCCTAATTTCTTATTCTTTTGCATGTTTGTTACACTTAAATGTTTCTGCTCATCAAAAACCGTTAACTATTAGTCAAAGATAACATAATTGAACACAAAATGCAGTTTTAAATGATGGTTTTTATTATTTAGTGAGAAAAATAACTCAAAACCTACATGGCCCTGTGTGAAAAAGAAATTGCCCCCTGAACCTAATAACTGGTTGGGCCACCCTTAGCAGCAATAACTGCAATCAAGCGTTTGCGATAACTTGCAACGAGTCTTTTACAGCGCTCTGGAGGAATTTTGGCCCACTCATCTTTGCAGAATTGTTGTAATTCAGCTTTATTCGAGGGTTTTCTAGCATGAACCACATTTTTAAGGTCATGCCACAACATCTCAATACGATTCAGGTCAGGACTTTGACTAGGCCACTCCAAAGTCTTCATTTTGTTTTTCTTCAGCCATTCAGAGGTGGATTTGCTGGTGTGTTTTGGGTCACTGTCCTGCTGCAGCACCCAAGATCGCTTCAGCTTGAGTTGACGAACAGATGGCCGGACATTCTCCTTCAGAATTTTTTGGTAGACAGTAGAATTCATGGTTCCATCTATCACAGCAAGCCTTCCAGGTCCTGAAGCAGCAAAACAACCCCAGACCATCACACTACCACCACCATATTTTACTATTGGTATGATGTTATTTTGCTGAAATGCTGTGTTACTTCTATGCCAGATGTAACGGGACACGCACCTTTCCAAAAAGTTCAACTTTTGTCTCATCGGTCCACAAGGTATTTTCCCAAAAGTCTTGGCAATCATTGAGATGTTTTTTAGCAAAGTTGAGACAAGCCTTAATGTTCTTTTTGCTTAAAAGTGGTTTGCTCCTTGGATATCTGCCATACAGGCCGTTTTTGCCCAGTCTCTTTCTTATGGTGGAGTCATGAACACTGACCTTAATTGAGGCAAGTGAGGCCTGCAGTTTTTTAGATGTTGTCCTGGGGTCTTTTGTGGCCTCTCGGATGAGTTTTCTCTGCGCTCTTGGGGTAATTTTGGTCGACTGGCCACTCCTGGTAAGGTTCATCACTGTTCCATGTTTTTGCCATTTGTGGATAATGGCTCTGACTGTGGTTCGCTGGAGTCCCAAAGCTTTAGAAATGGCTTTATAACCTTTACCAGACTGATAGATCTCAATTACAGTACTTTTGTTCTCATTTGTTCCTAAATTTCTTTGGATCTTGGCATGATGTCTAGCTTTTGAGGTGCTTTTGGTCTACTTCTCTGTGTCAGATAGCTCCTATTTAAGTGATTTCTTGATTGAAACAGGTGTGGCAGCAATCAGGCCTGGAGGTGACTACAGAAATTGAACTCAGGTGTGATAAACCACAGTTAAGTTATTTTTTAACAAGGGGGGCAATTACTTTTTCACACAGGGCCATGTAGATTTGGAGTTTTTTTTACTCACTCAATAATAAAAACCATCATTTAAAACTGCATTTTGTGTTCAATTATGTTATCTCGGACTAATAGTTAACGGTTTTTGATGAGCAGAAACATTTAAGTGTGACAAACATGCAAAAGAATAAGAAATCAGGAAGGGGGCAAATAGTTTTTCACACCACTGTATATGACAAATCTGACAAGATTAGCTGCATGCTTGTTTCAGGTGTGTGATTTAGACCAGGGGCGTAACAATAGACCCTGAAAAGGAAGCAGCCACAGAGGGGCCCAGAAGCTGCAGGGGACGCCGTGGAAGGAGAAGTTTCTTTTCCCTGTCCTGAGAGACTGACGACTAAGGGCACGGAGAGAAAAAACGTTCTGCTCTCTGCATAATTGTTCTAATGACTGCATCTGCTCAGCCAATGATAACTAATCACACAAAGTTCTGCAGGCAACGATTTGTAGACAGTCCCTATTCAGTATTCAGCAGGCTCTTGTGTACAACGCCCAGCCCCCAACCTTTGCGGGGTGGCCTGCCTCTGCCTGCCTTTTTATTTTATTTGGGGTACTGTGCCTGCAATAAGTGAAAATAATGCACTGGAGTGCTACTGGTCCTGCAACTTAATGTGGCAACAATCACAGTAGTGTAATAGTGTAATAGCTCTGGATGTCAGTGGGCTGTGTAGTGTCACACACAGAGAAATGCAATAGTGCTATCAGAATACAGTCTAAACTAATGCACTGGAGATGCTATTTAGAGATGTCGCGAACCTCCGATTTTTGGTTCGCGAACCGGGTTCGCGAACTTCCGCGGAAGGTTCGGTTCGCGGAAAAGTTCGCGAACCGCAATAGACTTCAATGGGGAGGCGAACTTTGAAAAATAGAAAAAATTATGCTGGCCACAAAAGTGATGGAAAAGATGTTTCATGGGGTCTAACACCTGGAGGGGGGCATGGCGGAGTGGGATACATGCCAAAAGTCCCGGGGAAACTGACGCAAAGCAGCGTTTTAAGGGCAGAAATCACATTGAATGCTAAATTGCAGGCCTAACGTGCTTTCAAACATCTTGCATTTGTATACATCAATCAGGGAGTGTAATTAGAGTACTGCTTCACACTGACACACCAAGCTCACTGTGTAACGCACCGCAAACAGCTGTTTGTGTAGTGACTACTGCGCAACATGGTGAGATTGCTCTTCCTCACTCAGTGATGTCAGGTAATGTGTGACTTCCTTCTCAACTTTCCATGGCATTGTTAAAAAGCTTACGTTTTGTTTTTAAATTACATTTTCTACTTGCTGTGTACTTGTTCAGTACCGCTACAATGAGAATCCTGTGGAGGCGGGCAAGTCTGCCATTGTGACCCCGGGTAATGGCCGGGGAATGAGGGGTTTGAATCCGGTGTGGAGCCTGAGCAACGGCTACCACTACACATCCAAGGAGGGCAGCGGGCAGGCATGCACGCCCGCCCGCTCCGAGGTAGTGACCAAAAATAACAATACAGGAGGAGGACTTTCGAGGCCCTGCTGTGTATTTGAAATGAATGTACTTTAAATCCTTTAACGAGAACCAGTTATGGCGGGCAAAGATGACACCACATTCCTTTCACGAGAATCAATCATATGGAGGCGGGCAAGTCTGCCATTTGTGACCCCGGGTAATGGCCGGGGAATGAGGGATGGAATCGCGTCTATCAAAAAAGGGCGCGTGGAAAAAAGGGTGCGGGGTGTAGCCGAAATTGTACGTTTGAATGCAAAACCATATTTTCGTTTAATATGTTATAAACGATAATTTAGTGCTAAATAGGTTAAATAAAGGGAAATGAAATGGCAAAATACCGTCTATAACAGTAAACAAATTCTGAAATAAAACGTCAAATAGCGTCTATAGAAAAAAAAACGCTATTTACACGTGTATTAAGCATAGTATTAGAATGGTAGGTTTTACAGGTATTTTACTACAATTATACCTAACTTTAGGGTCACAGATATATCTCCTTATCCCTATCCCTCTCACCTAGACCCCCCTTTTGTGTAAATACACATAATTTAATAAATTGTATATATGACATATATTGTACTATAACTATACCTAACCTTACTCTCACACAGAGCCCTCCCTGTACCTATCCCTAACCCCTAGACCCCCCTGGTGGTGCCTAAACCTAAGACTCCCCTGGTGGTGCCAAAAACTAACCACCCCCCTGGTGGTGCCTAAACCTAACCACCCCCCTGGTGGTGTATATTGCACTGTAAGTATGCCTAACCCTCCCTGTACCTATCCCTAACCCCTAGACCCCCCTGTTGGTGCCTAAACCTAAGACCCCCCTGGTGGTGCCTAAACCTAAGACCCCCCTGTTGGTGCCTAAACCTAAGACCCCCCTGTTGGTGCCTAAACCTAAGACCCCCCTGTTGGTGCCTAAACCTAAGACCCCCCCTGTTGGTGCCTAAACCTAAGACCCCCCTGTTGGTGCCTAAACCTAAGACCCCCCTGTTGGTGCCTAAACCTAAGACCCCCCTGTTGGTGCCTAAACCTAAGACCGCCCTATTGGTGCCTAAACCTAAGACCCCCCTGGTGGTGCCTAAACCTAAGACCCCCCTGGTGGTGCCTAAAACTAACCACCCCCCTGTTGGTGTGTATATTGCACTGTAACTATACCTAACCCTCCCTGTACCTATCCCTAACCCCTAGACCCCCTAGTAATGCCTAAACCTAACCATCCCCACTGCACAAACACGCTAAACACATATAAACAATAATATATTTAATCCTTAAAATACTTCACTCCAAATAACATGAATACAATAATTTATATATTTGTCATGGAATAGGTAGCCTTAAAATCACGTATACATTAATAATATTAGAAGTAGAAAAAGGTATATATAATATATATACACATACAATACAATAGATAACCTTAAAATCACTTACGCATTAGAAATCTTAAAATAACAGTAATATTTAAAGCGTTATTTTAGTAACTATAATCAATGCATTATAAATGTAAAAACAAAGTTAATACCTAAAGCGATGTATTTCTAATACAATCAGGTTGAGAATGTTATTTAAGCATTATACATATGAAAACGAATTTTAAATGCAAAAAGAAGTGTAAACGAAATTTTAGTTGTAATAGGTTTGTAAGCGTAATTTTAAAACGAAAAAAACTAGTTAAAACTCATATAAGCGAAATTTACAAACGAAAAAATAAGTATAATACAAAGTCAAAACGAACTTGTAAACGATATTTGTTATAAACTTTATCCTGTAAACGGAGCCTTTGTTAACACGATCCCTGTAAAACGCTATTTCTCGGGCGCCCTTTTTTCCTGTCGGGCGCCGAATAGCCGATATTTTGCATTGCAGTCTATGGCGGCGCCCTTTTTGTCCACTATCCCTGTGCGCCCTTTTTTGCTAGCCCGGGATGGAATCCGGTGTGGAGCCTGAGAAACGGCTACCACTACACATCCAAGGAGGGCAGCAGGCAGGCATGCACGCCCGCCCCGAGGTAGTGACCAAAAATAACAATACAGGAGGCGGACTTTCGAGGCCCTGCTGTGTATTTGAAATGAATTAACTTTAAATCCTTTAACGGGAATCCGTTATGGAGGGCAAGTCTGCCATTGTCACCGCGGGGAATGAAGGTTGGATTCCGGCCCGAAGTGGGAGCCTGCTGAGACCCATGCTCTAGCTGCCCTGACCGTGCTTTGCAGACCAGGCATCTGTGGTCAGATGGACCCTTGAGCCAGCGGAAGACAAACCAAGTCGAAAGCATTTGCCAAGAATGTTTTACGGAGGGCAAGTTTTTTTGCCCTTTTTTTAAATTTTTTGAAAATGATAGATGGTTGTATTTTTAAATTGTTTGAAAGTTTAGATGGTTGTATTTTTAAATTGTTTGAAAGTTTAGATGGTTGTATTTTTAAATTGTTTAAAAGTGTATCCATTCTTCCTCCCCCCAGCCACGAACAATACCATGGGAACGTGGAGCAGCAGAAGCCCCCTGTGACGGCTGCAGCGGTTGTTCTCCGCGGCTTGTCTTTTGAGGGGTGCTGCTTTTCCTCAGGTGTTCTTGCCATAGCTGTTTGTGCCTTCTCTCCAGGTGCCTTCGTAAAGCACTTGTCCCTACGTGACAGTTGGCCTTTCCACGGCTCAATTTTTGCTGGCAGAGACAATAGATGGCTTTGCTCCGATCTGAGACACACACGTTAAAAAATTTCCAAACCGCTGAGCCCCCCTGGGCTGATGGCGCTACGGTGGCATCAGCAGCTGAGGTTGAAGGGCATGTTGGCTGTCTGGCCATAGCGGGCGATACATGGCGCCGGACACTGCCCCCAGCTGTTTGAGGACGAGCTCCCTCTTGTATTGCGTTCCGGAGTTGGAGCCTGATCAACGTCTACCACCACACATCCAGGCAAGGAGGGAGGCAGGCAGGCATGCACGCCCGCCCCGAGGTAGTGACCAAAAATAACAATACAGGACTCAGGAGGACCTTTTGCGGCCCTAATTGAAATGAATTAACTTTAAATCCTTTAACGGGAATCCGTTATGGAGGGCAAGTCTGCCATTGTCACCGCGGGGAATGAAGGTTGGATTCCGGCCCGAAGTGGGAGCCTGCTGAGACCCATGCTGTAGCTGCCCTGACCGTGCTTTGCAGACCAGGCATCTGTGGTCAGATGGTCCCTTGAGCCAGCGGAAGACAAACCAAGTCGAAAGCATTTGCCAAGAATGTTTTACGGAGGGCAAGTTTTTTTGCCCTTTTTTAAAAAATTTTGAAAATGATAGATGGTTGTATTTTTAAATTGTTTAAAAGTTTAGATGATTGTATTTTTAAATTGTTTGAAAGTTTAGATGGTTGTATTTTTAAATTGTTTAAAAGTGTATCCATTCAAGTGCAAGTTATGCACTGACTGCCAGGCATAATGTGCAGTCACAGATGCAGTGAAAGGTATGCAGTGACTGCAAACAGCCATTTGTGTAGTGACGGCCGTGCTGGACTGGTGCGCACCATGACGAGAGTGCAGGTGATGGTGGCTTTTCAGCCCATATGCTCGCCCGGCTGATGTAGCTGAATGACAGAACAGTGACTGTCCAGCTGATCAAATTTGGTCTGACCACAATGAAG
Organism: Hyperolius riggenbachi; assembly: GCF_040937935.1. NCBI lineage: Eukaryota > Metazoa > Chordata > Amphibia > Anura > Hyperoliidae > Hyperolius > Hyperolius riggenbachi. Next base: position 81,507,507 of record NC_090654.1, read on the forward strand.
CAACGACCTTATTATCTTATGTGTACCACCCCCACCCGAGACACTCAAATAGCCGGCGGTCATTGCTTCATTGTGATGCGCAAGCCCCTTCACCGCGGCAAGGTAATGATCACGAAGGGGGATGGGCACATGTACACGCACCAGAAAAATTAGTGTAGCGGTCGCTGCTAGCAGCGGCCTTAAATATTCAGGAAACCGCCTAGAGTCCCGGACCCTGTTGGTAGTGGCGGAGAAGGCAGTCAAGCGGCCTGCAGGCAGAGATGCTGTGTGTGGGGACTGACTTAGTCTTCAGTCGTGCAGTAGCCCTCCGTGATCCATTCCTCATTCATTTTGATAAAGGTCAGGTACTGAACACTGTCGTGACTTAGGCGACTTCTCTTCTCAGTAACTATGCCTCCAGCTGCACTGAAGGTCCTTTCTGACAGGACGCTTGTGGCAGGGCAAGAGAGAAGTTGTATGGCAAATTGGGACAGCTCTGGCCACAGGTCAAGCCTGCGCAACCAGTAGTCCAAGGGTTCATCGTCGCTTTTCGCAGAGTCTACATTCACACTCAAGGCCAGGTAGTCGGCTACCTGCCGGTCCAGGCGTTGGCACGCTCCAGAAAGTAGGCGTAGGGGATCAAGTCGCTGATGGTGCCCTCATCGCGACTCACCAGTTTGGTCACCTCCTCAAAGGGCTCCATGACCCTGCATGCATTTCGCATCAGTGTCCAGTTGTTGGGCCACAACATCCCCATCCTCCCAGATTGTGTCCTTGTACTGTAATGATACAGGTACTGGGTGACGGCTTTCTCCTGGTCTAGCAGGCGAGAGAACATCAGCAGGGTGGAATTCCAGCGAGTCAGGCTATCGCAAATCAGGCGTCTCACCGGCAAGTTGATTCTACGCTGAATCTCCGCAAAGCGTGCCATGGCCTTGTAAGAGCGCCTGAAATGCCCACACAACTTCCTGGCCTGCTTCAGGACGTCCTCTAAGCCTGGGTACTTGGACACTAATCTTTGCCCGACCAGATTAAGCACATGTGCCATGCAGGGTATGTGTGTCAGCTTTCCCAAATTCAACGCAGCAATGAGATTGCTGCCGTTGTCACACACCACGTTGCCGATCTCAAGCTTGTGCGGGGTCAGCCATTGCTCCACCTGTTTGTTAAGAGCAGCCAGGAGAGCTGCTCCAGTGTGACTCTCCGCTTTCAGGCAAGACATGTCTAACACTGCATGATACCGTCGCACCTGGCATGCAGCATAGGCCTTGGGGTGCTGGGGCTGTGTAGCTGGAGAGGAGATGGCGGCACCAGCCAAGGAGGAGGAGGATGACGACAGCGAAGCGGTGATAGCAGGTGGAGAGGAGGTGGCTGGAGGCCTGCCTGCAAGCCATGGAGGTGTGACAAGTCGGTCCTCTGCGCAGCCACGTACTCCCTGCTTGCTGCCATCGGTCACCAGGTTGACCCAATGGGCTGTGTATGTAATCTAGTGGCCCTGCCCGTGCTTGGCAGACCAGGCATCCGTGGTCAGGTGGACTCTTGACCCAACGCTGTGTGCCAGAGATGACACCACTTGCCTCTCAACTGCACGGTACAGTTTGGGAGTGGCCTTTTGTAAAAAATAATTGCGGCCTGGTATCTTCCACTGCGGTGTACCAATGGCCACAAACTTACGGAAAGCCTCCGACTCCACCAGCTTGTATGGTAATAGCTGGCGAGCTAATAGTTCCACCACGCCAGCTGTCAGACGCCGGGCAAGAGGGTGACTGGCAGACATTTGCTTCTTCCGCTCAAATACTTCCTTCACGGACAGCTGGGTACTGCTGTGGGCAGAGGAGAAGGAACCGCTGAAGGGAAGAGGCGGTGTGGAGGAGGGTGGCTGTGAAGGTGCAAGGGAGAAAGTGGATGAAGACAATGCACCTGAAGGAGGAAGAGGAGAAGGAGGGTGGCTTGTCTTTTGAGGGGTGCTGCTTTTCCTCCGGTGTTCTTGCCATAGCTGTTTGTGCCTTCTCTCCAGGTGCCTTCGTAAGGCACTTGTCCCTACATGAGAGTTGGCCTTTCCACGGCTCAATTTTTGCTGGCAGAGACAACAGATGGCTTTGCTCCGATCTGAAACACACACGTTAAAAAATTTCCAAACCGCTGAGCCCCCCTGGGCTGATGGCGCTACGGTGGCATCAGCAGCTGACGTTGAAGGGCATGTTGGCTGTCTGGCCATAGTTGGCGATACATGGCGCCGGACACTGCCCCCAGCTGTTTCTGAGGACGAGCTCCCTCTGCTTCTATCATGGAGTCGTCTCCTCCTAGTCCTCTCTGAATCCTCCTCTGAACTGTCCCCCTGGTCATCTCCTCTACCGGGAACATATATGGTATCCGTATGATCGTCATCATAATCCTCCTGGCCAGCTGCGCTTTCCTCAGAAACCTCCTCAACTGCACCAACTTCAGGTGGTCCATCATCCACATCCACACACGTTACGTCCATACTATCACCACCTAACTCAGACGTAGGAGGTGGTGTACCTGCGCCTTCTTCTTGTTGTTGCAGTAGTGGCTGTGAATCAGTGATTTCACCACCACCACCACCAAATAACTCCTGCGAAGTGTCAAATGCAGCGGATGTGGTGCTTGTTGTAGCGCTGGTGGCTGTGGGAGATGAGGTGTTCTGTATTAAATACTCAATCACCTCCTCACGATTTTGGGAAGTGATGGCACGTGCCTTCTTCTGAGTACTGTATTTTGGGGCAGGTCCGCACAAAATCACAGCAACACCACCTCGCACAGACCTGCCGGTGCCTAGTGGCCTTCCTCTGGGTCTGCCTCTACCTCTTCCTCTACCTGGTTTGTCCATTTTGTCCATCCCGGGGGGATGCTAGGTATATGCAGTGAGCTGGGTTTACTCAACACAAAAGGTAGTTATGTGCACTGATGAGGCGGGTTAAGTAAACGCAACAGGTAGTAGGTATATGCAGTGAGCTGGGTTCACTCAACACAACAGGTAGTAGGTATATGCAGTGAGCTGGGTTCACTCAACACAACAGGTAGTAGGTATATGCAGTGAGCTGGGTTCACTCAACACAACAGGTAGTTATGTGCAGTGATGAGGTGGGTTAAGTAAACATAACAGGTAGTAGTAGGATGCAGTGAGCTGGGTTCACTCAACACAAAGCTAGGTATATGCAGTGATGAGGTGGGTTAAGTAAACACAACAGGTCGTAGGTATATGCAGTGAGCTGGGTTCACTCAACACAACAGGTAGAAGGTATATGCAGTGAGCTGGGTTCACTCAACACTACAGGTAGTTATGTGCAGTGATGAGGTGGGTTAAGTAAACACAACAGGTAGTAGGTATATGCAGTGAGCTGGGTTCACTCAACACAACAGGTAGTTATGTGCAGTGATGAGGTGGGTTAAGTAAACATAACAGGTAGTAGTAGGATGCAGTGAGCTGGGTTCACTCAACACAAAGCTAGGTATATGCAATGATGAGGTGGGTTAAGTAAACACAACAGGTCGTAGGTATATGCAGTGAGCTGGGTTCACTCAACACAACAGGTAGAAGGTATATGCAGTGAGCTGGGTTCACTCAACACTACAGGTAGTTATGTGCAGTGATGAGGTGGGTTAAGTAAACACAACAGGTAGTAGGTATATGCAGTGAGCTGGGTTCACTCAACACAACAGGTAGTAGGTGTATGCAGTGAGCCGGGTTTACTCAACACAACAGGTAGTTATGTGCAGTGATGAGGTGGGTTAAGTAAACACAACAGGTAGTAGGTATATGCAGTGAGCTGGGTTCACTCAACACAACAGGTAGTAGGTATATGCAGTGAGCTGGGTTCACTCAACACTACAGGTAGTTATGTGCAGTGATGAGGTGGGTTAAGTAAACACAACAGGTAGTAGTAGGATGCAGTGAGCTGGGTTCACTCAACACAAAGCTAGGTATATGCAGTGATGAGGTGGGATAAGTAAACACAACAGGTAGTAGGTATATGCAGTGAGCTGGGTTCACTCAACACAACAGGTAGTAGGTATATGCAGTGAGCTGGGTTTACTCAACACAACAGGTAGTTATGTGCAGTGATGAGGTGGGTTAAGTAAACACAACAGGTAGTAGTAGGATGCAGTGAGCTGGGTTCACTCAACACAAAGCTAGGTATATGCAGTGATGAGGTGGGTTAAGTAAACACAACAGGTAGTAGGTATATGCAGTGAGCTGGGTTCACTCAACACAACAGGTAGTAGGTATGTGCAGTGAGCTGGGTTCACTCAACACTACAGGTAGTAGGTATATGCAGTGAGCTGGGTTCACTCAACACTACAGGTAGTAGGTATATGCAGTGAGCTGGGTTCACTCAACACAACAGGTAGTAGGTATATGCAGTGAGCTGGGTTCACTCAACACAACAGGTAGTTATGTGCAGTGATGAGGTGGGTTAAGTAAACACAACAGGTAGTAGGTATATGCAGTGAGCTGGGTTACATAGTTACATAGTTACTTTGGTTGAAAAAAGACATACGTCCATCGAGTTCAACCAGTACAAAGTACAACTCCAGCCTGCTCCCTCACATATCCCTGTTGATCCAGAGGAAGGCGAAAAAACCCTTTCAAGGTAAAAATTCCTTCCCGACTCCAGATGGCAATCAGATAAAATCCCTGGATCAACATCATTGGCATTACCTAGTAATTGTAGCCATGGATGTCATTCAATGCAAGGAAAGCATCTAAGCCCCCTTTAAATGCAGGTATAGAGTTTGCCATAACGACTTCCTGTGGCAATGCATTCCACATCTTAATCACTCTTACTGTAAAGAACCCTTTCCTAAATAAATGGCTAAAACGTTTTTCCTCCATGCGCAGATCATGTCCTCTAGTCCTTTGAGAAGGCCTAGGGACAAAAAGCTCATCCGCCAAGCTATTATATTGCCCTCTGATGTATTTATACATGTTAATTAGATCTCCTCTAAGGCGTCTTTTCTCTAGACTAAATAAACCCAGTTTATCTAACCTTTCTTGGTAAGTGAGACCTTCCATCCCACGTATCAATTTTGTTGCTCGTCTTTGCACCTGCTCTAAAACTGCAATATCTTTTTTGTAATGTGGTGCCCAGAACTGAATTCCATATTCCAGATGTGGCCTTACTAGAGAGTTAAACAGGGGCAATATTATGCTAGCATCTCGAGTTTTTATTTCCCTTTTAATGCATCCCAAAATTTTGTTAGCTTTAGCTGCAGCGGCTTGGCATTGAGTACGATTATTTAACTTGTTGTCGATGAGTACTCCTAAGTCCTTCTCCAAGTTTGATGTCCCCAACTGTATCCCATTTATTTTGTATGGTGTTAGACCATTGGTACGACCAAAATGCATGACTTTACATTTGTCAACATTGAATTTCATCTGCCATGTATGTGCCCATATAGCCATCCTATCCAGATCCTGTTGCAATATAACACTATCTTCCTTAGAGTTGATGATTCTGCACAATTTTGTATCATCTGCAAAAATAGCAACATTGCTCACTACTGTATCCACTAGGTCATTAATAAATAAATTGAAGAGCACTGGACCCAGTACAGACCCCTGTGGGACCCCACTGCTAACAGTCTCCCATTTTGAGTATGATCCATTGACCACAACTCTTTGTTTTCTGTCCATTAGCCAGTTCCCTATCCAAGCACACAGACTCTTCCCCAGTCCTTGCATCCTCATCTTTTGCACCAGACTTTTGTGGGGAACAGTGTCGAAGGCCTTAGCAAAGTCTAAGTATATCACATCTACAGCATTCCCAATATCCATATTAGCATTCACTACCTCATAAAAGCTGAGCATGTTAGTCAAACAGGACCTGTCTTTAGTAAACCCATGTTGATGCTGAGAAATAAGATTATTTTCTACTATGAAGTCATGTATAGTATCTCTTAGTAACCCCTCAAATAGTTTGCATACAACTGATGTTAAGCTTACAGGTCTATAATTTCCTGGATCTGATTTTTTGCCCTTCTTAAATAATGGGAAAACGTGGGCTGTACGCCAATCCACTGGGACTCTGCCAGTTGCAAGAGAGTCACAAAAGATAAGATAAAGGGGTTTATCTATAACTGAACTTAATTCCCTTAGGACCCGAGGATGCATGCCATCCGGGCCAGGTGCCTTGTCTATTTTTAATTTATTTAGTCTTGCCTTTACTTCTTCCTGCGTTAAGTATTTAATATTACAGTTAGAAGATTGAGACTCTTCCGCCTCTGTAATTTGCAACAGTGCTGTTTTTTCCTTTGTAAAGACAGAAGCAAAGAAAGCATTTAATAACTCTGCCTTACCTTGGTCATCCACCATTGAGTTTCCACCTTCATCCTTTAGGAGTCCTATACAGTCAACCTTTCTTTTTTTAGAGTTGATGTACTTGTAAAACTTTTTTGGGTTAGATTTGATATCCCTAGCGATTTGATTTTCAGCTTCGATCTTTGCTAGCCTAATTTCTTTTTTACAATTTTTATTGCACTCCTTGTAATTGCTGAGTGCAGCCTCGGACCCCTCCTGTTTTAGGACCTTATAGGCATTCTTTTTCCTCTTCATTTTATCTCTAACCTTTCTATTCATCCATAGAGGCCTTTTTTTATTCCTAGACATTTTGTTTCCATATGGGATATACATACTACAATATTGATTGAGAATACGTTTAAAAGCTTGCCATTTCCCTTCAGTGTCCTCCCCTTGTAGTACATTATCCCAGTTCACCAAACTTAGTGCCTGCCTAATTTGATTGAACTTTGCTTTTCTAAAATTCATAGTTTTAGTGGTCCCGCTGCCCCGTGGCCTATCAGTCACCAGATCAAACGTTATCATGTTGTGATCACTATTTCCCAAATGTTCTTGAACCTGCACATTTGATACATTATCTGGTCTATTCGAAATGATCAGATCCAGTAACGCATTCCCCCTAGTTGGTTCCGTTACCATTTGAGTCAAGTAATTGTCCTGTAGTGCTGCCAGAAATCTGCTGCTTTTACCAGAATGGGTAGCCTCAATACCCCAGTCAATGTCTGGAAAGTTGAAGTCGCCCATAACTATGACCTCATTTTTACTTGCCGCTTTTTCAATTTGCTGTAGTAATTGCAGTTCTGCAGCTTCATTAATATGAGGTGGTCTGTAGCATACCCCAATAAGCAATTGGCAACTTTTATTTCCACCATGAATATTTACCCAAACGGACTCCACATCTTCGCAATCTTCCTCCATCTCATCGTTGAGGACAGCTGTAAAAGAATTCTTAACAAAGAGACAAACCCCTCCACCTTTTTTCCCTGTTCTATCCCTCCTGAACACATTGTATCCTTTTAAATTGGCTATCCAGTCATGACTTTCATCCATCCATGTCTCGGTTATTCCCACAATGTCATAGCCTTTGTCATTCAGAATGAACTCTAGTTCATCTATTTTATTTGCAAGGCTCCGAGCATTGGTTATCATGCACTTTATATTTTTACCACCACATTTACCAATTTTGTTTACCTGAAATGGGCTACTTGAAGTTTTACCAACCTCCTTAATCTTTACACTGTCCCCACCCCCCTCTCCACCCCCCATAATGTTAGGCTCCCACTGTCTTTTTACCTTATCTTGTCTATATGTTGAGACTTTATCCTCCCGCCTCCCCCCAGATCCTAGTTTAAAATCTCCTCCAACCGTTTAGCCATCTTCTCCCCCAATGCAGCTGCACCCTCCCCATTAAGGTGCAGCCCGTCCCTGCTGTAGAACCTGTAGCCGACTGCAAAGTCTGCCCAGTTCTCCAGGAACCCAAACCCTTCCTTCCTACACCAATTTCTCAGCCACTTATTTAACTCCCTAAGCTCCCTCTGTCTCTCAGATGTAGCACGTGGCACTGGCAGTATTTCAGAGAACACCACCTTGGAGGTCCTTGCTTTAAGTTTATCTCCAAGTACCTGAAAATCATTTTTGAGGACCTTCCATCTCCCACTAACTTTGTCATTGGTGCCAATGTGTACCATGACAGCCGGGTCTTCCCCAGCCCCACCCAATAATCTGTCAATTCTTTCCGCTATATGCCGAACCCGAGCACCCGGGAGGCAACAGACTGTACGGCATTCACGGTTTCTTCGACAGATTACCCTGTCTGTGCGCCTAATAATTGAATCCCCTACCACCAGTACCTGTCTAGCCTTAGCTGCACTCCTATTCCCTTTCTCGTTACAGCAGTCTGCCCCTTGGTTGCTAAGGAGCACATCCTGCTGCAGCATTGCTACTCCAGAGTCGTCCTCACCAATATTACGCAAACAAGCATACTTATTAGTGAGGGACAACTCGGGACTAGCCTCCCTGCCACTTTTTCCCCTACCCCTTCTAACTGTGACCCAACTAGCGGCTACCTCTGCTTCTTGCTCCGGCTTTACTCCACCCACCTCATCTTCAAGGGTTCCATCAAGTGTCTGGATCGTGAGATCCAAGCTCATCTCCATGTTGTGTATGCGTCTCAGTGTTGCGAGATGCTTATTTAGCTCTGCGACTTCCGCCTCTAACCGAGCAACACGCACACATCCAGGGCAACAGTAAACACCCTCAATCCGCTGATCAAGGCATGCATACATTCACTCAACACAACAGGTAGTAAATGTATGCAGTGAGCTGGGTTTACTCAACACAACAGGTAGTTATGTGCAGTGATGAGGTGGGTTAAGTAAACACAACAGGTAGTAGGTATATGCAGTGAGCTGGGTTCACTCAACACAACAGGTAGTAGGTATATGCAGTGAGCTGGGTTCACTCAACACAACAGGTAGTTATGTGCAGTGATGAGGTGGGTTCAGTAAACACAACAGGTAGTAGGTATATGCAGTGAGCTGGGTTCACTCAACACAACAGGTAGTAGGTATATGCAGTGAGCTGGGTTCACTCAACACAACAGGTAGTAGGTGTATGCAGTGAGCTGGGTTCACTCAACACAACAGGTAGTTATGTGCAGTGATGAGGTGGGTTAAGTAAACACAACACGTAGTAGGTATATGCAGTGAGCTGGGTTCACTCAACACAACAGGTAGTAGGTATATGCAGTGAGCTGGGTTCACTCAACACTACAGGTAGTTATGTGCAGTGATGAGGTGGGTTAAGTAAACACAACAGGTAGTAGTAGGATGCAGTGAGCTGGGTTCACTCAACACAAAGCTAGGTATATGCAGTGATGAGGTGGGATAAGTAAACACAACAGGTAGTAGGTATATGCAGTGAGCTGGGTTCACTCAACACAACAGGTAGTAGGTATATGCAGTGAGCTGGGTTTACTCAACACAACAGGTAGTTATGTGCAGTGATGAGGTGGGTTAAGTAAACACAACAGGTAGTAGTAGGATGCAGTGAGCTGGGTTCACTCAACACAAAGCTAGGTATATGCAGTGATGAGGTGGGTTAAGTAAACACAACAGGTAGTAGGTATATGCAGTGAGCTGGGTTCACTCAACACAACAGGTAGTAGGTATGTGCAGTGAGCTGGGTTCACTCAACACTACAGGTAGTAGGTATATGCAGTGAGCTGGGTTCACTCAACACAACAGGTAGTAGGTATATGCAGTGAGCTGGGTTCACTCAACACAACAGGTAGTTATGTGCAGTGATGAGGTGGGTTAAGTAAACACAACAGGTAGTAGGTATATGCAGTGAGCTGGGTTCACTCAACACAACAGGTAGTAAATGTATGCAGTGAGCTGGGTTTACTCAACACAACAGGTAGTTATGTGCAGTGATGAGGTGGGTTAAGTAAACACAACAGGTAGTAGGTATATGCAGTGAGCTGGGTTCACTCAACACAACAGGTAGTAGGTATATGCAGTGAGCTGGGTTCACTCAACACAACAGGTAGTTATGTGCAGTGATGAGGTGGGTTCAGTAAACACAACAGGTAGTAGGTATATGCAGTGAGCTGGGTTCACTCAACACAACAGGTAGTAGGTATATGCAGTGAGCTGGGTTCACTCAACACAACAGGTAGTAGGTGTATGCAGTGAGCTGGGTTCACTCAACACAACAGGTAGTTATGTGCAGTGATGAGGTGGGTTAAGTAAACACAACACGTAGTAGGTATATGCAGTGAGCTGGGTTCACTCAACACAACAGGTAGTAGGTATATGCAGTGAGCTGGGTTCACTCAACACTACAGGTAGTTATGTGCAGTGATGAGGTGGGTTAAGTAAACACAACAGGTAGTAGGTATATGCAGTGAGCTAGGTTCACTCAACACAACAGGTAGTAGGTATATGCAGTGAGCTGGGTTCACTCAACACTACAGGTAGTAGGTATATGCAGTGAGCTGGGTTCACTCAACACAACAGGTAGTAGGTATATGCAGTGAGCTGGGTTCACTCAACACTACAGGTAGTAGGTATATGCAGTGAGCTGGGTTCACTCAACACTACAGGTAGTAATGTGCAGTGATGAGGTGGGTTAAGTAAACACAACAGGTAGTAGTAGGATGCAGTGAGCTGGGTTCACTCAACATAAAGCTAGGTATATGCAGTGATGAGGTGGGTTCACTCAACACAACAGGTAGTAGGTATATGCAGTGAGCTGGGTTCACTCAACACAACAGGTAGTAGGTGTATGCAGTGAGCTGGGTTTACTCAACACAACAGGTAGTTATGTGCAGTGATGAGGTGGGTTAAGTAAACACAACAGGTAGTAGGTATATGCAGTGAGCTGGGTTCACTCAACACAACAGGTAGTAGGTGTATGCAGTGTGCTGGGTTCACTCAACACTACAGGTAGTTATGTGCAGTGATGAGGTGGGTTAAGTAAACACAACAGGTAGTAGGTATATGCAGTGAGCTGGGTTCACTCAACACTACAGGTAGTAATGTGCAGTGATGAGGTGGGTTAAGTAAACACAACAGGTAGTAGTAGGATGCAGTGAGCTGGGTTCACTCAACATAAAACTGGGTATACGCAGTGATGAGGTGGGTTAAGTAAACACAACAGGTAGTAGGTATATGCAGTGAGCTGGGTTCACTCAACACTACAGGTAGTAATGTGCAGTGATGAGGTGGGTTAAGTAAACACAACAGGTAGTAGTAGGATGCAGTGAGCTGGGTTCACTCAACATAAAGCTAGGTATATGCAGTGATGAGGTGGGTTCACTCAACACAACAGGTAGTAGGTATATGCAGTGAGCTGGGTTCACTCAACACAACAGGTAGTAGGTGTATGCAGTGAGCTGGGTTTACTCAACACAACAGGTAGTTATGTGCAGTGATGAGGTGGGTTAAGTAAACACAACAGGTAGTAGGTATATGCAGTGAGCTGGGTTCACTCAACACAACAGGTAGTAGGTGTATGCAGTGAGCTGGGTTCACTCAACACTACAGGTAGTTATGTGCAGTGATGAGGTGGGTTAAGTAAACACAACAGGTAGTAGGTATATGCAGTGAGCTGGGTTCACTCAACACTACAGGTGGTAGGTATATGCAGTGAGCTGGGTTCACTCAACACTAGAGGTAGTAGGTATATGCAGTGAGCTGGGTTCACTCAACACAACAGGTAGTAGGTATATGCAGTGAGCTTGGTTCACTCAACACAACAGGTCGTAGGTATATGCAGTGAGCTGGGTTCACTCAACACTACAGGTAGTTATGTGCAGTGATGAGGTGGGTTAAGTAAACACAACAGGTAGTAGTAGGAAGCAGTGAGCTGGGTTCACTCAACACAAAGCTAGGTATATGCAGTGATGAGGTGGGTTAAGTAAACACAACAGGTAGTAGGTATATGCAGTGAGCTGGGTTCACTCAGCACAACAGGTAGTAGGTATATGCAGTGAGCTGGGTTCACTCAACACTACAGGTAGTTATGTGCAGTGATGAGGTGGGTTAAGTAAACACAACAGGTAGTAGGTATATGCAGTGAGCTGGGTTCACTCAACACAAAGCTAGGTATATGCAGTGATGAGGTGGGTTAAGTAAACACAACAGGTACTGGGTATATGCAGTACTGGGTAGTACAATGTGCAGCTCCCTGTCACACACACAGGTAGTCACTGAATGTGCTGGGCTGCTGGCAGTGGCACACACACACTATCAATTAGCAAGGCTGTGCATGCAACAAAAGTGTCAGTTTGACACACAGTAAAAAAAAAAAAAAGTACAGGATGAGCTCTGACAAGAGCTAGGGTGCTATAAAAGCAATAACAATCAGCCAGGAGCAAACTAAGCAGCCAAGAACCTAACTAATCTGTCCCTAGAAGAACAAGTATGCAGCAGCTGTCCCTTTCCTCTCACTAGCAGGCACACGAGTGAGTGTAATGGCCGCCGGACCCTGCCTTATATAAGGGGGGGGCTCCAGGGCTTACTGTAGCCTGAATGGCTACAATGTGCCTGCTGACTGTGATGCAGAGGGTCAAAGTTGACCCTCATAGTGCATTATGGGGCGAATCGAACTTCCTGGAATTGTTCGCCGGCAAACCGTTCACTACATCTCTAATGCTATTGTGCCTGCAATTGAATGGGCAAACATCAGTAGTAGTACTGTGCACAGCTGTGGGTATCAGTGGGCTTTGTAGTGTCACACACAGAGAAATGCAATTGTGCTATCAGAGTACAGTTTAATGTAACGCACTGGAGGTGCTATTAGGAATGCAACTGAATGGGCCAATGATAGCAGTAAGCAGTAATACTGTGCACAGCTCTGGGTGGGTGCCAGTGGGCTGTTGAGTGTCACACACACCCAAAAAAATCCAAACAGCAGAATGATGTATAATTCACTGACAGGCCTTAAAGGGCTTTTTAGCGTTGTCACAGCAAGTTAGTCAACAAGGAACAACAAAACAGGCCTAGGTAACTTTCCCTATCTCAGCAATGCACTCTCTCCCTATCTCTCACGAAACCAGCCGGAGACAGAGTGACACATGGCCGGCGCAACTGCATTTGTATAGGGGGCGGGGGAGGTATATAAGGGAGTGCAGGCTGATTGGCTGCCATGTGCCTGCTGACTGTGATGTAAGCAGTGGTGGGACAAAATTTCGCATATGCGGAATTTTGCATCGTAATTCGCAATTACGCACCGTAATCATAATGCGAAATTTCAGAGAAAATCGTAATTAATTTTGTATGTAATAGTAGTATTTCAAAATCTCGCGTAATTTTCCACATAATTTTGTGCTGACTTTAGAGGTTAACAGCAAAGCCCCCATACATGCTATTGCCACCAAAATTGCTATATATGTTAAGCAGGAGTGGTTATAAGTCACAAAAAGAATTTTTTGAAAAGACTTTGTAGTTTTTGAGAAATTCGATTTCAAAAATGCAAAGAAAAATGTTTTTTTAAACCGTCATTTTTCTAAGTTTAAAAAACATTTTTTACTTGCACCTTTAAAATCAAGTTTCTCAAAAACTATAAGGTCTTTTTGCAAAATAATTTTTTTGACTTGAACCCACTATTCTCCTTAACATGTGCAATTTTGGTGTCAATAGCATGGATGGGGGTTTTGCTGTTCGAAATTTTATGCGAAGTTACGCATGACTGCACAAAATAATTTGAATTTGCAAATCGTAATTACGTATAAGGGTAATTGTGAAGATTTACGTGAAATTTTGCGAAATTGTAATTTGTTGATTACGATCATCACTAGATGTAAGGGGTCAAATTTTAGCTCAATGATGATGTATAGGGGGCACAATAAGGGTATAAGAGGCGCCCTGGTGTAATAAAAGCATCTAAAAACAGTTTAAAAACGGGAAATAAATTTGAGGTGGCTTACCTCAGTGACGAAAAAATCTTTGTATTTTACAAAGGTTTTTATTAGTAAAATTGCTATATATGTTAAGTTTTTATTAGTAGCACAGGCAACGCGTTTCGCGGGTCAGAGCCCGCTTCCTCAGGCCAATAACAGTGCAAAACTAAATGACAGATTCAGCAAAGGGAGCCAGCAAAGGGGCTTCGACCACGGCGGATATCTGTCCCCTTTCTTTTACCAAGGAGAGCGACCGCATCCAGGTCCCTAGGGACCACCCTGAGTGGAGTCGGGTTTGTTGTCTCCACCTGCTTCCTGTGGTCGGTTGCCCCTCTGCAACCCACCTTTGTGAGTAGTGTCTTACTTTTATTACGTTCAATTGTTTTTGACATACTACACTATTGGGCTCCCACTTTTGTCTCCTGTATCTTTTCACTAGAGGGTGTTTTTGACACCCACATCCCACTACATATGTATAGGGGGCAGGTTGAACACGCCATGTGCTCGCCGCACTGCCGCGGACGTGAACCGCTGATCTTCGCCGGGAACTGTCCACCCGCGAATCATTCGGGCCATCTCTATAGTTCAATACACTTTCCAGAAAACTGCAAAGCTATTACCTCCAAAGGTCTGATTGAGGATGGCACTCAAAATATATGTGTGTTAAAACTTTAAAACATAATGTGTAAACGAGAGGTAATCACTAACCTTTCCAGAAGATACAGACACCAGTTCAACTGGAAAAATATTTATTAAAAGAATTGACAACGCATTCTGCGGGTCATGGCTAGTGTTGGGCGAACAGTGTTCGCCACTGTTCGGGTTCTGCAGAACATCACCCTGTTCGGGTGATGTTCGCGTTCGGCCGAACACCTGATGGTGTTCGGCCTTTTAAGTTCGGGTTCGCCCCGAACTTCTAATGGCCGCCGAACAGGGCCGAACAGGGCCCCTGTTCGGCCGAACAGGGCCCTGTTCGGCCGAATACGGCCCCCCTATGGGGTCGCAGGCATAAGGGGGGAGCATGCCCCGATCGCGGGGAGGGGTCGGAAATTCCCCCCACCCCCTCCGCTAGCGCTCCCCCCTCTGCCCGCTTCCCCATAACAAAGTTTCAAGAAGTACCTGCTGTGTCCGGTGGTAGTGTGGGTGGCTGGCAGTGGGCGGCACTATGCAGTGACTGAATGAGGAGGAGGAGTCCGGAGAGTGACGCGTTGAGGGAGGCCGGGCAGCGGGCGGTTCAGCAGTGAACCGCCCGCTGCCCGGCCTCCCTCAACGCGTCACTCTCCGGACTCCTCCTCCTCATTCAGTCACTGCATAGTGCCGCCCACTGCCAGCCACCCACACTACCACCGGACACAGCAGGTACTTCTTGAAACTTTGTTATGGGGAAGCGGGCAGAGGGGGGAGCGCTAGCGGAGGGGGTGGGGGGAATTTCCGACCCCCCCCGCGATCGGGGCATGCTCCCCCCTTATGCCTGCGACCCCATAGGGCCCCCAAAAGCTGGATGTTCGGAAAGTTCGGGGTTCGGCCCGAACATGCCGAACATCTCGGCCATGTTCGGCGAACTTTCCCGAACCCGAACATCCAGGTGTTCGCCCATCACTAGTCATGGCCAGCTTCCTCAGGTCTATACAAAAAATGCCTTAGCAGCATAAGGAGTAGAGTGTAGGGAGGCACCTACACTCTACTCCTATGCTGCTAAGGCATTTTTTAATTGACCTGAAGAAGTGGGCCATGACCAAAAAAACGCATTATCAGTTCCTTTAATGAATATTTTTCTAGTTGGACTGGTGTCCGTATCTTCGGTAAAGGTAAACAATTACATCTCGTTTACGCGTTATATTTTTAAGTTTTAACACCCATGTATTTTAGGGGGCCTCCACCTCACCCTTATATCATTTTTTTTTCTACATACCTTGCAGAATTGAAGATCAGTTGCTCTGTTGCAATCATTGCTGATCAATGTTGATCGCAAATTTTCGCCAGCCATTTTCACACCGAAAATGGCATTTTCAGCTTCGAGAACATTTTCGTGAAAATACATAGGGCTTGATTCACAAAGGTGTGCTAACCTACTAAACAGCTTTGGACGTGCAAACTAGGGTGCTAAGTAGTTTGCACATTTGCACGCGCGCAAAGTTTAAGCGCTGCACGGTGCGTGCGAAACATGGTACGACATTTCGCTGCACCATGCGACGTTTCGCGTGCAGAGCTAAACTTTGCGCGCAAAGCAGCCGTGTTCACGTTCTAAGTGCCTATTTCACTGGCATGCTAACACTTAGCACCCTTTAGTGAATCAGGGGTGAATTTTTGCAATATGGCGAAAATTCATGAAATGCTACAATTTTTTATTTTTACAGTGAAAAGCGTTATTTTTTACAACAAAAATTGGGAAAATCTTTTATTTCAGTGCGAAAATTTTAAAAATAACAAACTTATTACAAAATGATTTTCAATGGCATTTTCGCTCGAAAGACGAACTTAATATTATTTTTGCAAAAATGAATGTGAAAAGTATATCGGCATTTTTGCACGTCATCACTTTTGCTGATCCAGCATCTGCCAGCTCAATCCCATTGCTTTCATCCTGTGGCTGCTAGGTGATCATGGCTGCTGCTTACTTGCCATCAGGGGCGTTCCTAGGGTCGTGGGCAGGGCCGGCGCTACCATTAAGGCAAAGGAGGCAGCTGCCCCAGGGCCCCGGAGCTTGTAGGGGCCCCCAGTGGCTACAAGAGGAAAAAAAATTTTCAAAATCGGCCTTATAGTTTTTGAGAAAATCGATTTTAAAGTTTCAAAGAAAAAAAAACACATTTAAAAACCTGCCGACTTTAATGGTTAATAGCAAATCCACCTTAAATGCTAGAAACCCTAAATTTGCAGGATATGTTAAGGAGATCATCAGGAATAAGAGGAAAAAACAATTTTTCTAAAAGACCTTATAGTTTTTGAGAAAATCGATTTTAAAGTTTTGAAGGAAAAAAAGTATACTTTTAAATGCGGTAAATGTCA
This sequence comes from Hyperolius riggenbachi, assembly GCF_040937935.1. Taxonomy (NCBI): domain Eukaryota; kingdom Metazoa; phylum Chordata; class Amphibia; order Anura; family Hyperoliidae; genus Hyperolius; species Hyperolius riggenbachi. The sequence goes on from NC_090654.1 coordinate 81,524,219, forward strand.
CTTTTAGTAGCAAACCTAACGGTAGTGTAATTTTACATGCATCAAACGAAAGCGCAATAAATTTACTGACGGGGTTTCCAGGGGGTCTATACGCAGCCGCAGCGCTTTGGCCAGGGATCGCTATACAGCCGCAATATGGCTGTATGAAGATCCCTGGCATGTTTTACTATTTTCCCAATTTTTTTTTTTTTTTATGTTTAGAGTGTGGGAATTTAAAAAAAAAAATTGTGGGGTCCCCCCTCCTGAAACTTTTTAACCCCTTGTCCCCCATGCAGGCTGGGATAGCCAGAATGTGGAGCTCCGACCGATTGGGGCTTCACACCCTGACTATACCAGCTGCAAAAAAGGTCTCTTAATGCCGATTTTTGTTCCGGGGTATATGTTGGGGGGCCCCCCAGGTTTATTTTGCCCTGGGGCTCCATTGTTGCTTAAACCGGCCCTGGTCGTGGGCATGGCCATGGGTGGGGCCAAATTTACATGAACTTAGCAGCGGTGTAAGCTACAGATAACGGGCCTGCCCATCAAAATATTGGATGGAGCCCCATGTCCTTTATTTAAATAATTGACAATCAGTATAGGCATAGATCAAAGATGTATACGGACATACAATTTTAAATGGTCAATCACTGACCAATTTTACCACCCCCATGCACTAAGTGGGCCAACAGACAACTAATTTTATGAACAGAGCTAAAATTGGCTAATCAAAATTGTATGTGTGTACCAGGCTTTACAGCTAATACTGTACATACTGAAAGTAGCAGGGATAAGCACACACTGCAGCTAGTTTACTATCAGTACCGGCACAGAGTAACAGCTTATACTGTACATACTGGAGCTGGCAGACATCAGCAGACTCTGCAGCTAGTTTACTATCAGTACAGGGACACAGTAACAGCTTATACTGTACATACTGGAGGCAGCAGAGATCAGCACACACTGCAGCTAGTTTACTATCAGTACAGGCACAGAGTAACAGCTCATACTGTACATACTCTAGGCAGCAGAGATCAGCACACTGCAGCTAGTTTACTATCAGTACAGGCACAGAGTAACAGCTTATACTGTACATACTGGAGGTAGCAGAGATCAGCACACACTGCAGCTAGTTTACTATCAGTACAGGAACAGAGTAACAGCTTAAACAGTACATACTGGAGGTAGCAAAGATCAGCACATACTGCAGCTAGTTTACTATCAATACAGGGACACAGTAACAGCTTATACTGTTCATACTGGAGGCAGCAGAGATCAGCACACACCGCAGCTAGTTTATGATCAGTACAGGTACAGAGTAACAGCGTATACTGTACATACTGGAGGCAGCAGAGATCAGCACACACTGCAGCTAGTTTACTATCAGTACAGGTACAGAGTAACAGCGTATACTGTACATACTGGAGGCAGCAGAGATCAGCACACACTGCAGCTAGTTTACTATCAGTACAGGTACAGAGTAACGGCTTATACTGTACATACTGGAGGTAGCAGAGATCAGCACACACTGCAGCTAGTTTAGTATCAGTACAGGTACAGAGTAACGGCTTATACTGTACATACTGGAGGCAGCAGAGATCAGCACACACTGCAGCTAATTTACTATCAGTACAGGCACAGAATAACGGCTTATACTGTACATACTGGAGGTAACAGAGATCAGCACACACTGCAGCTAGTTTAGTATCAGTACAGGCACAGAGTAACAGCTTATACTGTACATACTGGAGGTAGCAGAGATCAGCACACACTGCAGCTAGTATACTATCAGTACATGCACAGAGTAACCCCTTATACTGTACATACTGGAGGTAACAGAGATCAGCACACACTGCAGCTAGTTTAGTATCAGTACATGCACAGAGTAAAAGCTTATACTGGAGGTAGCAGAGATCAGCACACACTGCAGCTATCAGTACAGGCACATAGTAACAGCCTAGACTGTAATGGGACATGGAGGATGGGGCTCAGGCACAGACACACACAATGGGGCACAGACACACACAATAAGGAATAGAGGATGAAGCGCGCGCACACACACACAATGGGGCACAGAGGCTGGGGCACTGACAGACAGACAGACACACTATACACACACACACACTCCACACTCCACACACACAGACACACTCCACAGACACAGACACACTCCACACACACACAGACACACTCCACACACACACAGACACACCCCACACACAGACAGACACACTCCACACAGACACACTCCACACACACACACAGACACACTACACACACACAGACACACTCCACACACATTACACAGAGAACAAGCCTGGCAGAGTAAACAGTATACTACCTCCTCCCTGGTCTGGAGTCTGCAACGCACGGGGTTAACTAGCTTCCGCGGCTGCATCCTGCCTGTGTTCGACCTCTAGGCTGGCTGTGACAGTTTTCCCCCTCACTTGGCTCTGCAGCAGAGGCTTCTCAGTCCCTCTTGGTGGCATGCAGAGGATCAGCGAAGGTCAGCGGGCACCGGGCGGGCAATTCAAAACTGGCTCCGAGGTGTCTCCACTACACGTGCAGGGGGCGGAGCTACTCACGCTCTCTCCAGCCCGCTGCCTATTCATTCAATCTCGCGCCCCCTGCCTGGTGCTCCTGATTGGGCCGGGGGACGGATGGTCAAGGGGACCAGCAGTGCTTCTGAGCGGCGAGCACCGCCCACAACATGGCGGCCGCCGTATTGCGTAAACGGCGGCCGCGCAAAGGAAATACATTCGTGGCACTCCCGTTGGGCACCCCAGAGCAGTAATTAGGGGCACCCCAAAGCCATATCCGTGGCACGTGCCACCGATATGTGACGCTAGCGACACGCCTGCTTGCCATGCTAGGTGGGGGTGAGGAGCCAGAGTGGGTGATGTGTGCAACACTTCCGCTCCTATTGGGTAGGTTCAGAAGGAGATAGGGCCTCTACATGAAGAGGGCAGCTATACTTCAATGCTTGACTTGTTCGTGCACCTTGTGTGAGGGAAGGAGGCTAATAGTCCTCCCAATGCCCCTTCAAAGAAGAATATTGCAGCCACTCAGTGTAAAGGCCAGCCCTTTATGGGGATGTCCATTTAAAATCTATGTGGGGAAACTGCGCATACCTACTTGTGCCAACAATAATTTGTGAATCCCTTGATCTAGTTTGCTCACAAGGTACAACCAAGATAGATTCTGTTCATGTCTTTGGGCTGTTTATCAATGAATGATTGTCTGATGACCAACGCTGCATTGTTCATTTTCCAAGACTTTTGTCTACTTTTTGTAAGGAGCTTTGTAGGGGAAGAAAGAGTGAATGCATTTTTGTATGAATCACAGCTTATGATGTGAGGTTATCTGGTACCAGAAATAGAGGTAATACAAACGGCAACGCAAATACGAACAATGTTTGGAACCATTTCTGCCTGCTGGGGGAAAAAAATCATGAATAATACTTTACTTTAAAGAAACACTGAGCATACAAGGTAGTATCGTAAAGTTTTAAATTTGATAGAAAGTTTCTTTTGATTTGTCGTTCTTAACTCTTCTCTACATATTCACCATCCAGATTTACACATTTTTCCCAGTGTCTCTTGGCACTCCTAACCCCTTTATTTTCTACAGTCAGTTTGCACCTTAAACCACTCCCCCACTTCATGAATGACATCATTGTCAAATTGGCAACCCCCTTTCATCCTGTTCCAACTGTCTCAACATCTGTCTTGAAAGGCCACGCCATGTTTGTTTCTGTGAAGGGGTGAGCAAATGTGGAACCCACAGTACAGTTTGTCATGAATAAGTTTTCACATTTTATCGTAATTGAGGCCAGTTTCATTCATAATCACTTGGATGGTGGTTTGTCTGTCTTCCAGATTAAACACTCTACTTTCTTCACTGTGGTGGTAACATCCATCAATGATGGTCTACTATGTGTGGGCTCATCTGTGAGGGACATATAACAATTATGAAAATGTTCCACCTCACAGTTGCGTGGTAAGATGGGCAATGGTTTCCATAAACTGCCAGAATTTGCTGATCACTATTACCCTGCAAATGCGGGAGTTTCACACTTCAGTCACTTTTGGCACAATCTGTAAAAGAAATAAGGAATACAATGAGCTAATTTTCTCAACATCATGCGCTAAGGGATCTACGATGATGACACAATTTCATCAATATAGCATATCAACTTCCAAGTGATAATTAAAACTTTATGATACTGCAGTGCCTTGTAATGAATACAATGAAACATATTACAGCACTATGCATTTCGTTTTACAGATCTCTATTTATGTCATTTGCAACAAGTCAGATCTTGTCTTAATGGATGAGTGTTGCTTGGCGACGGACATTATTGCAGAGAGACCTTGTAACTTCCTGTGTGCTGATGAACTCTGAGTCCACTTTCTGGATTCTGCTTTGTAGTTTAGTAATACATCTGTAGATTGTTGTTGGCTGGGCATACTAAGAGTTAGCCCTTGGGAAGCCTTGCAGCAAAGTGCTCACAACCTTGGCTGGTTGCTCTGTTATGCTATTTGCGTAACGCCCAGTAAAGTCTATGTACGCTCTCTGCGCTTGTACATTTCAATGAGGCTTAGGGAATTTGCCCCATTCTGTCATGATTTATCTCCCCTTGGGGCATATGCACTAAACTTTGGTAAAGTTGCCCTGCAAAGACAATGCACAACAATTTTACTGTGTATTACATTGACAAGGTTGCGAGTTCTGTGCACTTAGTTTGACCCATGGTACTTCGGTAATGCAAGCATTGCTAGCATATTACGGCTTACCAGGGTCCTAGACTTTTGCCGCCTGAAGGACACCCCCCCCCTCCCATAGTGTGCAAGGCTGGACCGGAGAGGAGAGACACACCGGGCTGGGCATTGCAGGCACTGGCACTAACCCCTTCTGCCTCCTCCAAGACAGCATCTCCTCCCTCTGATCCCCAGGGTGCCTGGTATGTGCTGTACTGGCACCGCATCACTCACCCTTTTTTAACAAATTAGAGATGGGATCACCAGCCACACATCAAGTCCTGCTTCCTCTCTGACTACAGCGGCGCCTTATGTATGTGACGTGTAGCACGTAACAGGTCACATGAGGCTGTAGCCATGAATACAGGACGCTGGATGGGTGGATGGAGAGCCCATCACTGGAAGTAATGCTGAGAGCAGGTGAGTGAAGCGGCGCATTGCATCTAGGGAAGGGAAGGCTGGGAGCGTGAAAAGGTAAATTTGGGGAGGGGTGATGCATGCCTCTTGCTGCCCTCTAATTGTTGCTGCCCTGAAGCATGCAATTCACGTTGCTTCATGGAAGAACTGTCCACGTGCATTACGTTACTTACACTGTAAAGTCTATGCACGGTATGCTACCTCGCAAGACTACAGTAACATTTACGTGTGCACATAGTACACATACATTTTACCAGCATTTTCTGCAAGCAAAGCATCGTGCCTTGAGCAAATAGGGCAATTAACATAATTATTTTTTCGTATTTATAGCGCGCCAACATCTTTCACAGTTCTCTACAGAGAATATATTGTATTGTCACTTAAAGGATACCAGAGCCGAAGGTAAAAATGAAATGTGCAGTGGGTAGAGGGTTAAAAGCAAATAATTACCAAGCCTCCTATTCCCCTCTGTCACTTACCATTCTCCTACAATTAGTGCCATTATCCGGCGAATCCATGAATCCCTCGAATATTAGGAAATATTCGAGATTCGTGGACTCGAATCCCGACTCCATTTTCTGATCGCCGAATCCCGACGCTGCATCGCCGCGCATCCGCCGCTTTACCCGTTCGCAATTGTCCTCCTCCCTCCCCCCGCAGCCTCCTCCGCTCGCCCGCCGCATAAATAAGAGGAAGCAGCCTCTCACCTCCAGCGTGGAGCCCGGAGCGTCATCAGTAAGAGCCGGTCAGGTGGCCACTAGGGGGAACTAGGAAGTGAAGGGAAAAGTCTGCTGCTCTGGGCTCCACGCTGATGCTGGAGGTGAGAGGCTGCTTCTCCTTATTTATGCAGGGGGACGAGCGGAGGAGGCTGCGGGGGGAGGGAGGAGGGTATTTCAGACAGACCACAATCTAGGAGCAACATATACTGCAAATAGTTAGGTCGGTCGGTCTCACATCCGCTGCTTGCTTTTGCCACCCTTCCTTGCTTCACTGTGTCACAGTTTGATCAATAAATGGAAATAGCTGAAGTCTCAAGTGCTCCGGTTTGGCTTCTTCTTGCTGGATTTTGACCACCTTCCAGGTGCCCCATAATCTGTCCTTCATGCCAGGCACCTCCTAGGAGCACCACAACCCTTCTCTGATAATAAGCATCTTCTAGACACAACATAATCCATTTAGCCTGCTACCTATACTAAAGCACCTCCATAGCCTGCTACCTATACTGAAGCCCCCCATACTGAAGCCCCCCATAGCCTGCTAACTATACTGAAGCCCCCCATACTGAAGCCCCCCATAGCCTGCTAACTATACTGAAGCCCCCATAGCCTGCTCACTGTACTGAAGCCCCCCCATAGCCTGATAACTATACTGAAGCCCCCCATAGCCTGCTAACTATACTGAAGCCCCCTATACTGAAGCCCCCCATAGCCTGCTAACTATACTGAAGCCCCCATAGCCTGCTCACTGTACTGAAGCCCCCCGGAGCCTGTTACCTGTATTGAAGCCCCCCATAGCCTGCTAACTATACTGAAGCCCCCCATACTGAAGCCCCCCATAGCCTGCTAACTATACTGAAGCCCCCATAGCCTGCTCACTGTACTGAAGCCCCCCATAGCCTGTTACCTTTACTGAAGCCCCCATAGCCTGCTAACTATACTGAAGCCCCCATACTGAAGCCCCCCATAGCCTGCTAACTATACTGAAGCCCCCCATAGCCTGTTACCTATACTGAAGCCCCCTATAGCCTGCTACCTATACTGAAGCCCCCCATAGCCTGCTAACTATACTGAAGCCCCCATAGCCTGCTCACTGTACTGAAGCCCCCCATAGCCTGTTCCTTTATTGAAGCCCCCCATAGCCTGATAACTATACTGAAGCCCCCCATACTGAAGCCCCCCATAGCCTGCTAACTATACTGAAGCCCCCATAGCCTGCTCACTGTACTGAAGCCCCCCATAGCCTGTTACCTTTACTGAAGCCCCCATAGCCTGCTAACTATACTGAAGCCCCCCATAGCCTGTTACCTATACTGAAGCCCCCCATAGCCTGCTACCTATACTGAAGCCCCCAATAGCCTGCTAACTATGCTAAAGCCCCCTATACCCTGCTACCTATAATGAAGGCCCCTATACCCTGCTGCCTATACTGAAGCCCCCCATAGCCTGCTACCTATACTGAAGCCCCGTACACCCTGCTACCTATACTAAAGGCCCCTATACCCTGCTACCTATACTGAAGCCCCCTATACTCTGCTACCTATACTGAAGGCCCCTATACCCTGCTGCCTATACTGAAGGCCCCTATACCCTCCTACCTATACTGAAGCCCCCTATACTCTGCTACCTATACTGAAGGCCCCTATACCCTGCTGCCTATACTGAAGGCCCCTATACCCTGCTGCCTATACTGAAGGCCCCTATACCCCGCTGCCTATACTGAAGGTCCCTATACCCTGCTGCCTATACTGAAGGCCCCTATACCCTGCTTCCTATACTGAAGGCCCCTATACCCTGCTGCCTATACTGAAGGCCCCTACACCCTGCTGCCTATACTGAAGGCCCCTATACCCTGCTGCCTGTACTGAAGGCCTCTATACCCCGCTGCCTATAATGAAGGCCACTATACCCTGCTGCCTATACTGAAGGCCACTATACCTTGCAACCTATAGTGAAGGCCCCTATACCTTGGTAGCTATACTGAAGACACCTTTACCTAGCTACCTATACTGCGGGCACCTATGCCTGGGTACCTATACTGCGGGCAAGTATACCATGGATCGCACAATTCTTATGCGCAGGATTCGTTAGATTCGGGATTCGAAAGGTTCGAGATATTCGAGAACCTTTTTAGATTCGGATCCGGATTCGGATTCGAAGAAATTGTGGATTCGTCCCATCCCTAGTAATAGGGGTAGTGAAATAAACAGCCACACATACTTTTAAAGACCATGCCTCCTCCAAAATAAATGCAGGGGTTCCTCGAGACCAAAACATTGTTTGCAGGGGTTCCCTGATATCCCAAAGTTATTAGCAGGGTTCCTCTAGGGTAGAAAGGTTGAGAAAGGCTGCTCTATACTGCTATTGCAGCCAGGAATACAAAGTATCACTCGTGTTCCTAGGCCTGTCAGGCCTGTCGATGAAGTAGCTGCCGGCGGGGACAGGAGGATCCGAGCGAGACTACTTGGGCACGGGACAGCTGCAGGCGGCTGGTAGAAGCCCCATGTGAGTAAAACGTATTTTTTTTTGTCTTAAGTGTCCCTTTAAGACAAAGTCACCCAGACCACGTAAAAAAATAAAAAGTAAAAAAAAAAAATTGGGGACCTATAATGACCTATTTTGGATAAAAGTGGGTTTTCATATTTTTGGGGGGCACTAACAATATTTTGGCAATTTTTTATTTGTAGATGTTACAACCCCATTTAAAGCGGTGTGTTGCTAAACCAAACCTTACTACATGATGATGACAGCCAATACATCTCATAAATAAGAAAGTTATTTCAAAAGTAAAGAGTCATATTTGCGTACATCCTACATTCAGCTCTTTATGAAAGAGAACAGACCTCATACAATAGATACATTTCATTCACTCATTAGGCATAGACATCATTTTAAACCCTTCTTAAGTGTTCCCTGTTATGTAAAAAAATAAATAAATATTAAATTGTAGAAATGGAATAACAGAATGTTTCCAGTTTTTGTCTCTCTCTATTAATTTGCAAGTTACTTGCACAGAACTGCTATTGAAGCTGGGATGAGCTCTTGATCTCCGTGCTGGAATGAAATGGTTTATATAATGTGTTCTGGGTGCTGTAGGCTGCTGGGAATGTGTGTATTGTACTGGAAACAATGGGAGCGTAGCATCTCCCACTGACAGCTCCTCTGTGAGTCAGTACCATGCTGTTCTCAAAGCTGGATGACATACATGCTTACAGAATGGCTCTATACAGTATAATGTACATATATGATCCCGTGTCACTCACTGTAGCATGTAATGGAACATTCCACAATCCCCCCCCCCCCCCCCGATATATAGATTAGTGTACATACTATACCAATCTGGATTTCGGCCTGCCCACTCAACCGAAACTGCTCTCACCAAAGTGGTCAACGACCTTGCCTTAGCTAAAGCTGAAGGTAAATACTCCATTCTCCTCCTCCTTGACCTGTCAGCAGCTTTTCACACAGTAGATCATCCCCTACTCCTCCAGTCCCTCCAGTCCTTGGGCATTCACGATCTCGCCCTGTCCTGGCTTTCATCCTACCTCTCCAACCGCTCCTTCACGACCACATTCAATGAGTCCTCGTCCACCCCCAACCACCTCTCGGTGGGAGTCCCCCAAGGTTCGGTCCTTGGCCCCCTACTGTTCACCCTATACACATCCTCCATTGGCAAGGTTATCTCCTCCATGGGTTTTAACTACCATCTGTATGCAGATGACACCCAGATCTACCTCCACACCCCTGACATATCCACCACTACCATGGACAAGGTCCCCTCCTGCCTATCCGCCATCTCCTCCTGGATGTCTGCTAGGTTCCTGAAACTAAATCTAGACAAAACGGAATTTATGATCTTCCCACCCCGGCCATCCACGAACCTCCCAGATGTGCATGTCACTGTTAACCACACTATCATTCGCCCTACCTCTCAAGCCCGCTGTCTGGGTGTCACCCTGGACTCCACACTCTCCTTCACTTCCCACATCCAAAACCTCACAAAGTCCTGCAACTTCCACCTTCGTAACATCTGTAAGATTCGCCCTTTCCTGACCTCTGCCACCACCAAACTCCTCATCCATGCCCTCATAATTTCCCGCCTTGACTACTGCAATGCCCTGCTGTCTGGTCTCCCTATGACTCGAACAGCCCCACTGCAGTCCATCATGAATGCGGCAGCCAGAATTATCCACTGCTCCCACCGCTCCACCACGGCAGATCCCCTCCTAGAATCCCTCCACTGGCTTCCTATCTAGTCCAGAATCAGATTCAAGATACTGTGTCTGACCTACAAATCTGTCCACAAAACCTGTCCAACCTACATTTCCGATCTTACTCAGAGGTACACACCTAGCCGCTCACTCCGCTCTTCCAATGAACTTCGCCTAACCACCCCCCGCATCACCCAGTCCCATGCACGCCTCCAGGACTTCTCAAGAGCTGCTCCAACACTATGGAACTCCCTACCTCCACCCATTAGGGCAGCCCCCTCCTTCAACATCTTCAAGAAAGCCCTCAAAACTCACCTTTTCACTCTGGCCTACTACCCCTCACAAGTGCTCTAAACCTACAGCTGAACTCTGGTCCCCTACCATTCGTGTCCTTACCTCTCCCTCTAGATTGTAAGCCTTTGGGCAGGGTCCTCCTCCTTTTGTGTCCTACCTGATCTGGCACCTCCATTACTGTGAACCCATGCCATGCATTTGAGTGAACCTAACTTGCCTAATCTCCATGCTTCATCCAGTGACTAAGCATTACCTTGTACTAATACTGTGCTGTGTGATCTGGTTTTCTTGCATTCCTGTATTGTCATATTGCTGTATGTCACCCCTAAATATTGTCTGTAACCTAAATTAATGTTCAGCGCTGCGTAATATGTTGGCGCTTTATAAATACAATAAATAATAATAATAATAATAATTTCCCTGCCAAAGTTCCGATACAGTACTAACATAATCCTTCTCCTGGATTACATAGAATGGAAGAAGACGCCCCAATGGCTGTTGCAATCATTTGGACATACGTAATGTAAGAGTCTTACCTCAAATGGGAGGTTTTAAGAAAATACATTTATTTGACACAAAAAGGACGACACGTTTTGTGAGACCTGCCTGCTTCTTCAGGTTGGTAGTACAGTGTCTTAAACAGCTGCACGCATGGGGTAACAGGAAAAAAGGGCGGTGGCTCAGGGTGGATGAAAAGGAGCACCGTCATAAACTCTAATGCATTTGTCTTTAATACGGCGCCCCAAAGCAGAAAAAAGGGCGCCCCATAAATATTGTTAACAATATTAGAACATTAAAGTTTTGGAAATATGTTATCGTTTTTGAAGCTTGCAACCTTATAGTTTTTGTCATATTATTTTGTTTGTATGTACAGATTTTACGTTATCAAAGATATCATCATCATTTCTATGTGTAAAAGGGTGTTTCTGCAAGTGGAGTGGTTAGGGTTAGGTACCACCAAGGGGGTGGTTAGAGTTAGGCACTATGGGGTGTGTGGTTAGGGTGAGGTACCACTGGGGGGATGGTTAGGGTTAGGCACCACCAGGGGAGGGTTCTGTATGAGAGTAAGTTTGGGTTAAGCTGTATTGTTGAATTAATGATTTTTAATGTATTTTTTGTTAACAACTCCCATCTGTTTTAAAATGATATCAATAAAAAATTTTGTTAACAATGTTTATTGTTATTGAGATTTCGTTATCCACTGGAGCCAATTCGTTATCCAGCCAGGCCCTTTTTTCCTGGCGCTCTTTTTTCATGCATGCAATGCATGGACTTGGAGTGCAGCTGTTTAAGAAACTTCACTACAGACCTGAAGAAGCAGGCAGGTCCTGTAAAACACACTGTCCTTTCTGTATATTAGATAAATTATATCCTTAAAGTCTCCAATCGGCGGAAAGAATGTTACATTACCTACGTCCAATTAATTGCAACAACCAATATCTACAGCTCTCCCCTTTTTCTGGAGCGCAACCCAACCTAACCTGAAGAAGACATCCAATTGGCGTGGATACTGTGGTTGCTTATCAGCAACCCAGTTTTGTAACTAGTGTTTGTGTTATATGTTACTCCATTGCCTGAAAATACTACACTATTTGGCACTCCTGGTGTTCGCTGTTCCCTTTTTCTTTTCCCGGTCCCTAATGCTGGGAATACACGGCTCGATTTTACCGCTCCATTCTCCCACCCGCTAAGATTCTCTTATCTACCGCTTGTTTTTCTTATCTTTTTCCATTATCCTCAATGCGGAATCGAGCGTGGAAATGATCGGACAGGAGATTGGACATGTCGGAAATTATCTATCAACACAACTAAATGGCTCAGATTCGAGCCGTATATTCCCAGCATTCGGTTCATCACCTGAATTGCACCACCCCTGGATACCCTCACTGCTCCCTGATTGATCAGCAGCTAAAAACAAAGAAAATCAGCGCCACAGACCAAAACCAAACAGTTTAAGCTACAGCTGAAAAAAACAGACAAGTTCCAGTGTCCATGCAATCATATCAATCTTAAAACCTCCTTAGCGGTAACCCCGAGTCAGACTCATGCTGGAAATCCACAACTCAGAGCGGTAACCCCGAGCTCGATAAATGGAAGATGTGTAATGTGCAGGGCTGCTGCAGATCTATCTAGCAGTATGATTTTCAGGGTCTTTTGAAAAAATTGCACTGCTTTCAGACACCAAAATCAGGACATAATCATACCGCTAGGGAGGTTAAATTCAGTGCTGGCTCTATATGTTCAATTCTTCCACGTCATGTACAGCGATGAGCACAAATTTTGCATAGATGTAATTTCACATCAAAATTACAATACGAAATTGCAATGTGAAATTTTGAGGGAAATAGTAATTAATTTTGTGTGTAATTGTAATCATTCATAATTTTGCATAATTTTCTTGTAATTTTCTCATAATTTTGCACTGACTATAGTGGTTAATAGCAAAGCTCCCGTACATGCTATTGCCTCCAACATTACTATATATGTTAAGGAGAATAAACATTTTTTCAAAAAAACACCGTAGTCTTTGAGAAAATTGTTTTAAAAAATGCAAAGGAAAAATGGTTTTTAAACTGTCCTTTTTCTGGGTTTCAAAAAATAATTTTTCCTTTGCATGTTTGAAATCGATTTTTCTCAAAAACTACAGGGTCTTTTTGAAATTTGTTTGCCTTGTACTCACTCACTATTCTCCTTAACATATGTTGCAATTTTGGTGATAATAGCATGTATGGGGTTTGCTATTCAATGCTAAAGTTGGCATGAAATTATACGAAAATTACACAAAATTACGAATGATTACACAAAATGAATCGAATGTACAGGTCATAATTATGTATGGGTGTAATTGCAAAAATGTATGCTACATTTTGCGTAATCATAATTAGCAGATTACGATCATCATGGCCAGATTCTAGGCAAGGCCACCAAGGCCATGGCATAGGGCACCAGGAAGCAAGGGGCGTGCAGGGGGCTGGTACACTCATGCAGTCAAGCTGCCAAACATGTGAACCACAGTGGTCAGACAAATGTGTGGGACTTGGAGGATGAAGGGACAGCAGATAAGGGCAGCTTACTGTCTGTGATGTGAGCTGTCACTCACTGTCACCGCTGGACTCTCTTCAAGTCTGACACCGCCCTTTACCCAGCTCCAGTCTATCAGAGCTGTAGAGGGACTGGAAAGTTTGTTACATCACACCATGCATGTACTTTCCACAAGAAAATTTATGCGTGCATCAAGCTTAACCCTAACAAATCTGGATTTGCACATTTGGCCCAATTGGCTTTTCATGAGGCATTGCTCATGCAAATATGCATTTGCTTTCGAATGCCAAATTATGCATGGTCAAAAACCAATACCACAAAGCGGTTGCCCTGCGGGAATTAGTTCATGCTACATTAGCACTATCCAGGAGCGCCACTGGGAGGCTTCCCAATGCCCCTATTAGTTTTAGATCCTGAATATTTTGGCATGCGAAAGCAAATGCATATTTGCATGAGCAATGTCTTGTGATTAGCCAATTAGGCCAAATTTGCAAAGCCAGATTTATCAGGTTCTACTTGGTTGATGCACACGTTTTCTTTGTTGTAATCAGTATTGCATTTCTATCCTTTGGAGGCGGGAGGTGAATGGCTTGTTCTAGAAGGTGAGAGCCCTGGAGCAGGCTGTTTGCGCCTGTCCTCCTCTGAAGTGTTGCATGAGAGCCACCCCTGAGCCCTACGAGCTTGGGGGGCCCATGCTTCATTCCTTTCTTATGTGTCGCGCCCAGGTCATGCATATGCAGCAGAACGCAATGGACATTAAGGTAAGTGCCTGTTTTTAATTTTGGGAGGTGGGTGCGGGCGGCTCTTCCCGGTGCTGGCCATGATGGGGGTGTTGCCCACACCTCCCAGCCTCCCCCTCTGGGGTGCCACTGTGTGGGTTCCAGGCAACTGCTTTGCGGTATTAGTTTTAGATCCTTCATATTTTGGCATGCGAAAGCAAATGCATATTTGAATAAGCAATGTCTCGTGATTAGCCAATTAGGCTTAATTTGCAAAGCCAGATTTATCAGGTTCTACTTGGTTGATGCACATATTTTTTCTTTGTTGTAATCACACCATGCATGACTCAGTGATGGCTGGGGAGGTTATGTATTTCTGCTGGGGCTGACGGATAGTCAGAGAACCACAATGGCGCAGGTGCTGAGAGTGCGACCTCCCTGCAGAAGAATAAAAACTTGGAGCAGGGCAGGAGTAGGGAGCACCACCAAGGTCTTAAGTTACCCATTAGTGATGCAATGTTACCGAATGATCAACCTTTTTGGTCGAGTAATTGTGATCAAAGGGAAACGATTGGAAAGCATTGATTGGGCCCATAAATGTACTAAAAATGATGACCAATCCATTTATTTCAGATGGAATCGATCTACAAAACAGATTGCTAAAACAATTGTTTTCAGACGATTTGCCATCAACACTGTCTTTCAGTAAAATTGCATCATTAAAAGGCACCTTTAAATACATTGATTACTGGGACCAATAAAAGTCTGTGTACGTGGGGTGGGGGGCTTGCTGCTGGTAAGGGGGCGGCTGATGATATTGGGCCTTGGGCAGTAAAATGTACAAATCCGGCCGTGCATGTATTGGTAATCAAATAAAATGCATTAAGGAACATACACACGTCGGATTTGCTGAAACGTCCTGTCGATTGGACGTCCAAACGACCGGTCGTTCGGACGTCAAGTCGGGCGTGTGTACAGTCTGTCGTTCAGCTGATAAGACCGGGCTTGAGCTTATCAGCTGAATGGCAGACTGTACACACGCCCGATTTGAGGTCCAAACGACCGGTCGTTTGGACGTCCAGGCGACGGGTCGTTTGCGCAAATTCGACGTGTGTACACACTTTAAGCTTACCAGATGGTGACAACCCACATTAATAAGGTTGGGAATCAACGTGTGTGGTCTTGTCCCGATCTCCTAGTGTGGCATCCAAATTGGATACTTGACCTCAGATGGTTAGAGGCACGTACACACGCCATACTTCAGCGACGACGGGTGCGTCAGACCCTCCCGCTGGGCGGACTTTCTGCCGACAGTAGGACGTGTGTACACGCTGTCGGGAGATTGATAAGACTCAGCGGATCTTATCAGTCTGCCGACAGTGTGCACACATGTCCTACTGTGGGCAGAACGTCCGCCCGATGGGAGGGTCTGATAGACCCGTTGTTTGCTAAAGTATGGTCTGTGTATGGGCATAATGGCCTGTCAATTTCACCCATGGATCCTCGGGTGCAAGTGTTTGAGAAATGAATGAAGGGAATTGAGAGAGCTACAGTAAGAGTAGATATTAAGTAGTATAATTTGAAAGGATAAAAATTACTTGCAAATGGGGACCCAAATCACAGTGTGATTAGATAAGATAAGAAAAGCGCTTTATACAGTATATAAAAGATCCTGAGCAGGGTATCGGCAATGTGTCAGGCAATCTCTAACCTACCGGTTTCCCACTCTGACGTCCTCAGGGGTTATGCAAAGCTAAAGACCATTGTGTCTTTTTTAAATAAGAACGAGCCAGTATCTGATGAGTCTCTGTACTAAATGGAAAAAAAAGAGAATATTTATGCCAAGTTCTAAGATGAAGTTGTGAGATTTATTGCTAAAGTGCTTTGTTTACCTTGAGTTCTCTGCAAAGTTTGAACATCTAATTACACCTTGTTATTTGGACCAAGTAATTTCATTTGCATTTTGATTATCCTTCCTGATTGTCTATTATGTCTCCATCTGACAAACAATTACCGGATTTTAATAATGGCCACTTATAAAGTCTCAAAGTTCTGGCCGTCGCACAAACCAGCAAATTTGTGGGTTGGATAGCGGCTCGAACTACAAATTGTTGAGAACTGATTAAGTGTTCTTTGTCTTTATCCATAACCGTGCCTGTTTAAAGAGTGGCTTTTGCACAAAATGTTACAGTTTTAAGTAGAAGCAGAATGAATCACATTGCAGCTTCTTAACAGGTCTTTCAAGGACTTTCTGTCAAGGGCCACTCAATTGTAATTCCAGATGATGGTGCCAATTATGTGCAAAGTCCACACAGACCATATCCTGGGGGATAATGCACATAGGGATGGTCGGAAATACCGATTAGTGATGAGCACAAGTTTCGCATAGATGTAATTTTACATCAAAATTTACAAGTATGATGTGAAATTGTAATTCAAAAATTATGGGAAAATCTTAATTCTGTCTGTAATTGTAATCATTCGTAATTCTCGCGTTATTTTCACGTAATTTTGTGCCAACTTTATCAGTTAATAGCAAAGCTCCTATACATTCAACTGCCACCAAAACTGGTTCATATATTAACTACTTTGGCCTCCTGGACGTACTAGCTACGCCCAGGAGGCCATGTGCACGTCCGCGCACTCCCGCGGCCGATCGCGCGTGTGCACGCGCGCTCCCGGCCGCGGATCGTTAGCCCACGAATCAGTGAATCGGGCTATGGTGCCCGATCACTGATTCCGCTCCCCCGCAGAAAAAGCAACAGCTTCTCTCAGAAGCTCCGCTTTTTCTGGCTGTTGCGTCCCCCATACGTCCCTCTAAGCATATGTTACGCTTAGAGTGACGTCATGTAAACAAACTCATGGCCACCATCTTGTGGCCAAAAAGTAAAACTACAACTAAAAGTAAAAAAAAAACCTTAACACACATTTACATTATAAAAGTTCTGTTTACATCCCACCCTCCCAAAAAATACCCAAATAAAATGTTTAACCACTTAACAACCTCTGCCACGCTTATCTACGCCCCTTTAAAATTCACCTGAGTCACAGGGGCGTAGATAGGCAACTCCTGTTTATTTTCCTGCTGTGCGCGATCGCGTGCGCGATCGCGTGCGCGATCGCGTGCACGCGGACGTGCATACGCGTCGGGCACCCGCTGGTCTGTGATTGGCTGATGTGAACATGTGTTCACAAAGCCAATGACAGTGCTTATTCATGCAGAATGTGTGTAAACATTGTATCAGTCACTATGCTGTTACAGTTACTGAGATCACTCCTGAGAGGATCTCGGATAACTAACACAGCATTAGTGACTGATCAGCATCAGTGAGGTTTTTTTTTAAATAAATTATACCCCCATTAAGCCCATTAACCCTTGCCTCCTTTAAATGTGAAAATTGCTGTGGTTTTTAGGTGAAAAACCCCGTGGTAGAGAAGTGGTTAATAATTAAAAAAAACATGTAAATATTTACCTATGGGTCTAAACTTTTTAAATATCAATGTGGAGATGAAATATTTCTATACTTTTTTTATTTTAACTATAATCAGAGAAAAAGCATGTGTGCATCAACCAAGTGAACCTGACAAATCTGGCTTTGCAAATTTGGCCTATTGGCTAATCACGAGACATTGCTCATGCAAATAAGCATTTGCTTTCGCATGCCTAAATATGCAGGGTCAAAACCAAAAACCGCAAAACAATCGCCCTGCGGTAATTAGTTCATGCTATACAGCACTATCCAGGGGCGCCACGAGGAGGCTTCCCATTGCCCCCATACAACCGGGGGGCCGCGGGGGTCCCAGGCACTCTCACCGCCTGGAACCCACACAGCGGCACCCCGGAGGTGGAGGCCAGGGGGTGCAGGCGATCTCCCCAGCGTGGCCAGCGCCGGGAAGAGCCGCCCGCACACACCTCCCAGGATTAAAAACAGGCACTTACCTCAACGTCCATTGCGTTCTGCTATATGCGCATAACCTGGGCGCGACACATAAGGGGCGGACAGGCGCAATAGCCTGCTCCAGGGCTCTCACCTCCTAAAACAAGCCACTCACTACCTGCCCTCAGAAGAAAGAAATGCAATGCTAACTATTGAATTAGTTCATGCTATACAGCACTATCCAGGGGCGCCACGAGGAGGCTTCCCATTGCCCCACAGCCCCCCCGGTTGTATGGGGGCAATGGGAAGCCTCCCCGAGGCGCTCCTGGATAGTGCTGTATAGCATGAACTAATTCCCGCAGGGCAACCGCTTCGCGGTATTGGTTTTTGACCCTGCAAAGTTTGGCATGCGAAAGCAGATGCATTTCTGCATGAGCATGTCTCATGATAAGCCATTTTAGCCAGATTTGCACAGCTAGACTTGAAAGGGTTAAGCTTGGCGTAGAGCACGCATACATTTTCTTGTGATTGAGCATTTTTTTATTTTAAACTTGTAAATAGTGATAGATGCAAAACGGAAAAAATGCACCTTTATTTCCAAAAAATACATTGTTATAGGGACATAATTTTAACGGTGTAATAACCGGGACATATGGGCAAATACAATACGTGAGTTTTAATTATGGAGGCATGCATTATTATAAACCTATAATGGCTGAAAACTGAGAAATAATGAATTTTTTCCGTTTTTCTCTTATTCTTCCTGTTAAAATGCATTTACAGTAAAGTGGCTCTTAGCAAAATTTACCACCCAAAGAAAGCCTACTTGGTGGTGGAAAAAACAAGGTATAGATCAGTTCATTCTGATAAGTAGTGATAAAGTTATAGGCTAATGAATGGGAGGTGAACATTGCTCGGATGCATAAAGTGAAAACGACTGAAGGCTGAAGTTAGGACTGATGTGACTTATGCAGTTACAGGTGCTGATTGTGGCTGAACAGAGGCACGCAGGAGGATGGTGAGGGACGTGTTTATGGGGCTGGAGGAAGCCCCGGGTAGGTATCAAATCTTTCTTTTTTAACGTCTCTGGTACACTTAAAGGGTTGATTCACGAAAGAGCAGTGCAAATTGTCAGGCGCAAGCAGTATACAGTAATTTTACCAGTACACATGCCAGATGTGCAAATAGTGCAACTCGTGTTACCTAGGTAACCTGTGTGTTTCTAATCTACCATGGTATATACTAGCTGTAGAAGGTGGAATCCGCACAATGTCGGTGGAATCAAAATGGTTTATTTAATAAAAAACACACATAACAAGCTAAAACCATCGCCACATGCTGACATGTTTCGGGCGCTATACGCCCTTAATCATAGCATAGGCACAAGTGAAAGGAGCGACCCATATATAGAGTAAAGCCACACCCGGTAACACAAGCTCAAATGACCCCACCCACAAAGAAAGTGCATATAAAACTCTGGGGGAATAGAACACAGGTAAACCCCCGATACTAGCAATGCATGCATTATCTAGTTATGAAAGATTCCTTCTTATAAGTTGTCCATGGTGTTATAGTTGACAGTTGAGACTGAATCAGTGTACACTCAGCCTTAGTGCACTGTGTAACGCCTGAACTGAACGACTCCAGGATAAGCAGAAAACCATTTCTAAAGTGCTGAATTAGCGACTTACAGAAAATGACTGTTTGGTGAAGGCCCTAAATATGCGGGAGTATAAGCAGGGATATCAAACTCCAGCCCTTCAAGGGCCGAGGTCCTCACACATTTCTGACAGCTCAAATAAATAGATGGAACTGAATCAGGAAAGGTGTGGTTCATGAAGTAGAACGCATTTCTCCATTTATCAGTCCATATGGACAAGGCCGGATTTATCATTTTTGTGTTCCTGGGCCAAGTATGTTGTGGCTCCACCGTCCTGTACAGCAGTGCCCCTCCCATTCCATGTGCAGCCCCCTCTTCCATGTGTATCAACCATGTACAGCAGCCCCTTTCTTTCAAGAACAGCTCCCTTGGGCAGCAGCTTCCCTTTTTCATGTGTTGCTTCCCATTTTCAGCCTCCTCTTTCATATATACAACCCCTCTTTCAGGTTCCAGTGGCCCCTTCAGCTGCAGCCGCACAAGGCCCGAGCCTTTGTGTCCACCCCAGAATTCCAGCCCTGAATATAGACACCTGTGATCTACAGCAACACTTCTCTCTGTCCATCCTTGATAAAAATATTATTACCTGGCCTGAAATATTAGTGAAAACAGGCCCTACTTTATAACAGCATGGGGTCCTCTCCTACACTCTGTGTTTGTCCCAGCAACAAATAACCAACTTATATCTTCTAATCACTACTGCAGTAGCCCTATATAACCTTATATGTACACAAGCTAGTTTACCTTGGTTAAAGGCTGGTATGCACCTTCAATTTTGATTGGGTTATCAGTGACCAATTTTACCACCTCCATGTAGTATGAGATTTTACCGACACTATTCCTTCATAGGATTCAAAATCTGTTGACCCTCCTACTACATGGCAGTGGTAAAATTGACCAATCAAAACTGAAGGTGTGTACCAGGCTTCAAAATGTAGCTTGACTCCATCATGTGTACAGCAAACTCCTGACATCTCCTAAGCAAGTGTGGCACATCGTTCTCCCCACTAATGCCACTCCCGAAAGGTCGTGATATATCTGTACAGCGTGGAGCCCTGAACTGTCACCTGAGGGATCGACCCCAGGTCCTGCCAAGTGACAGTAATCCTACATAAATACATAGCTTTACTTAATCGGCTTGTAGCATTACACCTTTGTACCCAACCCTCTATGCCCCGTTTAATTCACATATCTCCCTTCTTCTCCGCAGTCCCATTAACAGTATATATACTCCTAGGCCACCTCCAGTAGCATAGCTTAGGAGCTCTGGACCCCAGTGCAAGTTTTACATTGGACCCCTCAAGCGCACTATACGTAACAATTCATATGGCGCAACAAACCCTGCAGTGTCAGAGAGGTGCAGGCTGGGGCGGAGAAGTCTATTAATGGCTACAACTAATCAAAGCACATATAGAAGTGATCATAACCAGCATAGCACCAATAAAGAGCTAATAAAGCGGTTGAAGAAAGGCCGCAACTGGGCCCCCCTAGGCCAGTGGCCCTGGTGCAGTCACTACCTCTACATTTCCTATTGCTACACCACTTGCCACCTCCACAATATATTGCCTCCCCCTTAAAGTGACACTGAAGCGGAAAAAAAACAACTGATGAGATAATGAATTGTATGTGTTAAGTACAGCTAAGAATTAGAACATTAGTAGCAAATAAAAGAGTTTCATATTCTTATTTTCAGTTATATAGCTTTTTTGTTATAACATTGCATCATTTTCTAGTATTTGCAGTTAACAAACTACACTCTGTATTTTAAACTATGAAACAGAGCAGAGATAATGACCCTTTGATCTTCCCTGCAGTAAAATCTAATCTGAAGTTGTCTTTCACTGTTTCTTTGACGTATATGTGCTTCAGAAAATAGCACTGTAGCCGACCAAGTTTGGTCATAAAGCTTAGAAAAGCTCTTTTGCATAAATAACAAGTGAAGTTTCTTAACTCCTGTACTGGAAACAATATGAGACTCCTATCTTTGCTACTAATGTCCTACTTCTTAGTTGTACCAAACTAAGTTGTTAGTTGTCCAAAATCAGTTTGTTTGATGTACTTGATTATGGAAGAGCTCTGGAGACATCTGCTATTCAAGCAGCCAATTTAGGGCCTGTCTCCATTACACACAGATTGGATGCAGAAAAACTGACTCCAATCAATACCTATGGGCCTGTTTCCACTAAACACAATTTTTCTGATGCAGATTTTCCCATAGGCATTCATTGGAGTCTTCTTTTATATGCATCCATTCTGCATCCAATCTGCATGTAGTGGAAACAGGCCTATAGAAAGATCCTCGCTGTCTGTGGTAGCACTTTATGGCTTTTCATGTCACACTAGTGGTGCTTGCACATCTATAATTCCACAAATTTAGGCCAGCGGCCAAACACTTGCTGAGATGGACAGCCTGTATGTTTTCACCTAATATATACATGTCATCTTTTCTGTAACATACATTACAGTATTTCAGTTGGTCATGGCAAGATGTTTACCATTGTATGTCTGCCTTTGATGAAGCTGTCTGAGGAACCGTGAAACGTATATCAGGGTCATTTGTTACCACCCGTCAAGCTATGATTTTTTGTGAACATACTTTATATATTTCTATGTTATGCACCTCAGTCTGTTTATTGCTATTTAATAAATAAGACACGCTGTTGTTTACTTTGTCTATTGAAACCCTCATTTCTTTCAGTCATTATGGACATTTTTCTTGGTATAGAAAGTTGTCAGGATGCAAGAAATCCAGGCAGTGCACAACGATGAGGAAGCCAATACTACAACACTGTAGGCTACAAAACCCAAACACTGTGTGCAGAAACTGTGGTGGTCTATACATATGCAAATTAAAAGTATGTGAGAAGGTTAAAGAGGAACTTAAGTGAAAAGGGAAAAAAATAAATCAATACATTGCAAAGTGAGAAATTAAAAATGATTAATATTATCCATGTAATTTGTTCATATTGTTTGATCCACAATAAGCCTGCATGTAATCATTTTTACTACTGGCAGACATGAAAAAAACAGACTGCACCAACTTCTATTATCTATAACCACACCCTCTAACAATGCAATAGGCTAAAAGGATATATATACAGTGCTGTCCATAATTATTCATACCCCTGGCAAATTTCCTCATGGGGGATTCTCAGCAAGGCTTTTATTCTTTATAAGCTTTAGCTTCTAAGGGTACAATGGTTAATTTGCATATATTCAGCAGTGTTGCTCTGGGAGACATCTCAAGCTCACTCCAACCTGAATTATCGCAAATTCTTTCTGTTTTAGGAAAGCAAACTTTTGTTTTTCTTAACATCTTAGTAAGGGGGCTTTTAGGACCATTGTAGTCCCTTACACACTCCAATGAGTTCTGGGTCACCATGAGCTTGCTGGTTAGTCTGTGCCTCTCGGATTTACAAGCCCTACTCCATAGAGCCAAATTAATCCATGCCATGCACTGATGAGGATCAAACAATCCGAAACAGTCTGTATGCATGTTGGATTATTATGGCTCTGTACAAATTAACAAGCTGACACATCATTGCATTCCAGCGGTTCTGGAGGTGTGTTTAGCTTCTAAGGGTACAATGGTTAATTTGCATATATTCAGCAGTGTTGCTCTGGGAGACATCTCAAGCTCACTCCAACCTGAATTATCGCAAATTCTTTCTGTTTTAGGAAAGCAAACTTTTGTTATTGTTTATAAAGATATTCCCTAAAAAGAATCTAAACAATGATGTTGGCCAGCTTCCCTGCTCCCTACACAGTTTTTTGGCAGTTGGACAGAGCAACTGTCATTCACCAAGTGCTTTTGAAAATAAATAAATCCCTGAGAATCCCTATGAAGAGATGGACTAGTCCAAAACCTGTTGCTTCTGTCAGATTTCTACTAACTACTGTGACAGCAACATAGGAGAAATGTACTGTAATTTATAGCTCATTTTACTCTGGAAAAAACATACTTCTTATTTGTATATGTTTTCACATATTTTAAATGTTTACAATTTTTCGCCATAGTGCCACTTTAATCACTTTAACAGTCGAAAAACGTCAGCTCTCTCCAGTTGGTTTGTGATCAGTCATGGCTAAGGCAAAGGAGCCAAAAGGGACACCTGTGCTGACCAAGGATAGTAAGAGAGGTGAAAAAGAATCCAAGGATCACCGCCAAAGCCATCCTGGTGAAACTGGGCTCTGCTGGTGGCAATATCACAAGGCAGACAATCCAACAGACACTGCAAACTGCTGGGTTCCATGGATGCAGGACTTCTCCAGATAAGGCACGATTGGCCCAAGGCTCGATTGGCCTTTGCAAATGTTCATCTGGACAAAGAAAAAGACTCCTGGTCTTCTGTATTATGGTCAGATGAAAGAAAAATTGAATTGATTGGTCACAATGATGTTTACTTCACTTGGTATAAAAAAGGAGAAGCCTGCAACCCAAAGAACACCATCCCCACAGTCAAGCATAGTGGTGGGATGAATGAATGATAAATGGCTAAAAATGCCTGTGGGGCCATGCAAAAAGCTGGTCTGCAGTTATAGGAAGCGTTTGATTGCTGTAATAGCCAATAAAGGCTTTTCTATTGATTATTGAGGAGGGTATGAATAATTTTGGACTGGACACTTTTTGCTCAAATGTAAATAAAAGCTGAGAAATGTTTTATTTCCACAATAATGCCTCTTGTACATCATCTTATTATCTTTTGGGAGACACCTATTTCATTTCCCGTCAAAAAATTACTTGGTAGTTGAATAATAGTACCTTTAAGTCAAAATTTGCCAATGGTATGAATATTTAAGGGATGCACTGTATATATGCACAGAGGGAGATACTGATTGCTTTGCGGTTAAAAACAGACGTTATTTCCCACAATGCAATGAGGTTCACAGACAGGAAACTGTCGGTACCTAGGTCCAGACATCACACTGTGAGAGGGGTTTCACCACAATATCAGCCATACAGACCTCTCTGATGATCTATTCAAGAAAAAGTAAAGATTTTTTTCATGGGAAATGTCAAACAATGCAGGACAAAGTCGTTTTAGAAACGTGAATCAGACAACACACAGTGGCTGAAAAAAGTGAATCATATGACAACCCCTGCAGTATATGACTGTGAGACATCAAGTGAAAACAGTGAACATGTATCTGTGGCAGGAACAGCCATATTTTATACACATAAGCATCCACAAGTAGAGCTAATGATCAGGAACACTACAATTACAGCAATGATGGGCTCACATTCCGCAAGGAATTTGATAGGCGAGGTCACATTTTACACGCTAAATCCAAAACCAAAACTGTTACTTAGAACATAAACATTTTTGCATTTAGAGCAGACAAACCACTTAAATGATGTGGAAAATAGGTCCAAGCAAGCAAAGATGGATATGTGGTTCCATGTCACCAAAAGCAACCACAGCTCCCTTCGGAAGCCTCAAACCTTGGAATCATTAAAGGACAACTGTAGTGAGAGGGATATGGAGGCTGCTATATTTTGTTCCTTTTGAATACAAATTTTGTTCCTTTTAATACAAATGTATTAGAGGCAGAGGATCAGAAGGGCTGCTAGACAACTGGTATTGTTCAAAAGGAACAAAATATAGCAGCCTCCATATCCCTCTCACTACAGTTGTCTTTAGACATAGTCCATAGACCCTGAACAAGCATGCAGCAGAAAATAGGTTATTGTCAGATCTGACAGGATTAGCTGCATGCTTGTTATTGGTGTGATTCAGACACTACTGCATCCAAATACATCAGCAGGGCTGCCAGGCAACTGGTATCGTGAAAAAAAAAATGGCAGCCTCCAAATCCTTCTCACTTCAGTTGTCCTTTAATTATTTATTCCCCCAAGGCAGTATAACTACCCCCCCCCCCACACACACACACACACAAGACTTCATCTAAAGTCCCAGGGGCGTGATCACCCGGCGCGATCACCCCCCATGCATGCGTCCTCATGCATTCTCACAGTCCCCATTCACCAATCAAGTGCCTGTGATTACTGATATGCCCTTGGTCACTGAGAAAATAAAAGTGAAAACACACATGCTACACTTCCTGTGTACATTCACAGTACAGTACACAGGAATAAAGTGTGTGCGTGTGTGGGGGGGGGGCATCTAGTGGCCAAATAGTAAAATTACAATTACTACATACATAATATTAAATAAAAATATTAAATAAAAATACATAAAATACCTCATTAATTGCCCCATAGCTCCCCTCGCATTTCTACCAAAATAAAACACTTATATAAACAAAAAAAAAGTGACAAAAAAACCCCACATAAATAGACTGAACTCCGGCAGTGCAGCAAGTGGGTTAACAGCACTGCTTGCTTCTGCTCACAATACTCTGCATTTCGGCAGCTACAGGAGGTCTCCGGTGTCACCCTCTGCCATGGTTACCCCCGGAGTGATCCATTCCTGCCACCACCCCCTTAGTCCACCACTGGGTCAACACCACTCTGAGTTAGAGCTTGATCATGGTGTATAACAACTCTTTCTATGCACACAAGTTTGTGGAGACATGAATGTCACAATCTTGGAGTATGTTCTGCAGCTATGCCAAAAGGCAAAACAACAATGTCTGAGTGGACTTTCCAGTGTTAAAAAGTTCAGTTATGATATTTTAGTTTATAGTGTAACACTGACAGAGCATGATGAAAACCTTGTGGCAGTATTTTAGAGACTTATTAGAAAAGGTATTACCGTATCTTAAACCAGCAAAAGTGTGAGTTCAGCAAGACTCGGCTTGAGGTTTTTGGGATTTATTCTCTTAAATGATGGAATCTCCCCCAATCCAAAAAAAAGTTGCATCTCTCCGAGAGGCAGAAGCTCCTCCGTCAGTGAAATACAGTAATCTTGGCATGGCAAATTACCGTGCCCAATTTATTGAAACTATTTCTTCTCTTGCCGCTCTGTGAAGAGACTTGGCAAGGCAAAATAGACCATGGCAAAGGGGAGATCCAGAGGAAGGAGGATTTCTAATACTAGGACGGAGCCTGACAAGAAAGTAATGTAATTTCAATCCAAGAAGAGAACTGAACTGAAAAATAGGATGGAAAAGGATGCAATTGCTTTCACCAGCCGATTTCTCAATAAAGTTCTGAGGAAAAAAACTCTAGTCATTGTTTGGTCTGTGAACATTTCCACCTTTTTATGTATTGGTGATCCATGTCGGTCAATGACATGGTGGGGATGAAGACGGGAACACTCAGACTAATAGACGAGCACCCTGATCGGGACTGGTGAGTAGCTACACTGCTGAAAACTCTGCAGGGGCCCCAGGGACCAAAATAAAATTGGGGAGACCTGGGAGGGCTTGGCAGTGCTTAGGGACCCTGGGTCAATTGCTCAGTTTGCCCGTATGAAAGCACTGGCTCTAGTTAGGCATGGAAGCAAACACTGTTCTCTTCTCTCAGATACTGTAGATCAACACATTGCTCTACACCAGCAGAGTTGTCTTTAAACAAAGAGTTTAAGACAGGCAAATGTTAGAAAAAGACTTACCAATACTATTTCAGGAGGACGCTGATACAATACATTTTACTTGGGATATTGGGGATGAAGGCATTAGGGCAAATCACGTTTCTCTGTGTGTTTCACATCTCATATAGTGTAAACGAGGCCTTTATTAATTCCGCTGCTAGGCTATTAATAATTTTACGGCACAGAGTGGAGGTGGTCCCCTGATGAACAGTGGAGACACATACTCGATGGCTGCGAGCGCACAGGGTCGGGAGCTGGGATACAGAGGTCCATGATGGAGAGGAGAGGATTGGAGTTGTGACGGTCACCTGTGCATGACATGGCTTACATGGCCTTGTACAAGCTATTCCTAGCCACTGCATTCTATAAGTGCATATTAGCACATTTGTTGTAAGTCATTAAAGGTCTTGTGTGATTAGACGTACTTTTTGTGTGTGTTCTAAATTTAGTTCCTCCTTGGGTCATTGGAGAATTTTTTGGCCTGTCATTTGTCATACTTTGTATGTCCCCCAGTACAGAAAGCTCTTCATCCGGGTGGCTTAGGAGGAGTTAGTTATTCCCATTAAACGACTTAGATCTGCCCTCTTAGTAGAAAATCATTAGCTACAGAAGAGAACGTTAGTTAATTATAGAGCATGCTGTGAATTGTATCATTCATCTCCTAATGGGGACCATTTTCCAGGTTGCTCATTTGTTCATGCAGAGATAAGGCTTTAGCAAGGGTTACACAATAAGACTAGTGCTTGTATAGACTCACGTGAAGTGAATAGGAAGGACCAACATGACTGGATAAGAGAAGCTGGGGGACAGTTATCAAATAAGCGAATCTGCCTCCTTATAAGGGGATTTCACAGTTTAGCAAAACAATGGCAATTCATAAATAGTACAAATGTGAACGTCCCCAGCTATCATTGCTAACTTTTCACAGAGCTACATCAGCAAATCCTGTTGTAGCCATCCCATTCCCCAGGGCTGGTTCTAGATGTTTTGCTGCCTGAAGCAAACTTGTGAGGAATAAAGAAAACCCAGAGAATCCCCCATGAGAAGATGGGCTAGTCTAAAACCTGTCGGTTCTGATTTCTACTACCCACTGAAAGTGACAGCAGCATAGAAAAAAAGTAATATATGGCTCATTTTACACTGGAAGAAATGTACTTTTTATTTGTATGACAGTGATCGGCTGTCATAGGCTTCAGCCTATGACAGCGGATCGCTCCTGTGGGTCTCAGGGGGACAGCCGTCTCCTTACCTGTACCTTGCATTACAGCCCAAATACAGTCAGGCTCTGCTTCAGTTGATGTGATAGTAGAAAGAGTTACACAGGGCCAGAAGTCCTGAGAGCATTACAGAGACAAGTGGACAGGGGGCTGTCCCTATGTCACCTCGCATTAAGTAACGTTGCGAGCAGGGGCGTAGCAATAGGGGGTGCAGAGGTTGCGACCGCATCGGGGCCCTTGGGCCAGAGGGGCCCCGAGAGGCCTTCCTTCAACTGCAGTATTAGCTCTCTATTAGTCCTGTGCTCATAATAATAACTTCTGTAGATACTTTGAATAGTGGTAATCATTAACTAGCTGTTCCCTATCCCCTTTTTGCACCTCTGACACTGTAGTTACCATTGGCAGGTTGTGGTGCGCCGTATCAATTGTTATGTATAAAGTGCTTGGGGGGCCCCATTGTAAAACTTGCATCGGGGCCCTCAGCTCCTTAGCTACGCCACTGGTTGCGAGTAACAGCAGAGCAAGCTCTTTGCTTTACTTGAACAAGGCCATCTAACTCATGTGGCATGCATGCTGCAGTCATTTATGTAGGTTCTCAATTGCTATAAATCTCAGTGGCAAAAACGTGCACATCACAACACTAAATTCTATCCTGCTTATGATACAGTATGTGTAGGAAAAGAGACATCCTACCTGCTAGAACAATGGAGAAAATTCACAGGTAGGTTAGTTTATTAAGATAAATGACTTATACTGTATATGTAACATGATGAGGTAGACGTGTATGTAATGTTAAACACATTTTTTAAATAAAAACAGGATTTTTACGAGACTTCAGAGTCTCTTTATTCAGTAAGTTTGAAGACCAAAAACAAAGAATGGATACTATAATTTTTACTATGTATTTGGCTGCAGGTGCAACACTGGTATTACAGGCATATAAACAAAAAGAATGAGAACCAACCAGTATTCATTGCAGAATTCATTAGGATAACAATCACCAACAATCACATAGAGTTGTACTTTACTACAGCACCACAAGCTAATAGCCTGTGAAAACTTAGGGCTTATTTTAGTGAATCTAACAACCAGCTACTGTACATAGTAGTGTAATCCATAACTACTAATTGTGGATGGATTTATTTATTTATTTTAAGTATTTATATAGCGCCAACATATTACGCAGCGCTGTACAGAGTATATTGTCTTGTCACTAACTGTCCCTCAGAGGGGCTCACAATCTAGTCCCTACCATAGTCATATGTCTATATCGTGTAGTGCATGTGTCATAGTCTAGGTAGGACCAATTTAGGGGTAAGCCAATTAACTTATCTGTATGTTTTTGGGATGTGGGAGGAAACCCACACAGACACAGGGAGAACATACAAACTCCTTGCAGATGTTGACCTGGCTGGGATTCGAACCGGGACCCAGCGTTGCAAGGCGAGAGCGCTAACCACTACGCCACCGTGCTGCCCCATGGATCAATTAAAATGCACCAACCACTACTTTATTCTTTTCGAAAAATAGGAATAAGTTGTCAATAGTATTGGTTGTATAGCCTAAACATCTCACAGAGAGTAGCTGATACGATCAATATGATCCAATTGATTGTAAATAATATAAATAACCATAAATATATATATGCTTATATAGGACACATTGGCCCATATACAATTCACTTTTTTTTTTTTTTTAAAGATTCTTTATTTATAGAAAAAAAATGTATACAACAAGAAAAAATACAACATAGTACAGTGTAGCAATCAACTCCACTATGCGCCATCCAGAGAAAATGACATGGTGCAGCCGTTAGCAGCCAGAGCCATCAGCATAAATGATAACATATAAACATAGACAACGAAATGTGGGTGTTGAACTTATCGTGTGCAGAATTTCCCATAAATGTAATACATATCTTATTGTATGGTGCCTAATACCGCACGTGTCTGCCCCCACGTGCGTTCCAGCCCATGTGCTTCCCTCTTCGCAAAGAGGGGAGGTGGAAGATAAGTGGAGGTGAATGCCCCGGGGCCCAGAGAGATCAATCACCCAGGGCACCCAGCCCCACCAAAACGTGTCCCATGGTAGGCCGGTGCGCATGGTTATTACACCTTGAGGGTCATAAATATTCACACTGAATAAAAGGAAAGATAAGAGAAGAGATAAGATAGATAAGGTAACGCACATAAAGGTGCGAAGTGGATAGAGAGAGAGTAGAGTAAGGAAAAGGAAAGATAGAGAGTTCAGATTGTTGCGTAACAGATAGGGGGGGAAAAACGCGAAAACCGTCCCTCTCAACAATTGAGTCCAAATCCAGAGGATAGACGTTCATGTAACGACAGGGGAGAGCTAATACCGAGGAGCCGACGTGTCATCCCATAAG
The DNA here is from genome assembly GCF_040937935.1 of Hyperolius riggenbachi. Taxonomy (NCBI): domain Eukaryota; kingdom Metazoa; phylum Chordata; class Amphibia; order Anura; family Hyperoliidae; genus Hyperolius; species Hyperolius riggenbachi. Next base: position 81,554,988 of record NC_090654.1, read on the forward strand.
CCCCTTATAGGAATCAGATTCCTCAAATTCCGACCAAGGAGCCCACGTCCTGCTATATTGTTCATCCCTTTTATGTATAGACTGGGTGATATTTTCCATCTGCTGGATATGTTTTATCTCCTGAAGCCACTCAGTAACTGAGGGAGGTTGGATCTCCTTCCAGTGACGGGCAATTGTTATTCTGGCTGCATTAATAAGGTGCTTTGAAAGGGATTTTTTATATTTCCCTATGCGTCGTGGTATGTTGTGTAGTAAATAGTATGTTGGGTCATCCGTGACGGTCACCCCCGTAATCTCGGATATAAGTGTCTTGACAGTGTTCCAGCAATTCACTTTTTCATCTGAGTTTTCTCCTAGGTGATAATATTTCATCTTCGATTTAAAATAACTTTCCAGTACTTTGCAACAACAAAAGTACCAAAAAGTAGGTGAAAAAGTGCTACCAATATTATTTTGAACATTTTCTTGCTTGCTAGTGGCTTAAAAGGCATTTTATTGACAAGTTTAAAATTATCACCTAGGAGAAAACTCAGGTGAAAAAGTGAATTGCATATGGGCCAATATAGTATAGTACAGATCTTAAAGTGAGATATTGGTTGCTTAACTAGCTAGCTTCTAGCAATGTGTGGTTACACAGCGAGATGATCGCAATGTATATAATATCAATCCTATCAGCTACTCTGTGAGATATTTAGGCTATACAGCCAATACTATTATCAAGTAAAAAAGAGCACAAGTCTCCAAAATTACAAAGGAGGTTATAGGTAACAATAAATCACCCTGTGGTATTCCAAAGATGTTTCTAGACCTTTCCACCATCACCAATATGGGAAATGAGGCTTACTAAATGAATACAACCCACAATATAACGATGTGTAAAGGTTCTAAACACTTCCATTGGTGGTCACAATCATGCAAACTTCACAGGATCATCACTCCCCGGAAGTTCAACAGATAATATCAGGTAATGTATATAACAGACAAAAAGCAGTACTGAAATGCTGGGGTGGGGCATACTTTCTGACCACCCAGCGCAACAAGGCTAAGTAGCTGGATAATGGAAGAGGCTCCACAGATGGACACAGGAGTAATGAACAAGGGAGCAAGATTGCCCAGAGCAACTGCAGCTCAGGGCCGCCTATCAGGCTAGATGCTATGTGATACAATATACAACAGACGTAGTCGGTAACAGGTTTGGGTCATACACGATAGATCAGATGTCAGTCGTATTGGAAGGATTAGGCAGATTCGTAGTCGAGAGGCAGGCAAAGGTCGGTACACAATACAATATACAACATTACAAATAATACAATGAGGAGAACGCCAGCGCATAACACTAAGGCTGCATCCGAAATGACCACCAGCTCAGTGTGCATCACCTAAATAGATTTTCTGCACACTTTGCATTCAATTCAGATGCAAATCATTGATTTGCATCTAAATTGAATGCAAAGTGTGCAGAAAATCTATTTAGGTGCTGCACACTGAGCTGGTGGTCATTTCGGATGCAGCCTTAGTGGTATGCGCTGGCGTTCTCCTCGCTGTTCAACTAAATGTAAGTTCTCACCGTGGAGCAAGTGTCTAGTACAGGGGTCGGCAACCCGCAGCTCCAGAGCCGCATGCGGCTCTTTTTCACCTTTGCCACGGCTCCTAGGCCCCGGCATAGCCGCAGCTCCGGTAGTGTGTGTCAGTGGCGCGCATGTGACGTGTGCTGCTGCTGGCCGGCAGCCTATCAGAGAGGTCGCTGGACCGGTGCAGTACAGGGCTTCGGGCAGCCATTTTCCCGTAGCCCTGCAGCGTAATGCAGGCAGGACGTGATGTTGGGAAGGAAGAGGATCGTGGGAGTTGCGCGCCACAAGGAGGTCGGGACCGGAGGTCGGGACAGGAGGAGATCGTGACAGGAGGTCTTCTGACTAGGTGAGTAAATGGGTTTTTCTTTTCATATCTGCTGAAAAATTGTGCATATTGGGGTCAGATCTGCTGAAGGATTGTGCATATTGGGGTCAGATCTGCTGAAGAATTGTGCATATTGGGGTCAGATCTGCTGAAGGATTGTGCATATTGGGGTCAGATCTGCTGAAGGATTGTACATATTGGGGTCAGATCTGCTGAAGAATTGTGCATATTGGGGTCAGATCTGCTGAAGGATTGTGCATATTGGGGTCAGATCTGCTGAAGTATTGTGCATATTGGGGTGATATCTGTTAACAATTTGTGCATATTGGGGTTATATCTGCTAACGATTTGTGCATATTGGGGTCATATCTGCTAACGATTTGTGCATATTGGGGTCATATCTGCTAACAATTTATGCATATTGGGGTCATATCTGCTAACGATTTGTGCATATTGGGGTCATATCTGCTAACGATTTGTGCATATTGGGGTCATATCTGCTAACGATTTGTGCATATTGGGGTCATATCTGTTTAGGATTTGTGCATATTGGGGTCATATTTGCTAACAATTTGTGCATATTGGGGTCATATCTGATCCTGTATATAGTATTAAGGTAAGAAACAATATATGCAGTGTTAGATTTGTTTTATAATCGTTTTGCGGGTCCCAGTTTTTTTCTCTTTTCGGAAACGGGTACTAGTGGCTCTTTATGTCTTAAAGGTTGCAGACCCCTGGTCTAGTATAATATACTTTGCATGCAAACCATATTGGAAGCTAAAGTTCCTCCTAGTTTAATAAATGTTAGCACTTGTCTTGGATGCAGGGCATGCATTTTTCAGTCTAGCAGAGGCGGTGTATGCCTGTGCGATTAACCATTCAATTGCAGCATGTGTTTAGGGACACGCAGCCTTTGCCCCACCTTTTCTTAACTTTGTAACTATGTAACTGTCGGGTTAGCTGCTGCCAGCCCCTCCTCCTGAGTTTCCTGTTTGCATAATAAGTAGTAGCAGATTTGCATATGATTTGTATCTGAATTGAATGCAAAGTGTGCAGAAAATCTATTTAGGTGCTGCACACTGAGCTGGTAGTCATTTCGGATGCAGCCTTAGTGGTATGCGCTGGCGTTCTCCTCGCTGTTCAACTAAATGTAAGTTACACATTTTTTTGCTTAGCTGCTCCCAAGGTTTTAAATTTAGGTTAGGTCACTTGCCCGGAGGTTTGCCTCACCGTGGTGCAAGTGTCTAGTATATTATACTTTGCATGCAAACCATATTGGAAGCTAAAGTTCCTCCTAGTTTAATAAATGTTAGCACTTGTCTTGGATGCAGGGTATGCATTTTTCAGTATAGCAGAGGCGGTGTATGCCTGTGCGATGGCTGTGCGATTAACCATTCAATTGCAGCATGTGTTTAGGGATGCACAGCCTTTCCCCCACCTTTTCTTAACAAATAATACAATACTGACTGACTAGAGTACATATATATCGCGCTGATGCGCAATATATGAAATGTAGCTCTCAAATAACTCACTAGCTAAAGCACAAGTAATGACAATTAACAAGACAGACAACAGACAGATGGAATGCTCAGCCAATCTAGTCGCTGCTATAGTTCGTCCTCAAGAACAAGGCAGTAACAAGGCTAGAAGGAATACTACCAGTCACCAACGTGGTGCTGGCAGAATCCAAACTAACAGGATCAGAAGGACTTCACTGACCCCCGCAGGTCAGCAAACGTCCAGCAATCATGAAAATACAGAGCAAGGCATTATACATTTTTACAGTAACAACTTTCACAGCATAGACCCAACGACAACTCATAGAGCTGAACGATATGTCGGGCGGGGTCTGAAATGGGAGGCAGACTTTTATGCCGACATCAGCCAATATAGGTATACAAATTCCCACATAGCTGAATGGTAATCATTCAATCCTGAGCTGACTTGATTACAATTTGCTAGCTGAAAGATTATCATAACAAATACATGCAGTATTATGCAACAACATGCATGCAGGAAATCTAAAGTAATCTGGCTGCAGTTCAGCTGCAGCAACCAATTGGTGGAATGATTACAGCATCCTGAGCTGCCCTGAACTGCAGAGCGATTGCAAATGACATTGAGACTTATTGCGAATGCACAATCAAATGCAAGCAGATAAGCCAGAACTGCCCATTTGCAGCTCCACTGCAACGGACAGAACACGCTACAGGAGGGATTCTTTAAAAGCGTGATATCACAATTGATAAAAGTCAGCACTCGCATACGGGGCCCATGCATTGATAACAAACTACACGTGTGTGGCAGAGAGAAATGGCAGCACCTCCTAAACCAGTCCGCATCTGAATGACTACCAGCTTAGGTGTGCAGAGCCTCTTATAGTCAGACTGCACCCCTTGCTTTCAAAACAGATGCTACACCTTTACATTAATGGAGGATGTTAGCTTCCAAAACAATTTGCATGCAAAATATTTTGTACTAGACCCTTCCTCCATGGTGAGGTCATCATATTGGAAGAGATCCTAATCTCTAATTAAAATAACATGCATGTATATGTATAAGCTGGGAGCAGTGATGGGCCAAACATGTGTCTGCTGACTCTGGGGTGGGGGGTCAAAGTTTGGCTCCACTATAATGTATAGGGGGCAAATCGAACGCCCCATGTTTTCGCCTGAGGGGGCAAACGCGAACACCCTTTGTTCGCCGCAAACTTTTCATCGGGCGAACAGTTTGGGCCATCTCTACCTAGGAGCAGATAGCCATGAACTATAACTTTCATTTTTTTAGACAGCACGTGTGTTTACCAGACAGTGGGAGAAGCTCTAAAGGTGCCACCTATCTCCTTCCCAACCGGTTTCGCAAGCTTGTGTCATCAGCAATACAGCCAATACTATTGACAACTATTCCTATCTCTCTGCAATTTTAATAGTGGTTGGTGCATTCTAATTGATCCATCCACAGTTAGTGGTTATGGATTAAACTACTTTATAACTGGTTGTGTGATTCACAATTGGTATAAGAGGCTGTAATTAGCCCTACATTTTCACAGACCATTATCTCGTGGTGCTGTAGTAAGGTACATTTCTATGTGATTGTTGGTGATTGTTATCCTAATAAATTCTGCAGTAGAGCGATGAATACTGGTCGGCCCTCCTTCTTTTTGTTTTTTATTAGTTGGAAGACCAACAAGAAATTAAAGTAAAATATATTTCCCAGTCTCTCCTGAATGGGTTGCCGCTGGATCTTGTACAGATCATATCGATAATATAAATATTTCTTCAGCACGGAGCCATCAAACAGTTTAATTGCATCTCAAGTGAACTGCTCTTTCATGGTCTCCGCCTGAACACGGCGCTGAATTATAGAAGCGTCTGCAAAACTGACTGTTTGATTATTCACTGTGTAGAACAGCGTAGCAAAGGAAACGATTTTTATCTTACAAAAAAAAGAATTAGAATCAGCAAAACCGACTTATGTTTGCAGAGGCATTTTCCCCAATTAGCGCAGTGTCCATGGTGTTTGGCAGGGTCCTCCTGCTACTCTCCGGAGACCTCCCTTTTCCTGGGCCCTGTCATAATCAGAATTTATTGGCCTATCCAATACCTGACAAGGCTCCCTTTAATTCCTGAGCCTCTGTTGACAACGCCGAATGCACGCTGGAAGGTGATTAAGCAGAAAGTGAAAGACACTAATTAATCGCTTACTCTGGCAGCTACAAGGCTTCATGTTTAAACTTGGTGTAAAAACATTAAAAACAGACATTAACAAAATAAACATCTAACAACCCTTCTCTCCCCTTGTTAATAAAATCTTTGGCGTGCCGAGATGAAATTACAGATGCATATGCGGGGTATGAGGTAGGCAGCGGGTAACTCATTAGGGGTAACTCATTAGGTTGACACCATCAAGTCCTACTCATCGGCAATTACTGGATGATATCTTGCTGCTCGATCTGCTCTTTGGGATATCAGCGCATCTATGACTGGGTCAATGGATGATTAAAAGGAAACTCTAATTTTGTTATACATTTAGGTGAGTGCATTATTGCATGTCTTTTTGCACTTTAATGCTATTAAAAGTGATCTTTCCATTTCAATATGCAGCCAGCTCTGTATTTCCAACACTGATGGTAAACTCAAATAGCTCTTCTTTGTAACCTTGGCTGAAGACTGGAAAACTGCAGATCTTCCCGGAAGAGGAATAAAGAAAAAATCAGGGCAAGCCAGGAGCCCCTGATAGTGTAGTAAGTCAACACAATTGTAGGGAAGAAAGATATAAAAAGATGGTTGTCACAAACCTGGGTGGTGGAATGGCCTTTTACGTCTTGGATGTGGTGAGTCCTACCACTCTGTATATCCTAGTAGATTTGGTCGCTCTCCAGAAAAAGGTATAGTTGAGACGCCATGCCTTCGTCCCCTGTCACTGAGCGTGGCCCCCCAAAAGATTAGCAACAAGGCATTGTTGCTAATCATATTGTGGCCACGCAGCTCTTCTTCTTGCAGTGTGGCAGCGCAGTAGCCATAGGCTCCGTTCTACTGCGCATGCATGGCCATGTTCGAGTGGCTACTGTGCGGCCCCCCCAAGGAGTGGGGCCAGGCTCAGCGACGGGAGACACCGGACCATCGAGGGAAGCCTCAGTAGGATCCTGAGGCTTCCCTCTTTTCAGGTTTGTATGTTATTTTGATCCCAATTTTTGGCTCGGGACCACTTTAACTGCTATTCACTTTTTGTTGTCTTCAAGTCAAATACAACCCCTATCCACTTGAAATAATCAATGGCAGCTATCTCAGCTGTATATAGGTGAAAGCTGGAGTCAAAATTAACCAAACGGAGGCAAGAATGACATCATAGAGCTGAACATCACCTTTCATTGGCAGCAAAATGAATGGTGCCGATTTTAACTGTTTTGGGAAAGGATTTGGCCCAATTGGCAACATGGAAGCAGGTGCTACCCGTTATCTCTTCCTATATATGCTCCACTCTGGGGGGACAGACTAGGCCCAGTGGCGTAGCAATAGGGGGTGCAGAGGTAGCGACGCTACCGGTGCCCTTGGGCTAATGGTGCCCCATAGGGTCCACCCTCAACCACAGTATCAGCTCTTTGTTGGTCTTGTGCTTGTAACAATTCCTTCTATAGATGCTTTGAATAGTAGTTATCATTAACACACTGCTTCCCATCCCCCTCCTGCACCTCTGACACTGTGATTGTCTTTGTTTGCTTTTGGTGCGCTGTATCAGTTGTAATGTATAGCATGCTTGGGGGACCCCCAATTCAAAAGTTGCACTGGGGCCCACAGCTTCTTAGCTACGCCACTGATTAGGCCTCAAACCAATGACATTTTGGAGTAATTCTCCACTTGACTTTTATTATAGAATGTATTGTAGAACGCATGAGAAAGTTTCTGGAACCTTTCAGTCTACATCTTCCTAATTAAAGAAAAGTTTTTGCTGCTGTTACATTAATAGAAGTGTCTATCACCATCACCAGAAATGTCCCCAATCAAAAGCCTTTCAGAACGCTGGTTATGTTGCATCAGTTAAACGCCGTCGCAGACGCCTCATTTGTTTTCGGCTATTTATATCTCTCCTCTATAATACTCCTTGTAGGAATGTATTTTGAAAGAGGACCAGTCATTGATGCAGATTCAACAGAATTTTTTTTCTTTTTTTTTTTTTTACATATCTTTTTATTAAAGTTTTTCAACACAATAACTTGGCAGAAAAATCAAAGTACAGAAAGTATGATAAGAGAATAACAAGGGAATCCATACATATAGGAAGCCATCAGTAGCATCAAAAACGGTCCGTCAGAGAACGGCCCAGGTAATATCAAGGATGATCGTAAATCAATCAATGAGAAGCGAAACCTAACAAATGTATAAAGGTCTGCATATCTACTTAGTCTACGCTGATTACGTAATTGGCCCAAAGTCCTGTTCAATTTTCCATATGTCCCATAACATCGCCAAACATTTTCAAATAGGTCTATCCTGTCATTTAATTTTTTTTATTTTTTAATATGTTTATCGTACACTCAATCATCGGCACTAACTGCAGTATGCATGGGCTGAAATTAAATCGCTACAGATACAGATAAAGAGAGAAAGTCCATAAAAACCGCCACTTAAAATTTAGCAAGTAATAACACAACCTTTATTACGCATTTCCAGATAGATATCAACATAAAATAATTTAGAAACATACAGTATATATCTATTTGTCACCAATAACGTACAAAATAATACTATTGCTAAAACAAAATGCACGTGTTGCTACTGCACACAAAGGGTATAATATATATAAAACATACAGATAAGCGAATTGGTTTCCCTCTAAAATTGGCCCTAGACTACGATACATACATTACACGATACCTACATACAGGGCCGCCATCAGAAATTTTTGGGCCCCTCACACATCATCAGGCCTGGGCCCCCCCTCCCTGGGCCCACCCACTAGCCACCCCACCCCCGTGTCCATGCACGTTGTAAAAATTAATTATTTCTCAGTTTTAAGCCATTATTGCTTTAAAATAATACATGCCTCCATAATTAAGACTCACGTATTGTATGTGCCCATATGTCCCGGTTATTACACCGTTAAAATTATGTCCCTATCACAATGTATGGCGACAATATTTTATTTGGAAATAAAGGTGCATTGTTTCCGCTTTCCATCTATCACTATTTACAAGTTTAAAATAAAAAAAATATAGAAATATTTCATCTTTACATTGATATTTAAAAAGTTTACACCCTTAGGTAAATATTTACATGTTTTTTTATTGTAATGTTTTTTTTTTTTATATTAAACATTTTATTTGGGTAGTTTTGGGAGGGTGGGAGGTAAACAATAGGTTTATAATGTAAATGTGTGTTGATTTTCATTTTTTTTTTACTTTTAGTTGTAGTTTTACTTTTTGGCCACAAGATGGCGGCCATGGGTTTGCTTACATGACGTCACTCTAAGCGTAACATACGCTTAGAGCGACACATGGGGGAGGTAACAGCCAGAAAAGGCGCAGCTTCCGAGAAAAGCTGTCGCTTTTTCAGCGGGGGAGAGGAATCAGTGATCGGGCACCATAGCCCAATTCACTGATTGCCTGGCTAACGAACCGCGGGCCGGGAGCGCGCGTGCACGCGCGCAATTGGCCGCGAGAGCGCGCGTTAGCGCGCATGGTTCCTGGACGTAGTTTCTACGTCCAGGAACCAAAATATGTTAAAGAGGAACTTCAGCCTAAACAAACATACTGTCATTAAGTTACATTTCCCATCATGTTTTGCACAGCATCAGGGGAAAAAAGCCCAGGCAGTTTTCTTTGATGGGTGCAGCTTAGCTAAAAATGCAGCTAAATATGATGCTTTGGTAAGAAAAACAAAGTTCTGATGCTGTGAAACTGTTAAAGAAACACCAAGCCTTTTCAGTTCTGCTGAGTAGATTTTTAGTGTGGAGGTTCACTTTAAGAAAAAAGAAACCACATAAATTAGAAAATAAATAATAGTTTAATTTACATGACCAATAATTTGTACTGTCCACAGTTTTTTGATCATTTATAAAGAAAAAAAAAAGGAAACTGTTCCTGCCATTCCCCATCTTTAGTGCCTCTGATTGAAGTGTGTTGTGATGTCATTTCCTCTTGCTCTTTTTTTCTCCTCTGCATCAATGTTTGTGTACATTTGCCTGCCTTCCTCCCAAAGTTCCCATACACTCCCACTGAGAACCCTGCACAGGTAGATTGTGCTTGGACATGGGAATTTCTGAGCTATTCATATCAGGCTTCAGCAGAAGCTTATCATTTAACCTATCTCACACCATCAGCTGAGTGTCAGCCTCTTACTCTGTTGCCACTAAGGGCAAGATTAAGAACCAGGGGACCTAGGTATAGTATATAACTTATACTACTTGTATCCTGATAAATTAAAGGATTGTAAGGTAGGGCCATATCAATTTAAAGGTGGCCACACACCATACAATTTTTGAAATATCTGTTCAATTCAAGAATTGCAATCAATTTTTTTCTGACTGATTGTAACATTTCAAAAATCTGACCAATGCACCACAAATGTATGTTCAATTTTTCCCCAATTATGATAAAAATTATTGGAAACTCTAAGAAAATTGCTTGGGTGTGTATATTAATAAATTGACAATCTAACACACACCATACAATGTTTAGAGAAATTGAAGAAAAATATCTGGCATTCATGTAGAGCTGAATACATAATCTGCCACAAGTGAATCCAAAGCACAAATACTTTATTTACAATAATCCTTAAACGGAACTCAGTAGAGCAATGGAGGGCATGTTCTCTCCACTGTATCTATGAAAAAATACGTAGATAAATTTTCTCTAGAAATGGATCGTATAAAAATATATTTCTAACAAATTCAAACAGACATTCCAATAAAGAGTGTACTGAATTGATCTCCTGGGAGAGGTGAACAACCTAAAAAATAATCAGATATCACCTAGGTAGCACAGTATAAAATATGTACTTTTCTATTCATTGTAACAATGAAAAAAGACATTTAAATGCTTAAATAAAATTAACTATTTGGCCTTAATTAGAATAAAGGACCAGAATTTTATGTAAAACACAATTTGCATAATGCTAAACATGGGTATGGGTCTGTTATCATTTGTGTTTTTTTTGGACATCCACCTACAGTAAGTAATGTGTGAGTTGCTGGTGTAACACATACTATGCAAGTAGCGTAATGTGTGTTACCCTAGCAATGCACGTGTTACCTAGGTAATGCGGGTTAAAGGACCACTATAGTGAAAATCGTAGAATTAAAAATACATTCAAACACATACAAATAAGAAGTACATTTCCTCCAGCGTAAAATGAGTCCTAAATTACTTTTCTCCTATGTTGCTGTCACTTACAGTAGGCAGTAGAAGTCTGACAGAACTGAAATGTTTTGGACTAGCCCATCTCCCCATGGGGGATTCTCTGGGTTTTGTTTACTTTCAAAAGCACTTAGTCAATAGCTGTGCTTCGTCCAACTGCCAAACAAGTGTGCAGTGAGCAAGAAGGCTGGCCAGCATCTTTGTATAAATCATTTTTAGGGTGTGACTATATAAAGAATAAAGGCCATGCTGAGAATCCCCATGAGGAGATGGACTAGGTCAAAACCTGTCGGTTCTGTCAGATTCCTACTACCTACTGTGAGTGACAGCAACATAGGAGAAAAATAATGCGTGGCTCATCTTAGGCCCGGTTCACACTTGCGGTTCTCTGCCAAACGGACTGGATGACCTGACCGGATCCGGATCGGAACCGTACGGTTCTGATCCGGATCCGGTCAGGTTGCATCAGGTGTTCATCAGGATGCGATCCGGATCCGTTTGGCAAAAGTTAGTACAAACCAAATAAAAATGTTGGGGTCTGGGAGGTCAGCAGAAGGTGGACCTGTGGAATCAGGCCCTCCGCTGTTTAGCACTCACCTCCACCTCCGACATACTGCCAACATCTCCAGCTCGTTTAAAGTCACTGCTGCTCCACTCCAAAATGCTTGCCCATGTGTCCCCATCCAAAATTGCCGCAACAATCCGCATAGGAAGTGGGGTAGAACATTCGGATTTTTAGCCAGTGTGTTGTGCGCTCTCCGGTTCTCATAGCTTTGTATTGGCCGGATGGTGCAGTCCGGCTCCGCCCCGGATACGGCTGCCGGAGGAGCCGGACCAAAAAATAGCGCATGTTGGAACGGACGCCGGAGTCCGGATCCGGTCCGGATCCGGTCCGGCTCCGGTCCGGCAGAACGGACGCATGTGAACGGACGCATAGGCTTTCATTGCTATGCCGTGCGTCCGTTCCGTCCGTTCTGCAAGCGGTCCGGCTCCGGCACGGCGATTCCGGACTGCCACCGCTAATGTGAACCGGGCCTAACACTGGAAGAAACATATTTTTTATTTGTTTATGTTTACATGTATTTTAAATGTTATGATTTGCATGATAATGGTCCTTTAACTAATTGTGTATCCCATGCTACATAATTGTTTAAGCCCCAGTAAAATTGTTGTACACAAGTAGCACACTTTAGTAGAAAGCATTCTTCCTGCTATTCATACAATATTACCTTGCGCCTGCGCAGTTCAGAATTGCTCTGCACTGCTTGGAGTAACTTCCAGGTGGCTGCGGTGTATGGAGGATCGGGCTGGAGAACAGGGGAAACCTGATGACAGCACAATTACATTGAGAATAAGGTAATCTAGCCCACCATGGGGTTGATTCACTAATGGTAGCAATGCCTAACAGCGAGCGTTACAGTGGGATGCAATAGTTTGGGCAACGTTGTTAATCGTCATGATTTTCTTGCGTAAATCGTTGGTTTTTACGATAAAAAATGTCAGTTAAATATATCATATAGGAGACACACACAGTATATTTGAGAAGTGAAATGAAGTTTTTTTCAGATTTACAGAAGGTGTGCAATAAGTGTTGAAACAAAATTAGGCAGGTGCATAAATTTGGGCACCACAAAAAAGAAATGAAATCAATATTCAGTAGATCTTCCTTTTGCAGAAATTACAGCCTCTTAACACTTCCTGTAGGTTCCAATGAGAGTCTGGATTCTGGTTGAAGGTATTTTGGACCATTCCTCTTTACAAAACATTTCTAGTTCATTCAGGTTTGATGGCTCCTGAACATGGACAGCTCTTTTTAACTCACACCACAGATTTTCAGTTATATTCATGTCTGATGACTGAGATGGTCATTCCAGAACATTGTCCTTGTTCCACTGCATGGAAGCAGAAAACCGAGAGCTTAATATAGTGTAGTATGTTTTGGAAGGGGGGAGATTAAATGTAACGTAAGTATTATACTTACAAACCAGGGTTACCGCATAGGCAACCACTGAAGATGCAGGTGGGGAGATTAGACCTCTCCCCACTCAGGGTTAAGATGTCGCTCTCTGTCGATAGAAGAAAAAGGAGGGTGTATCACCCTTCCACCAAGGGTGGATAACTTACTTTGTAGAGATGTACAGAGGCGCCAAAAGAGTAAAATACAGTGGGTTGCAAAAGTATTCGGCCCCCTTGAAGTTTTCCACATTTTGTCACATTACTGCCACAAACATGCATCAATTTTATTGAAATTCCACGTGAAAGACCAATACAAAGTGGTGTACATGTGAGAAGTGGTTTGAAAATCATACATCATTCCAAACACCAGCGTAACCACTGGGGATGCAACCCCCTCAGCCTCAGGGGGGGGCCCGGGGCCGCTCAGGGGCCCGCCAACCATGTGCGGGGGGGGGGGGGGGGGAGCGCTGCCGCCCGCCCGATTCTAGGACCCCTCAGCCAGGTGTGGAACTGGCCGCAGCGTCTAATAGACGTTGGGCCAGTTCATTCCCCGCAGCCGCAGTCTGTCTCCCGGGAGGCAGAGCAGGGCTACGGCAAGATGGCTGCCGAAGCCCTGCTCTGGAGACTATTTGTGTCTCCAGTACAGGGCTTCAGGAGCCATCTTGCCGCAGCCCTGCACTCTGCCTGTCAGCGCGGGAGATGTGCTGCAGGAGGATCATCGGGGGATCTGAGGCCAGGAGAGGACACTTCTGCCAGGTGAGTGAATTGTTTTTTGTTTGTTTTTTTACAGGTGCTGCCCACTGTACTATTTTCTGTTGACTGCTGCCCACTATGCGATTTTCTGGTGCCTGCTGCCCACATTGCGATTTTCTGGTGCCTGCTGCCCACATTGTGATTTTCTGGTGACTGCTGCCCACATTGCGATCTTTCTGGTGACTGGCTGCTGCCCACTGTACGATTTTCTGGTGAACGCTGCCCACGTTGCGATTTTCTGTTGACTGCTGCCCACTGTACGATTTTCTGGTGAACGCTGCCCACATTGCGATTTTCTGGTGACTGCTGCCCACTATATTATTTTCTGGTGCCTGCTGCCCACTGTACGATTTTCTGGTGAACGCTGCCCACATTGCGATTTTCTGGTGCCTGCTGCCCATATTGTGATTTTCTGGTGACTGCTGCTCACTATATTATTTTCTGGTGCCTGCTGCCCACTGTACGATTTTCTGGTGAACGCTGCCGACTGTACGATTTTCTGGTGACTGCTGCCCACATTGCGATTTTTCTGGTGACTGCTGCCCACTGTTCGATTTTCTGGTGAACGCTGCCCACATTGCGATTTTCTGGTGAACGCTGCCCACATTGCGATTTTCTGGTGACTGCTGCCCACTGTACGATTTTCTGATGAACGCTGGCCACCCTACGATTTTCTGGTGAACGCTGTCCACCCTACGATTTTCTGGTGAACACAGCCCTCGTTGCGATTTTCTGGTGACTGCTGCCCACTGTACGATGTTCTAGTGAATGCTGCCCACATTGCGATTTTCTGATGACTGCTGCCCACTTTACGATTATTTTATGGTGAAATGCTGCCCACTTTATGATTATTTTATTGTAAAATGCTGCCCACTTTACGATTATTTTATGGTGAAATGCTGCCCACTTTACAATTATTTTATGGTGAAATGCTGCCCACTTTACGATTATTTTATGGTGAAATGCTGCCCACTTTACGATTAGTTTATGGTGAAATGCTGCCCACTTTACGATGAATTTCTGGTGCATTACGATTATTTTATGGTGAAACGCTGCCCCATTACAATTATTTTATAGTGAAACGCTGCCCCATTACAATTATTTGGTACCTATGGGGGGGGACATCCAAATTTTCGCAGGGGGGCCCAGTGATTTCTAGTTACGCCCCTGATTCCAAACATTTTTTACAAATAAATAACTGCAAAGTGGGGTGTGCGTAATTATTCGGCCCCCTGAGCCAATACCTTGTAGAGCCACCTTTTGCTGCAATTACAGCTGCCAGTCTTTTAGGGTATGTCTCTACCAGCTTTGCACATCTAGAGACTGAAATCCTTGCCCATTCTTCTTTGCAAAACAGCTCCAGCTCAGTCAGATTAGATGGACAGTGTTTGTGAACAGCAGTTTTCAGATCTTGCCACAGATTCTCGATTGGATTTAGATCTGGACTTTGACTGGGCCATTCTAACACATAGATATGTTTTGTTTTAAACCATTCCATTGTTGCCCTGGCTTTATGTTTAGGGTCATTGTCCTGCTGGAAGGTGAACCTCCGCCCCAGTCTCAAGTCTTTTGCAGTCTCCAAGAGGTTTTCTTGTAAGTTTGCCCTGTATTTGGCTCCATCCATCTTCCCATCAACTCTGACCAGCTTCCCTGTCCCTGCTGAAGAGACGCACCCCCAGAGCATGATGCTGCCACCACCATATTTGACAGTGGGGATGATGTGTTCAGAGTGATGTGCAGTGTTAGCTTTCCGCCACACATAGCGTTTTGCATTTTGGCCAAAAAGTTCAATTTTGGTCTCATCTGACCAGAGCACCTTCTTCCACATGGTTGCTGTGTCCCCCACATGGCTTGTGGCAAACTGCAAACGGGACTTCTTATGCTTTCTGTTAACAATGCCTTTCTTCTTGCCACTCTTCCATAAAGGCCAACTTTGTACAGTGCATGACTAATAGTTGTCCTATGGACAGAGTCTCCCACCTGAGCTGTAGATCTCTGCAGCTCGTCCAGAGTCACCATGGGCTTCTTGACTGCATTTCTGATCAGCTCTCTCCTTGTTTGGCCTGTGAGTTTAGGTGGATGGCCTTGTCTTGGTAGTTTTACAGTTGTGCCATACTCCTTCCATTTCTGAATGATCGCTTGAACAGTGCTCCATGGGATGTTCAAGGCTTTGGAAATCTTTTTGTAGCCTAAGCCTGCTTTAAATTTCTCAATAACTTGATCCCTGACCTGTCTTGTGTGTTCTTTGGACTTCACGCTGTTGTTGCTCCCAATATTCTCTTAGACAACCTCTGAAGCCCTCACAGAGCAGCTGTATTTGTACTGACATTAGATTACACACAGGTGCACTCTATTTAGTCATTAGCACTCATCAGGCAATGTCTATAGGCAACTGACTGCACTCTGATCAAAGGGGGGCCGAATAATTATGCACACACCACTTTACAGTTATTTATTTGTAAAAAATGTTTGGAATCATGTATGATTTTCGTTCCACTTCTCACGTGTACACCACTTTGTGTTGGTCTTTCATGTAGAATTCCAATAAAATTGATTCATGTTTGTGGCAGTAATATGGCAAAATGTGGAAAACTTCAAGGGGGCCGAATACTTTTGCAACCCACTTAATGCTAAAACATTATAAAAACGTTCAGGAGGCGGTGGTGGACCAGCCACTCCAAACAGACACGATGCTGTCGATATAGGTAATACAATTTATTCACATACTCCTAGTGATAACTGGCAACGCGTTTCACGGGCACAATTCCCGCTTCATCAGGCAACAAAACAACAGGAGCAATATACAGCTAGGGGTCCAGACTATGCTTTGCATCCCCTGCGATACTTCAGCTTTGTCGCTGATTCCTGGACATTGATCTACAGAATCTGCTGATGTTGAGTGGAGTCCATGCATCCCTCAACTTTGACATGATTCCCAGTCCCTGCACTGGCCACACAGCCCCACAGCATGATGGAACCACCACCATATTTTACTGTAGGTAACAGGTGTTTTTCTTGAAATGCTGTGTTGTTTTTCCTCGATGCATAACGCCCCTTGTTATGCCCAAATAATTACATTTTAGTTTCATTAGTCCACAGCACCTTATTCCACAATGAAGCTGGCTTGTCCAAATGTACTTTAGCATACCTCAAGCAGCTCTGTTTATGCTGTGGGCTGAGAAAAGGCTTCCTCTGTGTACAGCATATCCTTGTGTAAAGTGCGCCAAATGGTTGAACGACGCACAGTGACTCCATCTGCAGCAAGATGATGTTGTAGGTCTTTGGTGCTGGTCTTTTGGATTGACTCTGACTGTTCTCACCATTCGTCGCTTATGTTTATCCGAGATTTTTCTTGGTCTGCCACTTCGAGCCTTAACTTGAACTGAGCCTGTTGTCTTCCATTTCCTCAATATGTTCCTAACTGTGGAAACAGACAGCTGAAAACTCTGAGACAGCTTTCTGTATCCTTCCCCTACACCATGATGGTGAACAATCTTTGTCTTCAGATCATTTGAGACTTGTTTTGATACCCCCTGGTTGCTACTCTTCAGAGAAATTTAAAAGAGGAGGGAAACTTACAATTGACCCCTTCTTTCTGGAATGAACAGATGAATTGGATTCACCTGTGTATGTAAGTCAGGGGTCACTGAGCTTACCAAGCCAATTTGAGTTCCAATAATTAGTTCTAAGATTTGGAATTAATAAAATGACAACAGTGCCCAAATTTATGCTCCCTGCCTAATTTTATTTAAAAATTATTGCGCACTTTCTGTAAATGCATAAAACTTAATTTCACTTCTCAAGTATAACTGTGTGTGTCTCCTATATAATATATTTAACTGACATTTTTTATTGTAATAACCAACGATTTATGCAGGAAAATCATGACGATTAACAATGTTGCCCAAACGTTCGCATCCCACTGTATCAGCTGTTACAAACGCTGTAAAAGTAAACGTGCTTTAATTACTTTCATTGCACCCTATGAGCCCTATTGGCATCGTAGCGTGCATAATGGGGGACCAGTCAGTCAGCGTACGCTATGCTGCTGAATTGCAGCATAGCGAATGATATCAGCATAATGCGGCTCCGATCCTCCCGGCATCATTACTAGCGGGTCCAGTCACATTAAAGGGCTTGATCCCCGCACTCTGATTGGCTCAATAGGCTGTCTGTCAAGCTGACTGCCTGGTCCCCTATTATGCACGCTACGATACCAATAGGGCTCATAGGGTGCAATGAAAGTAATTAAAGCACGTTTACTTTTTACAGCGCTCGTAACAGCTGATAACTCTCACTGTTACGCATCGTTACCATTTGTGAATCAAATCCCATGGGTTTTATTCCACGAATCAGCCAGTGCAGGCAATTATTACAACCCTCATTAGCCAGGTAACGGCCGCACTACTAGCGTAACACATACTACACTACTTGCATAGTGCGTTTTATCCCTAGCAATGCAGATTGTGCTAGCTGCGCAATGCACAACAACAACTAAACATTTGTAAAGTGCTTTTCTCCCGTAGCACCCTAAGCACATAAGCTTGTCTCAGATCAGTACATAGTGATGCGTACAGGGGGAAAGGTTATGTGATCATAAATGCCAGACTAAACACGTAGTTTTTCCGTTTTGATTTAAACATGTCCAGGGTTGGAGCTGTCTTGATTATTTTTGGCAAGGCATTCCACAGGGTAGGGGCAGCATGACAGAAAGCTCTGGCTCCAAAGGTTTTTAGTTGAACTCTGGGGGTGGTCAAGTTATTGGATCCTTTTGATCTGGGGTTGTGGGTGGTATGGTCTGTTGCACTAAATCCTTCTATTGTCCAGGGCCAAGGTCGTGCAGGGATTTGAATGTTAGCAAGCCAATTATGAAAAGGATTCTCCATTTTATGGGTAACCATACTGCATTGTCAGTGTACATAATGGTAAAATTGACAAGAACTGCCTGAACATGGCAATCTTACTGATATTTAGTGAATATGAATGTTTGAACGTTGGGTGGAATTAGTACATAACATTCGCTGTTTAGGGCATGGACACTGTCCTCTTGTGTCCGCTTTTTAGCATCTGTAACACTGGGGTGTTGCTGAAAGTGTTGGCCCCACTTGAGCACATTAGGAAAGGTAAGTACTGCTGTTCCTATGCATGGCACTTCCATATCGATGCAATTTTTCAGTGATTACATTCATTTATATGAATCGCAATGCATTTTTGGGGAATTCGTTGGAGACCATGCGTTGTAATTCTGCGGCAAATCACAATGCATGGATAGGGACATCAGACAGTGCAGTCTGCGCCCTTTTGATGTCTGTTGTATCATGTTGCGAAAAAAACATGGCTAAAAACGCAAATGTGGGGAAGGGGCTTCAGCCTAAACAAACATACAATCATTAAGTTACATTAGTTATGTTAATTAAAAGATAGGTAATATAATCTCTAACCCACCCTGTTTTAAAAGAACAGGCAAAGGTTTTTGATTTCATGAGGGCAGCCATCTTTTTGGTTGAAAGGAGGTGACAGGAGACACAGTTTCAACTGTGCTGTGTCCTGATCATCCCTTCCAGTTGCTAGGCAACAAGACTTTGCACAGTATAAGGGCTCGTTCCCACTGTTGCGACGCGATTTCGGCCGCATTCCGACGCTTGTAAAAACGCATGCGGATGCGTTTCCGCATGCGTTTTTACCCGCGATTTCGCATGCGATTTCGCATGGCAGGGTGCCATGCGAAATTAACCATGACACTGCCAGGGCTAAATAAAATTGAAAAAAGGTGCGAAATCGCGGGTAAAAACGCATGTAACAAACGCATGCGTTTTTACTATTAAATACATTAGCGGCGATTCGCACGGATTCCCGACGCAGGCGAAATCGTTGGCTCTTTTGTGCGTTTTTTTACCGCTGAAAAAAACGCACATCACCAACGCTACAGTGGAAACAGGCCCACCCACTTGCATACCATGTGCGAATCTGCATGCGTTGGACGCATGCAGATTCGCGATAGTGGAAACGAGCCCTCAAGGGAAAAAAGCCTGGGCAGTTTTCTTTGATGGGAGGAGCTTAGCTAAAAATACAGCTAAAATGAGGCTTGGATAAGAAAAATAAAGTTCTGCTGCTGTGAAACTGTTAAAGTAACACAAAGCCTTTTCAGTGCTGCTGAGTAGATTTTTAGTCCGAAGGTTCACTTTCACCACTTGCCGACTGCGCACTCATACCACACGTCGGCAAAGTGGCAGCTGCAGGACCAGCGACGCAGTTCTGCGTCGCCGGCTGCAGGCTAATTAATCAGGAAGCAGCCGCTCGCGTGAGCAGCTGCTTCCTGTCAATTCACGGCGGGGGGCTCCGTGAATAGCCTGCGGGCCGCCGATCGCGGCTCGCAGGCTAAATGTAAACACAAGCGGAAATAATCCGCTTTGTTTACATTGTACAGCGCTGCTGCGCAGCAGCGCAGCAGCGCCGTAAGGCAGATCGTCGATCCCCGGCCAATCAGCGGCCGGGGATCGCCGCCATGTGACAGGGGACAGCCTGTCACTGGCTGCACAGGACGGATAGCGTCCTGTGCAGCCCAGATCACCAGGGGGGACAGGGAGGAGAGGGAGGGGGGGGAATCTCGCCGCGGAGGGGGGCTTTGAGGTGCCCCCCCCCCCCGCAACACCCATCAGGCAGGAGCGATCAGACCCCCCCAACACATCATCCCCCTAGTGGGGAAAAAAGGGGGGCGATCTGGTCGCTCTGCCTGCACCCTGATCTGTGCTGGGGGCTGTAGAGCCCACCCAGCACAGATCAGCTAAAACAGCGCTGGTCCTTAAGGGGGGGTAAAGGGTGGGTCCTCAAGAGGTTAAAGAGGAACTCCAGTGAAAATAATGTAATAAAATAGTGCTTCATTTTTATAATAATTATGTATAAATGATTTAGTCAGTGTTTGCCCATTGTAAAATCTTTTAGATCCCTGATTTACATTCTGACATTTATTACATGGTGACATTTTTACTGTGGGCAGGTGATGTAGCTGCTGCATGCTTTTTTAGCAGTTGGAAACAGCTGTAAACAGCTATTTCCCACAGTGCAGCAAGGTTTGGGCCAGATTTATCAAAGCATTACCGACAGTTTGTTCTTCTAAAACTGTTCTAACCAGCAGAAGAACAGTTCTGCATGATAGTAAGAAACTTCCCAAAGCCTATGTAATAGCAGCAGTTTAGCGTGGATTTCTAGAGCTACACTACAGTTAAGAAAAGTGCAAATCCATTCCTTAACTGCTGCAGATTAAGAAGTGCTCATTACCAGTTCTACAGTGTAGGCTAGATGTGATTTGTGAAGGGCTCCTCCCCCCTCACTCAGAGCTTGCTGACAGCAGATGTGTTGGTTTCCTCAGCAACAGCAATTCCTCTCACACACTGAACTGTCTGAGAGACCTTCTTAGCGCCTTCTATTCCTTACAGTTTAAAGGGGTTCTTCCGCGAAATAGAAAAAAAATAAAAAGTGGTTTATTTATAAACTATTAAAAATCCTCTTCAAATAGTGCGAAAAGTGTTTTTAAAAAATGAATAGTTTCATCAAAGTAACACGTAGTGTAATCAGTGACAGATGTCGGCCAGGGAGGCTAATCCATTTGTTAGGGGTTTTTTTTTTGTACTATAATATCACAAACATAACTGCTGCGTACCTAGTTGACAGTTCTGTAGTCCGTTGCTGTCAGGAATGGCTCTTACAATTAGAATAACGGCTGTTATCTCCCGGAGCTCTGCGCAGTTATTTATTTTAGTTTCAGGGAGGGAGAGAGAGGACCCCGGAGCAATGAATCAGGCAGAGGGAGATCAGCTGATCAGTGAGAACGTAATTTGTTGACGTCATTGCCCGGCAACCAGACTACGGCGTGTATGCAGAATCCTCTTTATCTCCTGAAAGCGAGTGATCTCTTTGTCGCTGCAAGATTTATGGGTTTGTGTTTTCTTATTAACTTTTAGCTGCCTGGAGAACTCAACACAAACCAATAAATCTTGCAGCGACAAAGAGATCACTCGCTAGAGGATTCTGCATAGACACCCTACGTTCTCACTGATCAGCTGATCTCCCTCTGCCTGATTCATTGCTCCGGGGTCCTCTCTCTCCCTCCGTGAAACTAAAATAAATAACTGCGCAGAGCTCCGGGAGATAACAGCCGTTATTCTAATTGTAAGAGCCATTCCTGACAGCAACGGACTACAGAACTGTCAACTAGGTACGCAGCAGTTATGTTTGTGATATTATAGTACAAAAAAAAACACCCCTAACAAATGGATTAGCCTCCCTGGCGTCATCCGTCACTGATTACATTAGGTGTTACTTTGATGAAACTATTCATTTTTAAAAAACACTTTTCGCACTATTTGAAGAGGATTTTTAATAGTTTATAAATAAACCACTTTTTATTTTTTTCCTATTTCGCGGAAGAACCCCTTTAAGAAGGAATCTGCACTATCTAGTGATTTCTTAGGATGTCTGAGACAGTTCTGCACGCATTTCTAAAAAACTACTAATATTTTGTCTCAGACACTCTTGATAAATCTGGCCCACAGACAGGAAACTGCCAAGAGTACGTACTCAGAGTGTCTTGTGGGAGGGCTTTCACCCCAATATCAGCCATACAGATGATCTGTTTGTGAAAAGGAACAGATTTCTCATGTAAAAGGGGGTATCAGCTACTGATTGGGATAAAGTTCAATTCTTGGTCGGAGTTTCTCTTTAAGTGAGTTCAGGCTCTGGCTCAGAGGGAGACAGTTTGCAGTGGCTGGATAGTGTACTGGTTAAAGAGGAGCTTCAGCCTAAACAAACATACTGTCATTAAGTTACATTAGTTATTTTAATTAAAATAGATGGGTAACATAATCTCAAACCCACCCTGTTTTAAAAGAACAGGCAAATGTTTGTGATTTCATGGGACAGCCATCTTTTTAGTTGAAAGGAGATGACAGGCAGCATGAAACACAGTTCCAACTGTCCTGTGCCCTGATCACCCCTCCCAGCTGCGCGTGCTAGTTTTCAAATCTCAAATTACAAAAAAACCCAAAACTTATTTGCGGCAAAACAGCAGAACGAAAACAACATTAGAAATCCCATCATGCTTTGGACAGCATCAGGGGGAAAATGCCCGGGCAGTTTTCTTCTGTGCAGCTAAAAATGAGGCTTGGGTAAGAAAAACTAAGTTATGATGCTGTGAAACTGTTAAAAAAACACCAAGCCTTTTCAGTGCTGCTGAGTAGATGTTTAGTCTGGAGGTTCAATTTAAAGAGACACTCTGACCAAGAATTGAACTTTATCAGTAGCTGATACCCCCTTACATGAGAAATCTATTCCTTTTCTCAAACAGACCATCAGGTGGCGCTGTATGACTGATATTGTGGTGAAACCCCTCCCACAAGAAACTGAGGACCGTTGTACTCCTGTCAGTTTCCTGTCTGTGAACCTTGTTGCATTGTGGGAAATAGCTGTTTACAGCTGTTTCCAACTGCCAAAAATACATGCAGCAGCTACATCACCTGCCAACAGTAAAAATTTCGCCATGTAATTAATGTCAGAATGTAAATCAGGGATTTAAAAGATTTTACAATGGGCGAACACTGACTAAATTATTTATACATAATTATTGTAAAAATGAAGCACTTTTTTATTACATTATTTTTACTGGAGTTCCTCTTTAAAGAGAATGGGAACCGGATTAGTAAAAGAAAAGCCAGATACTTACCTAAGGAGAGGGAAGGTTCAGAGTCCTAATGAGCCTCCCCACTCCTCTCCCGGTGCCCGTTCCAGCACTGGCTCCCCCGTAGCAGTATTTGACTAAATTGCTACTACTTCCACTGCCGAAGGGAGGCATCGGCAGTCTTCAGTAATCCGAGTGCTCCCGAAGACGGGCCACTCCAAACTGCGAATGCGCGAGCGCCCTCTATCGTGTACTCGCGCGTGCGCAGTATGGAGCCGCCTGTCTTCGGGAGTACTCGGCTCCCGCAGTCTTCCGAAATCCCCCACGGCGGGGGATTTGAACTGAGGAGCTGCCGCTGCGACGAGGGCCCCGGGAGAGGAGAGGGGAAGCTCATTAGGACACAGAGCCTTCCCTCTCCTTAGGTAAGTAGCTGGCTTTTTTCAATCAAACGGGAAACATTGGCTTTAAGGGCTCTGCCTCTGACTATAGATGGGCCGAACGGTTCGCCGGCGAACGGTTCCAGGCGAACTTTGGTGGTTCGCGTTCGCCTGAAGCAGGCGAACGTTTGCGGAAGTTCGATTCGCCCCATAATGCACTATGAGGGTCAACTTTGACCCTCTGCATCACAGTCAGCAGGCACATTGTAGCCATTCAGGCTACACTAAGCCCTGGAGCCCCCCCCCCCCCTTATATAAGGCAGGCTTGCCGGCCATTACACTCACTCGTGTGCCTGCTAGAGACAGACTAGGGACAGCTGCTGCAGACTTGTTCTCCTAGGGAAAGATTAGTTAGGCTCTTGGCTTGCTCCTGGCTGATTGTTATTGCTAAAATAGCACCCCTCAACAGCTCTTTTGAGAGCTAATGTTTTCCAGATGTGTTTTTTTTTTGTGTGTTGCTCACTGACATTATACAGCCCTATCTGTTGCAGCTGGACCTTGGTAATTGTTATTACTGTGCCAGCCAGGCCCTGCCTAACAATCTATACTGGGACACCTACCTAACTACTGGGGCACCTACTTACCTATACTGGGACACCTACCTACCTACCTACACTAGGGGACCTACCTATGCCTACCTACCTATACTGGGTCTCCTACCTATGCCTAGCTAACTACTGGGTCTCCTACCTATGCCTACCTACCTATACTGGGTCTCCTACCTATGCCTAGCTAACTACTGGGACACCTACCTATGCCTACCTACCTATACTGGGACTCCTACCTATGCCTAGCTAACTACTGGGACACCTACCTATGCCTACCTACCTATACTGGGACTCCTACCTATGCCTAGCTAACTACTGAGGCACCGACCTATGCCTACCTACCTATACTGGGACTCCTACCTATGCCTACCTACCTATACTGGGACTCCTACCTATGCCTACCTACCTATACTGGGACTCCTACCTATGCTTAGCTAACTACTGAGGCACCTACCTATGCCTACCTACCTATACTGGGACTCCTACCTATGCCTACCTACATACAAAAAGATAATAAGGACGTTGCTTCATTGTGGACAGACCAAATTTGATCAGCTGGACAGTCACTGTTGTTCTATCATTGAGCTACCACAGCCCGGCGACCATATGGGCTGGAAAACTGCCACGGCCTGCACTCTGGCCATGTTGCGCATCAGTCCAGCACGGCCGTCACTACGCAAACACCTGTTTGCGGTGCATTACACAGTGACTTTGGTGTGTCAGTGTGAAGCAGTACTCTAATTACACTCCCTGATTGATGTATACACATGCAAGATGTTTTAAAGCACTTTAGGCCTGCAATTTAGCATTCAATGTGATTTCTGCCCTTAAAACTCTGCTTTGCGTCACATCCAGATTTTTCCCTGGGACTTTTGGCGTGTATCCCACTCCGTCATGCCCCCCTCCAGGTGTTAGACCCCTTGAAACATCTTTTCCATCACTTTTGTGGCCAGCATAATTTTTTCTATTTTTCAAAGTTCACATCCCCATTAAAGTCTATTGCGGTTCGCGAACTGTTCCGCGAACCGAACGAAGGTTCGCAAACGGGGTTCGCGAACCTAAAATCGGAGGTTCGGCCCATCTCTACCTCTGACATGGGAGACCAGGGTTCGAATCTCGGCTCTTCCTGTTCAGTAAGCCAGCACCTAGTGTGAAGTGCTTGAGCAAGATTCCCTAATAATGTTACTGCCTATAGAGCGTGCCCTAGTGGATGCAACTCTGACGCTTTGAGTCCGTCAGTAGAAAAGTGTGAAATAAATGTGTCTGTCAGTTTGTCAATCGTCCTGTGCTTATGAGTGGCAGTCTCCCACTGGTCCCCCCCTTCCCTGGCAGTAAATTAATTTTATCAGCGTAGAAATCCCCCATGCCCATTCTCATTAATGTTGGACATGTTCTACAAATCACACATCTCTACCCTGACTCTCAATAAGATGTAAACTGCGGTTTAATGTTAAATCCCCTCCTGGTTTATCTGCAGGTCAAGGCGAATCATGATTTTTTTTCCAGATAAAATAATCTCATTTCGAGCCTCGTGTGGCCTTTACACAAATTACTTTGCTGCAAGCCGTCCCCCAAGTGCGCCAAACACAAACTGTGACAATAAGGGCAGCCATCGCAGGGAGGCCAGTCCTTGACACTCACCACTTACCGCGTTAACAAGGCCTTCTCCACTGCGGCAGACACATGGGAATCTCGCGTTTCAATCTTCCTGTGCGGTCTGCTTCAATTTACTTTCTTCCCTGTGAATGATTTAATCCCGTTAAGCCCATTTATGTCATTTCACTTGTCCTGTACATATTTGCCGAGATGTGAAGTTAACAGGGTACATCTGTCGCTCGTCCCGCCTCTCCCTGCCAGGTCCGTGGAAAAGTGACAATCATGTAAATATTGTGCATCGGGAGGAAGGGGGATAATCGGAGGCTGAAGGCCGTATCATGGGATGCTGACTATAGAGAAATGGCTCGTGCGTTCATCTTGTCAAAATGTGGAGCTCTGTTAAAAACGTAATGTGAGAAACAGCCGTTTTGTACAGTCATTTAAAAACGATTACATTTGTACAAGGTGACCAGCCTTGCTTTTTACATTACCTTCCCTACCTCCCCGATACAACAGCACTTTTTGGATCACAGGGGGCACTGTCAGGGGCGTAGCAATAGGGGTTGCAGAGGTAGCAACCGCATCAGGGCCCTTGGGCCAGAGGGGCCCCATGGGGCCCTTCCTCAACCAAAGCATTAGCTGTTTATTGGTCCTGTGGTGGTAATAATCACCTCTATAGATGCTTTGAATCATAGTAATCATTAACAAACTGTTCCCCATCCGATTCTTGCACCTCTAATACTATGTATGACCAAGGCAGGTTTTGTTGCGCAGTATAAAGTGTTATATATAGAGTGCTGGGAGGGGCCCCATGTAAAACTCGCACCGGGGCCCATAGCTACAAAGCTACGCCACGGGGCCCTGTGCTAATTTTGCTTGGCAGCTCCTCAGTCGTTCTTAAAGGATATCCAAGGCGATTTAAAAAAACTAGCTTTACTTACATGGGACTTCTTCCAGCCCATAGAGTTCACGTTTGTCCTTCGTCGCAGCTCCGGTCTTCTCCCGGGTACCGCTGGTAGCCTTTGCAGTATCGCCACACCTCCGATTGGTCGGCATCTTCTGTGCAAGTACGAACGTGCGTGACCAAGTCACTGGAAGCAGTTTGCTCCCGATGATGTGTGCGTGTCTGCACATGGCACAGGCTCACACCCACACATGCACAAAAGACTTTGACTCATCCGGGGTCAGCAATACTGCAGAGGCTGCGAGCGGGATCTGGAAGAAGACAGGAACGAGGGACACACATCCCTGGAAGAAGCCCCAGGTAAGTAAAGCTATTTTTTAAAAATTGCCTTATATATCCTTTAAGATATTCATACACCTGTCAATCCATCACTGTATTGACCATCAAATAGATCCCTCTCTGATTATATCTGATCAGAGAGGGATCTGTTGCCTGACCACACACCCTGCTGACAGATTTCCAATAGATTCCGGCATGACATCTATTGGAAATCGTCCTTGTTTTTGAACCTCTTAACCATGTTCCGACCAACATAAACTATATATACCAGTATATATGAACATATAAAATATATGAACACTGTTTCCTATTGGTTTAAGGTGGTCAGAACTTGGTTGAGGGCTTCTGGCACAATAATCTGTTTAGTGACAAGTACTGTATACACTAACAGCAGGTAATGACAGGTTGGTAGTGCCAGTGATAGGCAGCTGGCTCGGAGCCCTGGGGTGTGAATTTGCTGCAAGGGTGAGGTCGGCAGGAGGGCTCTCAGAATAATTTTGTCCCCATTGTTGCTTGAAGCAGCCCTGCTTACACCCCAAAGGGGATAGTGGATGACCACAGGAAGTAAAAGTCAATAAGCTGTATACAGGATGGTACTTGGAGACCTACTTCTGGATTAAGCAGCATACAATGTCAGCTATAGCAGAGACTTATTCTTTATTCACCATGCAGGGAAATGTAAACAAACACTGTTGTTCCATCACTTTATCCAGGACAGACGCAAAGCTCTTCTGAACTCTGATGTCCTCCCGCCACGGAATTTAAGGACTCAAAATCTCCAAAGGATTCTCTGGCTTGCGCAACCATCTATGTGAAACACATTGGACTTTGAACTGACCTCATCTGCATTCCCAGAGCTGCAGGTGAAGTTTAACACGCTGAATGTTCCATTTCGGGCTTCATGTCGCATGCTATGTCCCCCTTTTAATCTCCGAAGGCGATGTCGGAAAAGGCTGCAGAAGAACGTGGAAAATTTTACCTCCGGGGGTGGATGTGTCAGTGTTTGTGGAATAAAAAGCTTTTAATGTCCTTACCCTAATCAGGCGTAAACTGGCGATAAAAGGAAAATGAAATACGGGCAGCACTGTGGATATTAGCTCCGCACTGGAGACTGACAGAATAATACCATTACAGTTAAAGTGGGACTCCAGTGAAATATGTAAAAATACAGCTGTCCTTCCAATACAAATAGCATTACTGGTGTGAATAAGCTGCAGTTCTAAGCAGTCAGAGGTTACTTGGTTTTCAACTTTCATATGGATTTATACTGTTTGTGCACCTAGGCCAAGTATGTTGCCCTTTCTTGTGCAGCAGCGTCCCTCCATGTACTGCAGCCCCTCCCATTTCACGTGCAGCCCCCTCTTCCATGTGTATCATCCATGTACTGCAGCCCCTTCTATTCCATGTGCAGCGCCCTTTTCCATGTGTATCATCCATGTACTGCAGCCCCTCCCATTCCATGTGCAGCCCCCTCTTCCATGTGTATCATCCATGTACTGCAGCCCCTTCCATTCCATGTGCAGCCCCCTCTTCCATGTGTATCATCCATGTACTGCAGCCCCTTCCATTCCATGTGCAGCCCCCTCTTCCATGTGTATCATCCATGTACTGCAGCCCCTCCCATTTCATGTTTTGGGGTTTTTACGTTGTTTCTTTTAGTATGCCTGGGCCCATATGCAATTAACCTTTTCTCCTAAGTTTTCTCCTAGGATTGATCCCAGTCTGGATGCCAATTGCATACATTTTCTCATTTCTTTTTTTGTGCGGGTTTCCCTTAGGCAATCTCATTTCCTTCCCACAACCCAAAAACATAGTATAAGAGGAACTGGAATAATATAGTAAACTGTAATAAACTATTTAGGATATCCATGTTTACCTTAAAGTGACACTGAAGCAAAAAAAAAAAAATGATGTAATGAATTGGTTGTGTAGTACGGATGATTAACCACTTCACCACTGAGGGGGTTTACCCCCTGACCAGAGCAATTTTCACCTTTCAGCGCTCCTTCCATTCATTCGTCTATAACTTTATCATTACTTATCACAATTAAACGATCTATATCTTGTTTTTTCCACCACCAATTAGGCTTTCTTTAGGTGGGACATTATGCCAAGAATTATTTTATTCTAAATTTGTTTTAATGGGAAAATAGGAAAAATGTGGGAAAAAAATTAATTATTTTTCTGTTTTCGGCCATTATAGTTTTTAAATAATGCATGCTACTGTAATTAAAACCCATGAAATGTATGTGCCCTTTTGTCCCGGTTATAAAACCATTTAAATTATGTCCCTATCACAATGTTTGGCGCCAATATTTTATTTGGAAATAAAGGTGCATTTTTTTCAGTTTTGCGTCCATCCCTAATTACAAGCCCATAGTTTATAAAGTAACAGTGTTGTACCCTCCTGACATAAATATTTAAAAAGTTCAGTCCCTAAGGTAACTATTTATGTATTTTTTTTTATTGTACATTTTTTAATTTTTTTTTTATTACAAAAAAAAAAAAATTGGGAGTGTGGGAGGTAATGAGTTAATTTTTTGTGTAAAAGTAATTTATTTGTATGTGAAAAATGTGTAGGGTGTAGTTTTACTATTTGGCCACAAGATGGCCACAGTAACTTTTTGCTTTAATGCGACCTCCAAGCGTCCTTCCGGAAGCTTGGAGGAAGTACTTGGAGGCTGGGTAAGTTTGTATCGTTTCACAATGATCGCGCTGCCCATCGGAGAGCAGCGGATCATTGCGGGGCTAAGATCAACGAACGGGAATGGATTTTCCCGTTCATTGATCTCTGGGCGAGCGGGCGGCGGCGTGTTTACTAGCGGCGGGCGGCGTGTTTACGAGCGGCAGCGCGGGCAGCGGCGGGAGTGCGCAAAGTACGCATTCCGTCCCTGGGGGTTAAAGGATGGAAAAAGGGACGGAGAAATCCGTACGGGCGGGGGTAAAGTGGTTAATACAACATTAGTAGCAAAGAAAATAGTCTCATATTTTTATTTTCAACTATATAGTTTTATTAAAACATTGCATCATTCTCTAATATTTGCAGTTTACACACTACTCTCAGCATTCTAAATGATTTCACAGAGCAGGCTAATGTACTTTTGAACTTTCCTCTGCAGAAAAAAAAACAAAATACAGTGACAGACACTTGAGATAATAAGCTTCAGAAGACAGAGCTCTCTGCGACTTTGAAAGTCAGATAGATCAGTGAAGCTCTTTTGCATAGATGACAACTGGAGTTTCTTAACTCTTCCTGTACTGGAAACAATATTAGACTCCTATATCTGCTGCTAATGTTTTATTTCTTAGCTGTACTACACATACAAATCATTATATCATGAGTTTATTTTCACTTCAGATTTCCTTTAATCACAGCTCCCAACTGTCCCTATTTCAGAGGGACAGTCCCTCTTTGGGAACAAAACCCACGTCACCCTTTTTTCCTCATTTGTCCCTCTTTCAGGACTGATGTACAGATTTAAGTAAATATATCTATTTTTCTACTGAAAATGTGTTTAATATACTCTGAGGGTTCTTTTGCACTGCAAATCACAATCCTGATTTGCAATTCTGCTTTGTGCTTTTCACTGGATGCTATCAACACAAGAAAAAAAAACTGAAAAATGCAGCATGCAGGACTTTTTTAAGTCGCATCAAAAATCGGAAAGACATGTAAAATCGCATCAAAATCGGAAATCAGAATCGCATATAGTGTAAAAGAGCCCTAAGGGCTGGTTCACACTGTGAGCGATTGTGCTCAGTTTGCAGATTGGCAAAGTGCTACTGCAGTGTCACCCTATGAGGGTGTTCTCACTGCAGAGTTGTGATTTTGAGTAAATCGAAAATGTGCTGCCTGTACTATTTTTGGAGCGATTTTTCTTAAAGGATTGTGCAAAAAACACACATTCCTTTAAAAATCACTCTGAAAATTGCTTCGCAAAATCACAATCGCTAAGCACTTAGCAACTGAGATTGCATAATGTAGTGGGGACTAGGCCTAATGTTATCTCATTTAAAATTATATATTTCTTATTCTGAAATTATAAAATGAAGGAGAACTAATGACGACAGAGACGACCAGTGTGGTTGAAATTAAACTACTGTGTCTTTTGAATTCTTTCTGGTAAAAGTGACTAGGGGTGTGGAAGGAGCATGACTAGGGGTGTGGCAGGAGCAGGACTAGGGGTGTGGCAGGAGCATGACTAGGGGTGTGGCGGGGGCATGGCTAGGGGTGTGGCGAGCGCATGACTAGAGGTGTGGTGGGGGCATGACTAGGGGTGTGGCGGGGGCATGGCTAGGGGTGTGGAAGGAGCATGACTAGGGGTGTGGCAGGAGCAGGACTAGGGGTGTGGCAGGAGCATGACTAGGGGTGTGGCGGGGGCATGGCTAGGGGTGTGGCGAGCGCATGACTAGAGGTGTGGTGGGGGCATGACTAGGGGTGTGACGGGAGCATGAGTAGGGGTGTGGCGGGGGAATGACTAGGAGTGTGGCTGGGGCATGACTAAGGGTGTGGCAGGGGCATGACTAGGAGTGTGGCAGGGGCATGACTAGGGGTGTGGCAGGAGCATGACTAGGGATGTGGCGGGGGAATGACTAGGAGTGTGGCTGCAGCATGACTAGGGGTGTGGCAGGGGCATGACTAGAAGTGTTGCTGGGGCATGACTAGGGGTGTGGCAGGAGCATGACTAGGGGTGTTGCAGGGGCATGACTAGGGGTGTGGCAGGAGCATATCCAGAGGTGTGGCAGGAGCATGACTAGGAGTGTGGCAGGGGCATGACTAGGAGTGTGGCAGGGTCATAACTAGGAGTGTGGTGGGCACATGACTACGGTTGTGGCTGGGGCATGACTAGGGGTGTAGTAGGGGCATAATTAGGAGTGTGGCGGGAGCATGACTAGGGGTGTGGTGGGCACATGACTACGGTTGTGGCTGGGGCATGACTAGGGGTGTGGCAGGGGCATGACTAGGGGTGTGCCAGGTGCATGACTAGGGGTGTGGCAGGAGCATGACTAGGGGTGTGGCAGGGGCATGACTAGGAGTGTGGCAGAGGCATGACTACGGGTGTGGCAGGGGCATGACTACAGTTGTGGCTGGGGCATGACTACTGGTGTGGCAGGGGCATGACTAGGAGTGTGGTGGGCACATGACTACGGTTTTGGCTGGGGCATGACTAGGGGTGTGGCAGGGGCATGACTAGGGGTGTGGCAGGTGCATGACTAGGGGTGTGGCAGGAGCATGACTAGGGGTGTGGCAGGGGCATGACTAGGAGTGTGGTGGGCACATGACTACGGTTGTGGCAGGGGCATGACTAGGGGTGTGGCAGGGGCATGACTAGGGATGTGGCAGGGGCATGACTAGGGGTCAGGGCCGGCCCTAGACTTTTTGCCGCCTGAGGCAAATTTAGGAGAAAATTGCTGACCCCCCGCCCGTCCGTGGGTGCGGGGGGGGCCGGCCGCCGAGCCGGAGGGGTAGCGGGCAGGTCGGGGGTATTGGGCCTACCGGTGGGGAGGGAGGTCGGACCCCCCCTCCCTCGCCTGGGTCCCCCAATCTACGCTCCCCTCCAGCTGTAATTAGGAAGCAGCCGCTTGCAGATCGTAAGAGGCACGGGCGGGGAGGACTCACCTTGTCCGCGTTCCATCGTGCGCTCCACTGACGTCACTTCCTGCATCGCCGTCCACTTACAATACAGTGGAGCGCTCGCTGGAACGCGGAAAAGGTGAGTCCTCCCCGCCCGTTGCCTCTTACGATCTGCAAGCGGCTGCTTCCTAATTACAGCTGGAGGGGAGCGCAGATCGGGGGACCCAGGCGAGGGATGGGGGGGTCCGACCCCCCTCCCCACCGCTAGGCCCAATACCCCCGACCTGCCCGCTACCCCTCTGGCTCGGCGGCCGACCCCCCGGGCGGGTGCCGCCCCTAGAAGCTTGCCGCCTGAGGCAAATGTTTCACCCTGCCTCATGAGCGGGCCGGCCCTGCTAGGGGTGTGTCTTAAGTGTCCCTCTTTCATATCTCACAAAGTTGGGAGATATGCCTTAATTTTCCTGATTTCAGCATTGGAAACACTTATATCTACTGTATATACTGTATTGTTGTGCTATTGGTAGGTAATCCAAATGTTATGTAATGTTTAGCCAAAAGTATGGAAAAAGGACTATGGGAAGTTCCTGCTCTCTCTACAGAGTAAAGGAGGGGGAAGGGCATGCCGCAGTGATTCAACATGCCAGCAGTAAAGGCATTTCAATGCGCAAACATTGAGAAAATAAATGATAAATGAATATTGTAAAAATAAATCTGTTATTATATGTAGTAAAGTTCTGCTTTTTAATTCCCAGTAAAAACTTCCACAAAAATGTACGAGGGGCGTTGGAGTGTTAGCTGCTCTCGCCCTTCTTTTTACAGCCAGTAGGGATGCTCATTCGGATTTGGAGAAATCTCACATCTTTTCAAAGGGCAATGGCTCAGCAGTACCAAATTTTCTAGCATTGTAGGGACTCTTAGGGGGATCATGACTGGTGAGTTTTGCCACTGCTGAGCCATTGCCCTTTGAAATGGTGTGAGATTTTGGAACGGTAAATAGTAGGCCCAATGGAAGCCTATGGGGGATTTTACCAATTTTGGACCCCTGTATCTCTGGTTTGCAGAGATGTAGGGACCCCATCTTTGGAATCCAAGTCTAACAATATGTCTTCTACCTGCATGAGACATTTCGTGAAATTCAGACGTTGCTAACGGCCATGGCTGAGATTTATGTACGTCACCATCACTACCATTGAAATTGCCCAAATAAACAGGTTTTTGTGACCCTAGGCTATGACCTCTTCAGCCTAGGACTGCATTGAACGCGACCCACGCATCGTGCGCATTCTGGACAACACCAATTACTGGGTTTATACCCTTCTGGATCCACGGTACAAACACAATGTTCTAAAACTGCTTGAAGAAAGAGTCAGACAGGTCAAAATGGAAGAATACCAGCAGGCCCTTGTGGAGACTTTAGAGAGGAGATTGACATCCTCCCCCTCCTCTAGCCAGTTGTACGCCGACAGACTGACTTCCGCAAACCCAGGACGACCAGGAGGGCAGCAAACAACACAAGCCGCAGCTAGTGCCCAAAAGGGAATGGTATCGGCAGTTTCCTTGGAGTGGGAAAATTTTCTGACACCCATGCAGCAGCACACAGAACAGCAAGCGTGCAGATCCACCTCCAACACCGATCGCCTGGAGAAGATGGTCAAGGACTACATGTCAGATGGCATAGCTGTGTTGAACAATCCATCTGCACCCTTCAACTATTGGGTATCGAAGCTAGACACCTGGCACAAACTGGCAATGTACGCAATAGAGGTGCTGGCTTGCCCGCAGCCAGCGTTATGTCGGAACGCTGTTTCAGTGCTGCCGGAGGCATCGTCACAGATCGGCGTATCCGCCTCTCCACAGAAAATGCAGACCGTCTGACTCAAATTAAAATGAATCAATCCTGGATTGGAAACGACTACGCAACACTCCCGGACCCCAACCAAGTAACATGAACAATGAACATCTGTGATGGGTTAGCGTTTCCGGTCCCTGTTTATTGAACCTCTCATCTGTATTACATTTATGACTGCATGGCGACAAAATGCAAATTGCTATCCGCACGCTTCTTGTCCTCATGCAAGGCCTGGGTTGTTGTGTCTCAAAGCGTGGCCTTCTCCTCCTGCGCCACCCTCCTCCTGTTCCATCACGTGTGCTGCTGCTGGGTTAGCGTTACCGGTCCCTTTTCCTGGAACCTCTTATATGTATTACATTTATGACTGCATGCCGACAAAAAGCATGTTACCTGTGCAAAGAAAACAGACATTTCCCGCATTTAAAAGACAGTTTTCCCTTTGAAACTTTAAAATCGATTTTCTCAAAAACTATAAGCTCTTTTTGCTAAAACTTTTTTCCTCTTGTACCCACTCCCAAGGTGCACATACCCTGCAAATTTGGGGTATGTAGCATGTAAGGAAGCTTTACAAAGCACGAAAGTTCGGGTCCCCATTGACTTCCATTATGTTCGGAGTTCGGGTCGAACACCCGAACATCGCGGCGATGTTCGGCGAACGTTCGCGAACCCGAACATCTAGGTGTTCGCCCAACACTACCCTGGTCACAAGACCCGGATACTACCAAGTAGTCCTGAGTCTTGTAATTTGCCTAAAATGTCTGTGGTATTCCGATTACCATGGTAACATTCTGCATTCTCTGATTTGTCCAATACTTCTGAATCAACTCCGAAGTATTTAGCCAATCAGAGAATGCAAAAAATGTAAAAAAAAAGGCACCTCGGAAATGAGAAATTGCCATTGGTGGAAATCAGCATCAGCCATTGGGCAACACGGTGGCGGTGTGGTTAACACTCTCGCCTTGCAGCGCTGGGTCCCCAGTTCGAATCCCAGCCAGGGCAACATCTGCAAGGAGTTTGTGTGCTCTCCCTGTGTCTGTGTGGGTTTCCTAGTGGCAACCCGGTTTCCTCCCACATCCCAAAAACATACAGATAAGTTAATTGGCTTCCTCTTAAATTGGCCTAGACTATGATACAAACATACACATATGACGACTATGGTAGGGATTAGATTGTGAGCCCCTCTGAGGGACAGTTAGTGACATGACAATACATACTCTGTAAAGCGCTGCGTAATATGTCGGCGCTATATAAATACTTAAATAAATAAATTGCCTCCCATGGCTACCAGGAACAGTTAGTGAGTAAATTGTTCAATGTGGCCTGTAAAGTGCTGTGGAAAATGTGTCACTACTCTATAATTGAGTAACAATGATAATTATGTCACTCAATCCTCTCCCCACCTCCCCTCTATTGTCAGTAATAAGCGCAGCAGCTTCAGAGCTGTTCGGAGCTTTCTACAGGAGTAAATGGGATTGTTCTTTCTATAGCATACAGAGACGTTGGCTATTACACGCCGCACTGTTTATATGTAAAGCCAGCAATTTCTCAGTCTATCTCAGGGTCTAAACAGGGCTGCTGTTTAACATTTGCCTTCCGATCTTGTTGATTAAACCCGCAATCGGCAGGCGCGGGCAGGAGTAGGATAACAAGCCCTCATCTGAAGGTGCGTGGCCCAAACCCTCGACTTGATGAGATGCGGCAACTGTCAGCGTGCGCGGCGTCGCTGCCGAGGTGTTCCATTTGTTTGTTGTTACATTTCAATTATTTTTCCAGCTGATCAGCAACACAATCCGCCATGTGTCACTTCATCACCTCCCTTCACACTCGATGGCGCCACATCGTCACCAGATGCTGCAGCTGCCTCCAACATCTCTCTTCTCCCTTTAATAACTTTCCTGCAACACGAGGAACAAATGTTTCAAAAACAAGGAACAAATGTTTCATTTGCAAGGCAACGCTTGCCTTTTCGTTAAAAAAATAAATAAATAAAAATCAATTAATAGAAGATTAACAAGCATATTTTAACTATTTTAACTTAAAGCAGCAGGGACAATCATACTATCCCAGGGGGGAAAAACACATAAATAAGTAGATAAATATTTGTTCTACTTACTGTACATAACATATGTATTATACTGTCCATGTTTTGATTTCAGTGAATTTTATAAAGTAAATAAAGAAAAAACTGTTCAAGGCATTTTCCATCTTTACTGCCTCTAACTGGAGCCAGTCCTATTGTCATTTCCTCCCCTACTCTTTTTTTTTTTGCCAGCCTAAAATGAGGTATTCATTGCCAGACCTCCTCCCCACTGAGCTCTGTAGAAACTTCACTGTCATATCTAGCTTGCCTTGTAAGCACATGTGAGCATAGTATAGATCGTATTTCAGCAGCTTTTGCAGAGAGGTGAGGTGTATTTCCCTTCTCAGCCTCATATTATACTGAACTGCCCTCAGTCAATCAGTGAGGAGCAGGAATGTGGGATCGGAGATAACAAACTTCCCTCTCCACAGCAATGTACCATAATGTAGTGGACAGGTGGCTGCATAGTGTGCTGGTTAAAGGACAACTGTAATGAGAGGGATATGGAGGCTGCCATCACTGGCATAGGGATCACCATAGCAACAAAAGCTTATGCTATGGGGCCCATAGCCAGGAAGGGGAGCTTGGGCGGGGCACATAGTGTGTGGCTGTGTTGGTTTTAGGGGGCTGCTGCAGGCCCCCTGTGGTGCCAGAGCAATCCACCTCATCTCTCATTCCCACTGTCACTTTCCAGGCTGCCCGCATTGCTACTGTAGCCTGTGTGTGCAGCACATGGCTAAGAGAAGTAGCAACTTGTGATCAGCTGATCGCTGAACGGGAGGACCACAGGCAACACGAACGTCTGAATGCGTAGAGGCTGCTGCAGCTGCTTGTACCTTCCTCCCTCTCTTTGGACGATAAAGCATGGGGGAGGCAAATTGTTAATCGGTATTTCTCCTGTCTGGCTCTGTGGGAAATTGCTGATGTTGCTAAAACCCAAGAAAGGCTGATGTGTCTGACACTTCCGCTGCCTGGAGGATCAACTGTGTACACATCACCATGGCAACAGGGACGTGAGCCCTCTGCTGCACATGCACACTGTCCCAGTTTGAAACATATTGTATGGATCTCACGGAATTACATTTTAAAATATGTGGCATTTTTGGCTCACTCTGCCAAAAAGGTTCCTGACCCCTACCCTAGTGGCTGCAGCTCTGGTGCTTTGAGTCTGCCAGGAGCAAAGTGCAATATAAATGTTCTATGTGGGGAAGATCGATAGTGTCAGCTGATCTGCTCTGCGCTGGGGAAGTAACTTCCACTCTCGCAGTCCCAGCAGCAAGGAGCTAAAACAGTAAGCCACCTAGGTTTTTCCAATATTGCAAACAATACAGATGTACTATACACAAAACATTATGCATTGCTGATTAAAGCAAATTTCCTACCTTATGCATTTAAATGGGAGGCTTACCCAATGCGTTTCAATCTGAGCAGGTGGAAAGAATGACATATCTCAGTGCCTGCAGTTCTACAGCAGGTGAGAATACATACAATGTACAGCAGATGACCTAAAGGGTGATTTATTTTATTTTTTTTCATTTTCAACAAATTGGAGTTTCACTTTAAAACAGTACTACTGTGTTTAATCTTTTTGTAATCTCTTTATATTAAATTCCCCTAATCCTCTGCACTTGATTGAACTGTCAGACCAAGCTAGCCGGGAGTGTTGGTTGTTGAAATTAGAGTGAAGACGCAGAACAGAGGTGAGTGATATAACAACTTGATTGCTGTCTCTCCCATCAGCAGCTCTGACAGTGTAATGCTTCATGTGCTGGGACTGGATTGACAGATTATGAACAATGATGTCACTCTTCCTAATGAATTGATTGGCCGCTGTGTTCGCTTCCTCCGCAGGCTTGGATGTGCAACCTTTCCATGGTTTATTAAAATGGAAATCATGGCTCCTGTGCTGGCATTAGGAAACATGAAGCGTAATGTTTCCACTTTATCAAATACGTATTCTGCGAATGAAACAGGTAGAGTAAAATGTTATGTGCTTAACCCTTTGAGGACCGCCTAATGCGGCGTAGGATGTACACCGCCATTTGCGCTCCCGACGCGATTGTGCGCACCCGAACGGAGAGTTTAAGCTGTCATATGACAGCTGACATCTTCCCTTAGTGATCAGAAGCCATTGCGATTGGCTCCTGATCACGTGATCACTACGATCGCCGGCGGATCGTAGTGATCACTGTTAGAGCTGCGGCGGTAGGGGGGAAGAAGAGGATCCACTCACCTTTCTGACGTTCCCCCGGCGATCGGCGCTCCCCTCCGCTCTGGCCAGCATTCCCGCTCTCTCTGACGTAAGTACCAGGTCCCGACTTGATGACGTCATCAAGCCACAACCTGGAACTTAGCGGCAGTATGAGCGGGGATGCTGGCCAGAGCGGAGGGGTCCATGGCTGCTCATCGCTGGAGCCTGGGTGGAGAATAAAGGCTGCTGGCTACAGGGGGGATACCTGCCTAAAAGAGGGACACCATGCCCAGCTAGACCTACCAGGGATTCGGCTGCCTGACCCCCCCAAACGCGCCCCCCCATGCAAAATCAGCTGGTCATTAAGGGGGGGTTAGGCAGATGGTCCCAAAAGGGTTAAAGGGAACCTAAACTGACACAAGAAAAAAAAGTTTCTATCAACCTCCTGCAGCCGCCCCGTGCCCGCACCATCACAGATCGAGTCCCTGGTCCCCCACTGTCATTTAGTTTCGATCCTGCCGACTGGCCAGTCGATGGCCACTGCGCCTGCGGTGGGCCGGCGGGAGCGGGATCGAGGACACACGTGGCCTGGGCCACTCACATGGCTGAGTCGGGAAGACCAAATCTTGGTGGCAGCGGAGAACCGGAGACTCGATCTGTGACGGGGCAGGCATGGGATGGCTGCAGAAATATATGCTATAAAAAGTTTTGATACAAATATCAAAAGAGCAAATGGCACCATACAGTCAATGCACAATGTTTTTAGCAGCTGTTGTGGCTCCCACAGTATAAGGGCACACAATATTTTTTAACGGCAATAGGAAGACTCAATATGAAAATCATAGGGAAATCCATATAATGGCAATAGGAAGTCTCAATACAAAAATCATAAAGTGGAAATCTCAATACAAAAAAGGTGGAAGTCTCAGTATGTAATACATTGTGGAAGCCTCCTGGCGCCCACATTTCACTGGAATGCGGCTAATTGGGGGGGTTGTTAATGGTTAGGCACCACGGGAGGGATGGACAAGGGTTAGCCCCCACCAGGGGAGGGTTAAGGCTTAGGCAACACGGAGGGAGGGGGTAATGTTGTGTGTGTTAAAGCAGACCTGAACTCAGAACGTCCTCTCTGTTTTAAAAGATACGCAACAGCATAATAAACTTTACAGAAAAGCATTTCTTTGTGAAAGCTGATACAAATCCTGCAATAAAGCGGCACTGTTT
The DNA here is from genome assembly GCF_040937935.1 of Hyperolius riggenbachi. NCBI lineage: Eukaryota > Metazoa > Chordata > Amphibia > Anura > Hyperoliidae > Hyperolius > Hyperolius riggenbachi. Next base: position 81,594,863 of record NC_090654.1, read on the forward strand.
CTACTTCCTGATTCGTGGAAGCAGACATATTGTTAACATCCTGTGCTTTCAAATGAGCTTATCTGCCATCTCTGCCGTGGCAGTCATGTAACACAGGGAGAGATTAAATTACAATTTATGATTAGACACAAATGAGGGAGAATTAAACTAGATAAACTCTATAAATACATACAGGGTGCATTTCTATATGTTTTCCTATTGTCCTGTGCAAGAGTTCAGGTACATTTTAAGCATTAGGCATCAGTGTAGGGGGGGGGGGGTAGTGGATAGGAATCAGCAGAGGGGGGCTGAGGGTTAGGCATTGGGAGAGGGGAGGGGGCCTAAGGATTAGACTTCTGTACAGGTAGGGTTAAGGGTTAGGCATTGGTAGAGGGAGGGTCAAGGATTAGGCATCAGTAGAGGCAGGGTACTAAGTGAGAGTAGGGTTAGGTTAGGTCATGATAAAACATCTGTAAAAATTACTGATATTCTACTACCAGAATTAAAGGGATACTGTAGGGGGGTTGGGGGAAAATGAGTTGAACTTACCCATGGCTTCTAATAGTCCCCCGCAGACATCCACTCCCCGATGCTCCGGCCCCGTCTCCGGGTCACTTCTGGAATTTCAGACTTTAAAGTCTGAAAACCACTGCGCCTGTGTTGCCGTGTCCTCGCTCCCGCTGATGGCACAAGGAGCGTACTGAGCAGGCCCAGTATAGTCTGTGCCTGTACCATGCGCTCATGGTGACATCAGGTGAAGCGAGGACATGGCAACGCAGGCGCAGTGGTTTTCAGACTTTAAAGTCTGAAATTCCAGAAGTGACCCGGAGGCGGGGCCGGAGCATCGGTGAGTGGCTGCGAGAGTACAGGATGTCTGTGGGGGACCATTAGAAGCCATGGGTAAGTTCAACTCATTTTCCCCCAACACCCCTACAGTATCCCTTTAAGTAGTAGAACATTGGTAATTTTACCCATATTCTACCAATGGCAAATCAGGCGGTCTTTTATGTAGGCATCGTTATTATAAGTACGCCTGGAGGGGGCACTTAGGGGAGGATCAGCTCAGCCAACTGTACTGCTTACGTAAGAAGAAATTAGCTGCTTCCTGAGCATTGATTGCCTCTTCCTGTTTCTGCTATAGGTCCTCCTTCACTTCCAGGATTTCCATATTCACAGAAGGATGATCAGTTTATCGCCAACCAGTGTTTGCTACTTTGAAAGTGGAGTAAGCTATTTGTAAAAGTATTGGGGGTTTTTTGTTGTTTTTGTTTTTGCATTTTCACTGTAAAAATTGTCATGGTAAAAATACTGTTTTTCTGCGTTATCACACTTTTTATGATTTTTTGTGTGCTAAAAATATGGATTTGGATGATTGTCACGTTTTCACAAAAACACAGAAATGCAAGCCTATTTTTTGTGGCTGGATAGTGTAATGGTTAAGGGCTCCGCCTCTGACGCAGGAGACCTGGGTTCGAATCTCTGCTCTGCCTGTTCAGTAAGCCAGCACCTATTCAGTAGGAGACCTTGGGCAAGTCTCCCTAACACTGCTACTGCCTATAGAGCGCGTCCTAGTTGTTTGTATTTTTTGCAAAATGTTCTTGAAATCGAAACTAGCATTTTCAATGCAGAAATGACTAGTGAAAATTTGCAAGGAACACTGATCAAATGTTGTTTATGTAGTTACTTATAGTGCTTGTCATATACAATGTATGGGGTGCAAAGACCTCATAGGTGATAGATAGCTGATCACTCAGTCTCTACAGTAGAAGAAGTCGAGTCCCTTTTTGAATGAAAAAATATGTTATTGGCACAGTAACCATACACATATATCCTCTGGATCATCAGGTATATTTGAGGTAGCAGGCTGATGTACTTTTTTCTCTGGTTGGACTCGATGGACGTCTGTCTTTTTTCAACATTTGGTCATATAAAGGCATGACAACCAGTTCCATGCCATAGTTGGGTGACGGGTCCCTTTTTGATGTATCAAATATCTCCTGTCATTTTCCTTATGTTCATCAAGGGTAAATGACGTACTTTTCATTCCCAGTTGTGGAGAAGGTTACTCGATTTTTTAGAAGATGGGATTCCCACTGGCATTTACTCATAAAAGAAAAGAATTAGAAATTCAAACTCAGTATGTGCTCTTCACACAGATTTAATGCAAAGTGGGTTAGTGTATTGCAATGATTACACAAACTTGTATTGCCTTTTCTGCCTTTATGATTATTTTGCTTCTTTTGTAACTTGTCTTTGTTATTGCTATATGCTATATGTTTTAGTTATTGGATAAAGTAAAATTCTATAAAGTAATGTGTGCCCCTCTCAAGACCAAAAAGGTGAACATGCAAAATGACATTGGGATTCTTGGTTAAGATAAGGGCTAATATAAATATTTCATATGGCCATTCAGCGAATAACTGGTTGAAATAAATTTAAATGCTGATCCGGCCCACATGGGAAAATGCCAAGTATGCCCCAGAAAAAGGTGACCTTGGCTGCGTCATCTAAAACATCAGCAGAATGCAAATACTTGAGAAAGGTACGTCAGTAGGTTGCTGCATGTGCTCAGGCCCACATGGGCAAGACCAACTGGCCCAGGGAGAGCAGAGGAATATCTCACCAATGGCACATCCAAGCCTGAGGCATCCAGTCAACAATTATAGCAGTAGATAACACATGAATGTAAAATTATGAATCCAGATGAAGTAGAACGTAACAGCACACTTGAGGATGTCGCAGACAATAGCAGTTCTCATAATCAGACATTCCAAGAATTTATACAGATTTAATTATAGTCATATGTTGATATAGTAACAAAATATTTAATATATATTAAACTGATATAGGAGGCGCACAAAAAGTTGTTGGATAAGTAAACTTGTATAAAAAGATAACTCAAATGAGTTCGTTTTGGTAAAAAATTCTAATTCCAATTTATTTAGAACTAAAACATATATAGTGCAAAATGACAACGCGTTTCTCAGCTTAAGCCGCTTCCTCAGGTCAAGTACGTGCCGGCCCTAAATAAATTGGAATTTGAATTTTTTACCAAAACAAACTCGAGTTATCTTTTTATACATATTTACTTATCCAACAACTTTTTGGGTGCCTCCTATATCAGTTTAATACCCTACTGTATGGGGTCCCGCTTCTCATTTTTGCGAAGGAAATTTTTTAGGAGCAGCGATCAGTACTCCTTGGAGAAAGACCGAGTGGGGACGGGTTTTCCCCACAGGCTCAAACGAGTGGTTGCCTCTTACAGTAACCCATCCTTGTGAGTATATTTTCAACATTTGATACCTCCAACATTCCAAACGATATTACACCAAAGCGGGCTCCCGGTGTCCGTCTGTCTTCTTTTTGTTTCATCAGTGACAAAATATTTCATAGTTACGAAATGTTGAGCCAAAAGATCAAAATATTGTGTTTCCTGCAAACCGGTTCAATACACTTCAATATTGTGGCCACTGGACCAAGCCCTGAGTTTAGAAAAGAGTTCTCGAGTGGCCCAATAAATGTTGATATTAGTTATAGATGGATAACTGGAGGTTTATAGGAGGGCCAAATGAATGGTAGACCAAAGTAGCAAAAAGTCACCTGGTGGTAACAAGCCTGACTGATTTCACACAATTTCATTCCTGTACTGTATACATATTGCATAGATGCACCACCACTGTACTGTTTCAGGGGCCATTGAAGGGTCAGACATCAGAGACAAATAACTTCAGGTTTAGGGAATGCGTCCTTGGGTAAAATAACCAAATAGCATGCCAAGGACACCGACCGACTGCATGATCACAAATATAAGAAAAGATTTCATTGGTAAGCAGAGTCCTACATACTGCAAGCATTGGAAATCACCAGTGTTGTATTGACTGGAATTCATCTTCACAGTAAGTCTACATGGAGTTTGTACTTTCTCTCCATTACCACATGCTTTTATTTCAAACATTTCTCTTTCCTCCCCTTTCCAAAAACATACTAAAATATGTTTTTATCCCCTTCAGAAAACAGGCCTTAGATTGTAGTAAGAACATTCATTAGGTTCAGAGGCTCATATGCAATTAACATTTTCTCCTAGATCATTTTTCAACTTCTATTTTAAATAATTTTTCAGCACTTTGTACCTGAAAAAGTACCAAAAAGTCAGTGAAAAAGTACTATAAAAATTATTTTGAGTATTTTCTTGTTTGCTGGTAGTTTAACGAGAACCTGACCCGAAAATAAAAAGTAAAAATAACAATACTCAGGTCATACTTACCTCCTCTGTGTAGTCTACTACTCAATCTCTTTTTTCTCTACTGAGTCCCATTTGTCCACTGTGATCAATGGATTTCTCCGTCCTCCATTTTAAAAATGGCCATTACCCCTTAACAGCTTCGGGGTCAGCACACTTTTAAATTGTAATATCACCCACTTGAGTCATAGGGAAACATGGATATTACCTTGCACATTCAGTTGTAACTGACAGCTGCTAATATATACTGTAACTGACAGCAATTGGTATATTTCAGTTCTGACAAAATATTGTCAGAACTGGAAGGGATCACTGTAAGAAGAAAATGGCGAGCCTCTCAGAGGAACTGGCGGTGAGGTTAGTATGTACCGTATTTTCCGCCGTATAAGACGCACCTTTTCTCCCCCCAAAATGGGGAGAAAAAGTCCCTGCGTCTTATACGGCAAATGTAGGGAATCCCCGACTTAGGAATGCCAGCCGATACGATCCACGACCCGCCGCCACGTCGGGGACTCCCTGCACTAGCCCCCTGTGTGGTCCGCTCCCCCTTCCCTGTGTAAATAGTGTGGCGGGCGGCATGTATGTATCAGAGTTGCCGCCGAGATCCCTGCCTGGCTCGCCGCACGGTCAGCGTGCCCAATCTCCCTTCTTGCATATGTGCGTTCCCCCCCCCCCCTCCCCGCTGATGTCCGCGCTCACCCCCTGCTGATGTGTCTGCTCCCCCCCGGGTGTCAGGCTCAGCATAGTGGCAGTCATACTTACTCCAGCTGCTGTCCGGGAATACAGAGCAGACCTGGTCTCCTCTCTCGGCGCTCCTCAAGTGATGGCTTCTTCAATGACGCGTATTACAGAAGCCATCACTAGAGGAGTGACGAGAAAGGAGACCAGGTCTACATTCCCGGAGAGCGGCTGGAGTAAGTATGAATGCCGCTATGCTGAGCCTGACACCCCGGGGGGAGCGGACACATCAGCAGGGGTGAGCGCGGACCACAGCGGGGGGTGAGCGCGGACATCAGCAGGGGGTGAGCGCACATATGCGGGGAGGAGAGATTGGGCAAGCTGACCGCGCGGGGAGCCAGGCAGTGATCTCGGAGGCAACTCTGATACATACATGCCGCCCGCAACACTATTTACACAGGGAATTGGGAGCGGACCACACATGGAGCTGGGGTTATCTAAAGGCACATGGGGGCATCTGAGGGCACATGGGGGACACTGGAGGGCCACACTGGGAACACCCAAAGGGCTCATGGGGGACACCTGGGCTCCACACTGGGACTACCTAAGGGCACATGGGGGACACCTGGGGGCCCACTGGGAACACCCTAGGGCACATGGGGACACCTGAGAGCATATGGGGACACTGAGGGCACATGTGGGACACCTGGGGGCAACACTGGGGGGGCCACAGTGATAACACCCAAGGGTACATGGGGAATACCTGAGTACTACACATGGGGGACAGCTGAGGGCATTAATTGGGGTAGAACACCTACAAGACGCTCCTGGAATATAGACGCACCAGGTTTAGTATATATTTTTTTCACCTGATTTTTGCCCTCCTGGGTGCATCTTATATTCCGGAGCGTCTTATACGGCGAAAAATACGGTAATATTCATTTGCAGCTATGTCATGTGTTTATTTTAAAGGGTAACTGAAGTAAGAGGTATATGGAGGCTGCCATATTTATTTCCTTTTAATCAATACCAGTTGCCTGGCAGTCCTGCTGATCCTCTGCCTCTCATACTATTAGCCATATCCCCTGAACAAGCATGCAGCAGATCAGGTGTTTCAGACTTTAGTCAGATCTGACAAGACTAGCTTCATGCTTGTTTCTGGTGTTATTCAGATACTACTGCAGAGAAATAGACCAGCAGGGCTGCCAGGCAACTGGTATTGATTGTAAGGAAATAAATATGGCAGCCTCCATATACCTCTTACTTCAGTTCCCCTTTAAATAATTTTCCTTGCTTCAGATTCCCTTTAATTAAAGAACATTTTATTGACAAGGGCCCATAAGCAATTAGCTTGTTCTGTACTGAGTTTTCTCTGAGGTGATATTTTCAAACTTGTCAATAAAATGCTTTTTTTAAGCCACCAGCAAGCAAAAAAATATAAAAAATAATTTTGATAGTACTTTTCCACCTACTTTTTGGTACTTTTTCCATTGCAAAGTGCTGAAAAGCTATTCTAAATTGAAGATGAAATGTATCTCTTAAAGAGACACTGAAGCGAGACTAAATCTCGCTTCAGCTCTCATATATAGCAGGGGCACGTGTGCCCCTGCTAAAACGCCGCTATCCCGCGGCTAAACTGGGGTCCCTTCACCCCCAACCCACCCCCGCAAAAGATGGTCGGAAAGTTGGTCGTAGAAAATCTCTTCCTGGAGGCAGGGCTAACGGCTGCAGCCCTGCCTCCAGTCGCGTCTATCAGAAGCGCATCGCCGCCTCTCCCCCGCCCCTCTCAGTGAAGGAAGACTGAGAGGGGCGGGGGAGAGGCGGAGATACGCGCTGACAGACGCGCGTGGGGCAGGGCTGCGGCGGTCAGCCCTGCCCCAATGTGGAAGCGCTCCCCCGCATTACGGAGGGGGTTTGGGGGGACAGGGACCCCCGTTAAGCCGCGGGATAGCGGCGTTTTAGCAGGGGCACACGTGCCCCTGCTATATATGAGGAATGAAGCGAGATCTATTCTCGCTTCAGACTCTCTTTAACCTTCCTGGCGGTAAGCCCGAGCTGAGCTCGGGCTATGCCGCCGGAAGGTACCGCTCAGGCCCCACTGGGCCGATTTGCATAATTTTTTTTTTTGCTGCACGCAGCTAGCACTTTGCTAGCTGCGTGCAGTGCCCGATCGCCGCCGCTACCCGCCGATCCGCCGCGCCGGAGCCGCCCCCCCCCCCAGACCCCGTGCGCTGCCTGGCCAATCAGTGCCAGGCAGCTCTATGGGGTGGATAGGAATCCCCTTTGACGTCATCCCGCCCCGTCGCCATGGCGACGGGGGAAGCCCTCCAGGAGATCCCATTCTTTGAACGGGATCTCCTGATCGCCGATCGCCGGCGGCGATCGGAGGGGCTGGGGGGATGCCGCTGAGCAGCGGCTATCATGTAGCGAGACTTTGTCTCGCTACATGAAAAAAAAAAAAAAATAAAAAAAAAAAGATTTCTGCCCCCTGGCGATTTTTTAGCAAACCGCCAGGAGGGTTAAGAGAAAACTCAGGAGAAAAAGTTAATTGCATATGGACCTCAGAAAGTGGTAGGGATTAGACTGTTTGTTCCTCTGAGGGACAGTTAGTGACTTGAATTATATTATGTCAAGTGTTGCAAAAAAAAAAAAAAGTTAACTGCATGATAAAAGTAATAAAAATAAACCTGCCACATTTTTTCACTAAAATAAAAAGAAGCTCTGCACTACAGAGAGCATATTAATGCAATTAATGCCCAGATATTTGTCTTTAATAATATCGTTCCCTCTGTGCAAATGTTTAGTCAATAAACTTCTGTTCTTTGATATGAAGGCACTGCCCCGCCCCCTTCCATTGTCATCAGTGGCTGCTCAGCTAATCACGTGACTCTCCTCAGAGCTACCACAGCACAGTCAGCAAAGTTTCCTCACAACTAGAGATGGGAAGTTCGGATCTTTTCAATGATCCGGATGATACGAATTGGATCATTGAAGAGATCCGGATCTTTGATCCGAATCTCGGATCATTTTACTACCGAAGCGTTCAGGGGGGTGAAATGACTAGCAGGAGAGGAGAAGGAGAGAAAGGGAGAAGATGGACAGAGGGCAGGGAGTGGAAAGAGAAGGGAGGAGGGACGAGTAGAGAGCAGAAATGTTTGCTTGCACACAATACCCACATGCTGCTGCAATTAGGGTTGCCAGGTGTCCGGTTTTACACCGGACAGTCCGGTTTTTGTGCGCTGTGTCCGGTGCAAAAAGGCATGCTAAACCGGACAATTAAGTTGTCCGGTTTAGAGCCCCCCCGCAGCGCAGGAGGAGAACAGCGCAGCAGAGAGAGAGCTGGGAGCTGCGGTGGAGAAGGGGGGCAATCTCCCCCCCCCCTTCCCTCACCTTAGGGTGCTCTCTCTCCCCCGCTGTCTCCTCCAGGATGATGTGCAGGCTGGCGAGTGGCTGCAGGCGGAACTTACCTCTGTGTCCCTCGAGCGCCGGAAGTTCGGGTCCCGCAGCCGCTGAGATTCGACTCAAAAAAGATCCGGATCAAAGATCCAAATCATTCATGAGCCGGACAACACTAATCAGTCTGAATAGTGTTGTCCGGCTCATGAATGATTCGAATCTTTGATCCGGATCTTTTTTTAGTCGAATCTCAGCGGCTGCGGGACCCGAACTTCCGGCGCCTGCGACACAGAGGTAAGTTCCGCCCGCAGCCACCCGCCAGCCTGCACATCATATTGGAGGAGACAGCGGGGGAGAGACAGCACCCTAAGGTGCTCCCAGCTCTCTCTCTGCTGCACTGTTCTCCTCCTGCGGGGGGGGGGGGGGGGGGGGGGGCGGGGGGCACCTGGCTACCTAACCTATTCTGGGCACATATAGCCCCTGGCTACCTATTCCGGGCACATATAGCCCCTGGCTACCTATTCCGGGCACATATAGCCCCTGGCTACCTATTCTGGGCACATATAGCCCCTGGCTACCTATTCTGGGCACATATAGCCCCTGGCTACCTATTCTGGGCACATATAGCTCCTGGCTACCTATTCTGGGCACATATACCCCCTGGCTACCTATTCTGGGCACATATACCCCCTGGCTACATATACTGGGACATATATACCCCTGCCTACGTATACTGGGACATTTACACCCCTGCCTACATATACTGGGACATATATACCCCCTGGCTACATATACTGGGCACATATATCCCTGGCTACATATACTGGGAACACTGGCTGTTTGTCATTATGTGCATTTACTGGTGAAAAGCTGTCTCTTATTATGTGCATTTACTGGTGAAAAGCTGTCTCTTATTATGTGCATTTACTGGTGAAAAGCTGTGTCTTATTATGTGCATTTACTGGTGAAAAGCTGTCTCTTGTGCATTTACTGGGGAAAAGCTGTCTCTTATTATGTGCATTTACTGGCGAAAAGGTGTCTCTTATAATGTGCATTTACTGGTGAAAAGCTGTCTCTTATGTGCAGTTACTGGTGAAAAACTGTCTTTTATGTGCACTGGACCAGTACTACTGGTGAGGACAGTTAGTGACATGGCTATGTACTCTGTAATGTGCTGCAGAAGATGTCAGTGCGATATAAATACTATAAATTTTTTTTTAAAAAAGCCCATTGCTTAGCCCCACTCTACATAAAAGTGCGCTTCTGACTCCGCCCATAACTCCACCCCTTACTCCACCCCCTGTCCGGTTTTCTCCATCAGCCGACTTGGCAACCCTAGCTGCAATCATGCTTTACATGTATTTCACCTATATGCTCATCTGTACACTTTGCATGGAAACGTCGCACAGTGAAAGAAAGCATTCCCAGAAGTAAAGTGCAGCTGTTTAGGAGGATCATATTGCGCTGCAATCACAGTGCCTGCAAAGTTACTGAGCTGTGCTGAGCCAAATGCTTCCAATGTGATCACTGTGCACAACTACGGAACAGACAGCCTGTAATGAGCAGCACATTATAGCCAGTATGTGTGCTCCTACACATATCTGGCAGTGGCACCCATGTCCCCTCTCTCTCATCTACCTGTCTCCCTGCAAGGCTGGCTCCCATCCAACAGAGCGATCCATCTCAGCTCTGCTTCCTAGTGTTGTCCGGATCATGAACGATTCGGATCTTTGATCAGAATCTATTTTGTGAGTCGAATCATCCGAATCATCAAAATGAGTGATTCGGATCGCAAAAGGGGCGGGGCCAGGAACGACACACCCCCTCTCAGCGGGCAACGGGGTCCTGGAAGCAGAGCTGAGATGGATCGCTCTGTTGGATGGGAGGCAGCCTTGCAGGGAGACAGGTAGATGAGAGAGAGGGGACATGGGTGCCACTGCCAGATATGTGTAGGAGCACACATACTGGCTATAATGTGCTGCTCATTACAGGCTGTCTGTTCCGTAGTTGTGCACAGTGATTACATTGGAAGCTTTTGGCTCAGCACAGCTCAGTAACTTTGCAGGCAATGTGATTGCAGCGCAATATGATCCTCCTAAACAGCTGCACTTTACTTCTGGGAATGCTTTCTTTCACTGTGCGACGTTTCCATGCAAAGTGTACAGATGAGCATATAGGTGAAATACCTGTAAAGCATGATTGCAGCAGCATGTTGGTATTGTGTGCAAGCAAACATTTCTGCTTTCTGCTCGTCCCTCCTCCCTTCTCTTTCCACTCCCGGCTCTCTGTCCATCTTCTCCCCTTCTCTGTGTGTCCACTCCCCTCTCCTTCTCCTCTCCTGCTAGTCATTTCACCCCCCTGAACGCTTGGTAGTAAAATGATCCGAGATTCGGATCAAAGATCCAGATCTCTTCAATGATCCGATTCGAATCATCCGGATCATTGAAAAGATCCGAACTTCCCATCTCTACTGCTTCCAGGACCCCGTTGCCCGCTGAGAGGGGGCGTGTCGCTCCTGGTCCCGCCCCTTTTGCGATCCGAATCACTCATTTTGATGATTCGGATGATTCGACTCACAAAATAGATTCGGATCAAAGATCCGAATCGTTCATGATCCGGACAACACTACTCACAACACGCAGTAACCATCAGGGTTTCTTTACCTTTGGTTAGTTTTATGTCCAGAGTCAGTCGGATGTGACAGGTACAACTTTATAGTCTCCGGTAATGAGATGTTGGAAAGCTGTCATCGTGTCTCTCAGCATCACTGGGGTTCCCATCCTGTAGCCAAAGTGGAATTGTCACACTTGTCCTAATAATTGGAGCTGTGCGTTGTCGTGCGGGTTGAGACTGCTGCCCTGGTGATGGGTTAGTCACCTTGCTGTGACATCCATGTCTAATTGAACATGGAGCAGCAGGGCAGCCACACTGTTAATTAGAAACTCAAGAAAGGATTGAGATGAATTTCCTGTTGATTGGCTGAAGAAGAACGGCACAGAAAATGCCAGGCTGCTGATGTCAGTCCTCCGATTTCTTCTCTTATCAGTTCTTCTCAGCACTGGAGACGTGCAGGAGGGAGATGTGAATCATTATAAAAGCATCAGGCACTTGTCACACACACAGCTGTGTTGAGCAGTAAGAGAGGGGAATCTAAGATCAGTAAATCTGCAGGGTCCCTGTTTAGGTTGCCTGATAACCTATGTATCTAGGGATTCAGCAAAAATGAACCACTTTAGCCTCAGCTTAACTCCAACATGATGCAACAGCGGTATCTGTTTAGTGGACTTACACAGACTGCACTGACATTCAGACTGCTGCATGCATTTTGCTTGCATGGCAGTGCTGTCCCATCCAGGCCTCTTTTCAGATATGGCTTAAAATGTAATGGGGTCCTAGGCAAGTAGATTAGGTGCCTACTTGTGGTCCTTTTGGTAAGCTGAAGTGAAGAAAGGTCAAAGACGGGGGCACGTGGGCCCCTTGACAACTACTAGACCCCAAGCACCTGCCTTGGTTGCCTGGTGGATGATCCTGCTCTGCCTCATTTCCACAGATGGCTGAACAGCCACATGTGCCATTCAGCTACAATTAGCATTAGCCCTGTACTTGCTCCACTATCAGTTGTAGGCGCTGATGAACCTTTCCCATTAGTGATTTCACCTTTCCCCTGATTCAGTATGATGTAAAGAAATGTTGTTGCTACATCATATCAGCTAAAGATCACACTCAGTTCTTAAGGCCAGATGCACACTTATTAGTAGCAGTGCAATGTGGCGCAAGCATTGCACTGCTGTGCAAAAATCAGACTTCATATGACCCTGCGACACTGTGCGGCAACAGGGTCATATGCATAGCTCCGCCCCCTGGCTTGTGACGTGCTCCACGCTGTGTCACACCGCACTCCTGTCCTGCGCACTTGCTGCATTGCCCATTGACTTCCTAATCCGTGCGGTAGGCATGGCTAATGCGGTAACACGCAGCAGAATGTGCGCCAGAAATGAGGCAACTTTCATACTTTCGGCTCTCCGCGTGAACTGTGCAAGTCTCCATAGACTTGCATAGCTAGGTTCACAGCCAGGGGCGTAGCAATAGGGGGTGCAGAGGTAGCGACCGCATCGGGGCCCTTGGGCCAGAGGGGCCCCGGAGGGCCCTCCCTCAACTGCAGTATTAGCTCTCTATTGGTCCTGTGCTCATAATAATCACTTCTATAGATGCTTTGAATAGTGGTATTCATTAACAAACTGTTCCCCATCCCCTTCTTGCATCTCTGACACTGTAGTTGCCATTGGCAGGTTTTGGTGCGCCGTATCAATTGTTTTGTATAGAGTGCTTGGGGGGCCCCCGTGTAAAACTTGCATCGGGGCCCACAGCTCCTTAGCTACGCCACTGTTCACAGCGGTGCGTTGCGGTGCGGCATAATGGCTGCTTTGTAATGTGGCTTGCTATATGGCAATACAACCCCTATAACGACATTCACAGTGTAGCGGGTGTGTTGCATTATAATGTAGAAAAGGGAACACCGCTAACCACTCTGCCATATTCACCAGGAGTGGGACTAAGAACAGCCAGGCCAAACAAATATATGAAGGAAGAGACCCGCTCAACTGGATGAATAAAAAGTCCAATCCTTATTGGAAAAATATCAGTGTAAAACAGACAGGCATATTAGCTCCCGCGTATCGGAGCTAGTCGCTTCTTAATCATAGCTCATAGCTATGATTAAAGAGCGATCACTAGCTCCGCCTCCGATACGCATGAGCTAATAAGACGGTCTGTTTTACACTGATGTTTTTCCAATAAGGATTGGACTTTTATTCATCCAGTTGAGCGGGTCTCTCCCTTCATAACGTTGCATTATAATGGCGAGTGGCATTGTAACACACTGCATGCAGTGTGTTATCGCAAAATGGGCACATCAACATGAAGCATACTTTTTGTTATAAATTAAGTAGGCCTCAGTTATTGGGACTGAGTTTTAGGTAAAAGGCTTGTTCGCAGAATATACCTTTAAATAGAGTTTCTCGTGATGCAGGCAGAAGCATCTCAGTGTCTGCTTGAAGCAAATGATACAAGCAGATACTGAGGAGATGTTCCTAGTCCAAGGTCTTAGGCCTACACTGCCCCAGACAAATGGACTACGGGAACAATCAACATGGGCCATATTTATAAAACAACATTCTTGCAACTAGGGCATAATATCTTCTTGAATATTAATCGAGTAGGTGTGTGTCCTGACATCACAAGGGATCTGAACCAATCATAGATGGCTCAGTGAGGTCACATTTAACTCTTTCTGGTTCATATAAAGAGGGAGCACGGAGGGAAAAGGGGGGCACTCTACTTTCCAGCTATCCGGCTCTCTATGCTTCCTAGTTAGAATACTAGCTTCCTGTATGTATGATGTAAATATATGTGATGTACATAGGACATAGGAAAGACTATTTATACTTTGAAGAAATCAAACTGTAACACAAGATGCTTAATAAACCCCTTTGAAAGGTGAAGAAGGCTGTCTCTGCTCTATCTCCTGTATGCTGTCGCTGTGAGTTGCAGCTCTGATGAGTTGCTGGTGCCGGAGCTAAAGGTGATTTATTACAGTTGGTGCCGTGAAAACCCTAGGCCAATCCCAGGTCGTTGATTGGTGATCCAGGTGGGCACAAGAGTCAGTCTAATTGAGACTTCTCGAAGCAGCGACTTAGATCTCTGTGAGGCAAGCACAAGAGAACAGGAGAAGCTCAGAGCGAGCTAAGCTGGAAGAGTTAAGAGCGGACTATGGAGGCCAGAGACGAGAAGTGCAAAGCTTATCAAGCAGAGATAAGCTCTGTGCGGAGTGAGTCGGGAAAATCCCAGCGGCAGGGTCGATGTGGGCGCCCTAATTGGAGTGGACGTACGCCACACATAGGGGAAGGCAGTCCAAGAGAATGGGTTTGGCCAGATCCCATTAGGACCTTCAGCGCATCCGACGCCTGTGAGGAAAACTTGGGCCAAGATTGCTGGGAGACTCAGAGCTCGTTTCTGGTACAGAGGCCACACACCGCAAGAGGTTTTGATAAGGCGAGTATGGTGTTATACATGTTTTCTTTTACTTGTCAGTGCGGCGCCCCCCCCCCCCTGCAGCAGAGCCGGGGGGGGGGGGCCTGTGTGTCTGTGTGTGTATCTCTCTCTCTCATGCTCTATGGGTTATATTCCTCGGAGTTTGGGAGAGAGAGAGACAGAGAGATGCTGTTGTTTTTTTTACCCTTTGCCTTTCTGTGAAGCTGCAATACTGCATGTCATTTTTTTACGTGTTTTTTTTCGAGCTTAGTAAGGCGTGCATAACAGCGAAAATGTTTTCTTGTCCATGAGTTATCTGTTTAGTGAGGTTTTTCGTTTCGCATTCCTGAGAGAGGGATATGAAGCTGCGCTTTCACTAGTAGTTCCGTTTGTACGGTTATGAGTTATGCCCTCTCGTGTGGGAGGGGTGATTAATGTTCGAGGTGTGTAACATTCCAGAGCGTACTTGCTGCGTGCACTGGTTCAGAGTTTTTTCCTCAGCTGTGTGTTACATTCAGTTGTATTGTTGCAATGTGATATACTAAAGTGTGCATGCAATGTTTTTTCTAACTGTTTTATTCTTTCCATACATGCATAGAGTTTGCTATGGGAGATTGCATAGCGGCCATCTTGTCTGATGTTCCATGACTCAAAATGGTGTCCCAGGCTTCAGGGGGGAGGATCCCAGGCAGTCATGACGTTCTAATGGGAGAGTCTTCTGAGCCCAGGGACGAACCCTCACCCCCGCCCCCAGTGAGGGAGGTAGGAGTGGAGGAGGAGAGCGTAGGAAATTCAGTAGGGCCTGTGGGAATGGTACCACCCATAGGTGTTTGCTGTTTCCTATGCTGAGTGCTGGGCTAATACAGAAGCACCCTGACGAGCAAGTGAAGCTGGGCTATAACTCCACGGAGTGTGGCCACAATTTGAGTGGGAGAACATCAGACAAGGGAAGCACAGTAGCTGTCAGATGGCTACTGGTGACATAGGAAGCGGCTCCCTGGGTATGCATTCATATAACTTAGAGCATATCAGGGGGGTGCCGGTAGTGATTTTATTCACTGTAACATGAGTTCCCCGATAGAGGTCAGGGGGATAAAAGGGTACAGAGCAATGGAAAAAAAAGAAAATAATACAGAAAAAGGGTTGACCAATCGAGCCGTCTGTCGGAACGTTACAGAGCGGTAAGCGTTTTTCGGTTTTTGTCCGGGACAAAGCCAGAGTTTGACAGAGGTCAAGGCTGGGCAGTTTGTGCGGTTTTTGCGTCTGCAGATTGGTCAAAAGGTATTTTTTTTCTTCTTCCAGCTCGTACCAAGCGTTCACACAATGCACAGGACTGGTAAGCAGTCCAAGTGGCGAGATTGCCGTGTATAGTGTGACAGTGTATTTGGGGGGTGGTAGTCCTATGTTCAGTCTAGGATCCCCTACACAGTCAGGAGTCAGAGACTCCCATGCAGTTGTAGTAAACTGTCATGTGAATCCCTGTATGGGGTTCTGCTTAGTTAACAGAGAAAGCACACCTTCCTACAGGAAGTAGCTGTGTTTGTTTTGGGGGCAAGTGCAGAGGTAGTAGCATTGCCGATTGGTTCACAAATAGGACTTCCGGCAGAACTGGTTGCGATATATGAAGTCCTAGGTAAGTACCCTAAAAGGGGTAAGAACATTTCAAGCTCAACTGCGCGTTGCAGTAGTGGGCAGGTGGTCCCTACTCAGTACATACTGCGGTCAGCGCTGCGGCCGAAGTATGTACAGGGGGGGATGTAGAGGTCAGTGCTTCAAAAGGTGAGATCCGAGGGAAGCACATTGTAACAAGATAAGTACTTCTGCTATGGTACATAAAGTAAGGGAGAGAGCTTTAGAGCCTTCCCATAATCAAAAAGTTAATAAAGTTCAAGTAAACTATAAAGAAACAAGATCAATTACGGTAGATATTGATCCATTTAAAGTGTACAGAGTACAAGCCGCAGGGCGAATCCCAAATCATTAATAAGAATTGATTTGTTTGTATTTTGATTTCAGGAGTTGGGCAATATGGAATTGAGACAGCTGCAGTGCTGGCAGCAAAGATGGAGATGTCAGTCGGATAAGCGAAAGGTTCCAGATGTCAATCTAAGTTTGGAGAAACACGAGATTCCTGAAATTGGAAAGAGACTAAAACACGAGATTCCTGAAATTGGAAAGAGACTAAAACACGAGATTCCTGAGATCGGAAAACGTCTGAAAAAACTGACTGAGCAAAGCATAGTGCAAATTGCTAATGTCTTTCTTTCCCAAGGTGGTGCTTTTATAATGAAGAGTACCGTGCTGATGGTGATCCTAGGTTGCCATTTCGTCCTAGGAGAACGAAGAGAGGACATTCTCATGTATAATAAGGGGTGAATGAGAATACAAGGCCCAAACATGTTGATGTTGGGTGACAAAGGTACTAATCCTTTCACACCTCCCTCCGCTTGGCACAGATGGACCATGCAGGGACGGAGGAAAGGAGCACTTGTGCCAGGAGAAAACAAATTTCATGGCACAATGTGGTTGAAAGGTCTGAAGGGTCAGGTGTGCTGGAAGGGTGACGTGAACGGCAGTGTAAGTCTGTTATTGAATGTCACACTCCCAGAATCGATGCACCAATCCAAAGAGTTGTTAAAAGGTACATTGCAGTACAATGGGTACATGCAAAAGGTGGAGTGTGTGATTCAGGGGTACCTTGTCTTGGTTATGCAGAGTGAGATGGTTCCAGATTGGAGAGGAACGAGCAGGAGGCGTCAATTCTCATACCAGAGAGACGCAGGGGACAACATCACACTCTGGAGCTACCAACAGAGAGTGCCTCTGAAACAACTATACACACGTAAAGGCTGGAAAGCCGAGGGTTGGTGGTTCTCGAAACAAGAAGTAAAAATCGAGATCAAGCCACATTTCCAGGTGACAAAGAGGGTGGGGAGAGCGGTCCCGGGGGAGGGAAAGCCAACACAGGGAACCCCATTCACACAACACGGGTCACCACAGGGGACGATATTACACAGTCCATATGCAGCCACTTATCCTCATGCTAGATGGGTAAGTGAAGAGGTACTCTTAATTGAAAGATTGCAGAGAGTACAGTCTTCCCGACCTCAGGTACATATGGTGCCTCAGGACATAAGGGGGGAAGAGGTCCAATCAGGACAGTTGGGGGCATATTTTGTCAGGGAGATGCTTAAAGATCCTGTGTAACTGAGATTGGACAAGGGGAGGTATATCGATTTTTCTGGAGAAGGATCTTTTGCATGGCAGCTTCGAGATGTTTGGGTGAACAAATGGAAACGGTGCAACATTCCTTTAGGCACCGCCACTTCCTTAGTTCCCACCTCAACCCGTGTCTTCCACCAGGACCTGAGAGGTCAACCTTTTTTGGTGCTAGACGGGGAGGTGAAACAAGTAGAGTTGTCCTCATGCGGGCAATTCTTGCAGAAGTACCTGCGTTGGCCGGGGCAAGTCAAATTTAGTGAAGAAGCCTGCGGGCTCAATAACGCAGAATGCGAGGCTACCATTCAAAAGATCCACCCTGAAGCCCAACCGATAGTTCCGGTGGCTGAAGGAAAGGTTTGTTTTTTTAGCATCCTGTCTAAGGACGCATTCAAGGTACATGTTCATAATTGTTCCAATAAGGGGGATCTGTCAAGGGGAACATATTGGGTGAGTGGAGATCCCATATGGATCCAGTCATCCAGGTTGGATGACGTTATTTCTCAAATTGTTAAGAGAACTCTAAAGTGCAAAGTTTCACGGGTAGTTCCCGTCCTGAAAGAGAACATGACATGGGACGAAGGGAAACAGGTTTTGATCCAAGACGACCACATTTTGTTACAAAGGTTAAACAAACAGTACACTAAGTTAGAGGTAAGATTTCACCATGATCCAGGTGATCTTAACGAGGTAGAACGCACAAATAAGCAGGTGAGTTCCAGTCTGACCTGGTGGAAAAGGTTTCCGGTGATGTTCCAGGGACACTCGGACTGGGCCTCTGCAGTTCCAAAGTTCTTTCTACACCCACTGGTCGTCTGGATGGGGATGACAACTTTAGGCATCATTATCCAGGTGAGGTTGCGTGTTAAAATTACGTAAAACAAATTAACCTGGTCCAGAGATTGGTGCCTCATAAACAATCTCCTGAACCGATATTTTCAAATTAAGGGATATACAGGGTTACGGGTATAGGTTTAGTAGTACCTGTGATGGAGCTGATTGTATAAAGGCGCTCTTTTAGAAGGCACCTGGCACTGCTCCATTGAGTAACAAACACACAAGTTTCACTTTTCTGTGGTCATGCAAGTTTGTGAGTGATACGCAAGTGACACAAATGCTGAGCATGTGGTATAGAGGGACTTAGAAGTAGGGCCTCCCCAGAGAGCCTGGTTACAGGAAGACCAAGAGGTCGTGCTCTCTCTCTCTTCAAGGGGTAACCGTCTAGAGCAGAGAAGGTGTGTGAGCACGAGCATCGAAAAGTGAAACATAAAGGAAAGAAACCAGGTACTGCTGGGTTCCGAAGCTGGGATCTGCGGATCAAGCCATTTTAGGGGGGATTGTTATAATTTAAGTAGGCCTCAGTTATTGGGACTGAGTTTTAGGTAAAAGGCTTGTTCGCAGAATATACCTTTAAATAGAGTTTCTCGTGATGCAGGCAGAAGCATCTCAGTGTCTGCTTGAAGCAAATGATACAAGCAGATACTGAGGAGATGTTCCTAGTCCAAGGTCTTAGGCCTACACTGCCCCAGACAAATGGACTACGGGAACAATCAACATGGGCCATATTTATAAAACAACATTCTTGCAACTAGGGCATAATATCTTCTTGAATATTAATCGAGTAGGTGTGTGTCCTGACATCACAAGGGATCTGAACCAATCATAGATGGCTCAGTGAGGTCACATTTAACTCTTTCTGGTTCATATAAAGAGGGAGCACGGAGGGAAAAGGGGGGCACTCTACTTTCCAGCTATCCGGCTCTCTATGCTTCCTAGTTAGAATACTAGCTTCCTGTATGTATGATGTAAATATATGTGATGTACATAGGACATAGGAAAGACTATTTATACTAAGATGCTTAATAAACCCCTTTGAAAGGTGAAGAAGGCTGTCTCCGCTCTATCTCCTGTATGCTGTCGCTGTGAGTTGCAGCTCTGATGAGTTGCTGGTGCCGGAGCTAAAGGTGATTTATTACACTTTTCATTGACTGTATGCTTCACTGTATCTGCCGAAACACGCGGGTAATGTGTGGCACTGCTTTCCCAATCGGTTGCATTGCGTTCCTGATGTTACAGGGAACGTAGTGGCCACTGTGATTGTGAATGTAGCCTTTGTCTATGAACCTATCAAACATGACAAAACAATTTGATAAAGTAATACTGATGTTTAGTTCATCACAAGAGCATAACTAGAAATCATAGTAGCAAGAGTAGTCAGGAGCACCAAAATAGGCCAGTAGTATGGTTTGCCTTGGTCCCACCCCAGTACCCAAGGGGTCACCACAATATCAATCTTGAAGGACCGGCACCACACGAACAGATGTATTGCTCAATTACTTTATTCCAAAATCATGACAGCAACGACAGACGCTGTTTCGGCCTCACAGAGCCTTTCTCAAGTTGCTCAAAAGTCATGAGCAACTTGAGAAAGGCCCTGTGAGGCCGAAACAGCGTCTGTCTGTCGTTGCTGTCATGATTAAAGTAATTGAGCAATACATCTGTTCGTGTGGTGCAGGTCCTTCAAGATTGATAACTAGAAATCATAGTGGACCCTCCCTTCCCCAGGAAAACTTGATGGGTTCCCTCAAAATGTATACCTCTTCCCTCCAGGGCCGGCCCGCCCATGAGGCGGGGTGAGGCGGGTTCCTCAGGCGGCAGGAAGTGGAGGGGTGGCACCAGATGAAGTGGCTGTGACTGAGCGGGGGGAGCCAGAGCCGCGGTGAGGGCAGCCCGACCTCTCCCTCCCTCTCCCCGGGCCGCCCTCCATGCTCCCCCCTCGGACTTTAGGCAGCAGAGTTAGCGCGCAGGGAAGCGCTGCTGTACACAGCCTGTTACTCACCTCCCTGGATCCGATCGCCGCTCCCGCCCTGCTGGTCTCCTCTCTGCAATGTAGCCGCTGATACATTACACGCGGCTGCTTCCTGTTTACACAGGAAGCAGCCGCGTGTGTATCAGCCGGCTAGGCAGAGAGGAGACCAGCAGGGCGGGAGCGGCGATCGGATCCAGGGAGGTGAGTAACAGGCTGTGTACAGCAGCGCTTCCCTGCGCGCTAACTCTGCTGCCTAAAGTCCGAGGGGGGAGCATGGAGGGCGGCCCGGGGAGAGGGAGGGAGAGGTCGGGCTGCCCTCCCCGCGGCTCCGGCTCCCCCCTCCGCCATTATGAGGGGGCACCTACCTGGGCAAGCTACCTATCTATCCTATACTGGGGGGCACCTACCTAATCTAACCTGTTTTGGGGGCAGCTACCTATCTATCCTATACTGGGGGGCACCTACCTAATCTAACCTGTACTAGGGGCAGCTACCTATCTATCCTATACTGGGGGGCACCTACCTAATCTAACCTATACTGGGGGCCAGCTACCTATCTATCCTATACTGGGGGGCAGCTACCTATCTAACCTATACTGGGGGGCCGCTACCTATCTAACCTATACTGGGGGGCAGCTACCTATCTAACCTATACTGGGGGGCAGCTACCTATCTAACCTATACTGGGGGGCAGCTACCTATCTATCCTATACTGGGGGCAGCTACCTATCTAACCTACACTGGGGGGCAGCTACCTATCTAACCTACACTGGGGGGCAGCTACCTATCTAACCTATACTGGGGGCAGCTACCTATCTATCCTATACTGGGGGGCACCTACCTAATCTAACCTGTACTGGGGGCAGCTACCTATCTATCCTATACTGGGGGGCACCTACCTAATCTAACCTGTACTGGGGGGCAGCTACCTATCTAACCTATACTGGGGGCAGCTACCTATCTAACCTATACTGGGGGCAGCTACCTGTCTATCCTATACTGGGGGGCACCTACCTAATCTAACCTGTACTGGGGGCAGCTACCTATCTATCCTATACTGGGGGGAACCTACCTAATCTAGCCTGTACTGGGGGGCAGCTACCTATCTAACCTGTACTGGGGGGCAGCTACCTATCTAACCTATGCTGGCGGGAAGATACCTGTCTAACCTATGCTGGGGGCACCTACCTAATCTAACCTGTACTTGGGGCAGCTCCCTATCTATCCTATACTGGGGGGCACCTACCTAATCTAACCTGTACTGGGGGGCAGCTACCTATCTAACCTATACTGGGGGGCAGCTACCTATCTAACCTATACTGGGGGCAGCTACCTATCTATCCTATACTGGGGGGCACCTACCTAATCTAACCTGTACTGGGGGCAGCTACCTATCTATCCTATACTGGGGGGCACCTACCTAATCTAACCTGTACTGGGGGGCAGCTACCTATCTAACCTATACTGGGGGGCAGCTACCTATCTAACCTATGCTGGGGGGCAGCTACCTGTCTAACCTATGCTGGGGGCAGCTACCTATCTAATCTATACTGGGGGCACCTACCTAATCTAACCTGTACTGGGGGCACCTACCTAATCTAACCTATACTGAAGGGCAGCGACCTAATCTAACCTATACTGGGGGGAAGCTACCTATCTAACCTATACTGGGGGCACTTATCTAACCTGTATTGGGTGCACCTACCTACCTAGCTAGCCTATACAGGTGGCAACTATACTGGCTACCTATACTGGGGGCACCTACCTAACTAACCTATACTGGGGGTACCTACCTATCTAACCTATGCTGGGGGCAACTATACTGGCTACCTATATTGGAGGCACCTACCTAGCTAACCTGTACTGGGGGCACCTACTTATCTAACTTATACCGGGGGGGGGGGGGGGTGCCTGCCTATCTAACATACTGGGGGCAACTATACTGGCTACCTATACTGGAGGCAACTACCTGGCTAACCTATACTGGGGGCAACTTTACTGGCTCACCCATGCCTGGCCACCTATACTTGGGGGGGACCTATAGCTGGTTACCTATACCGGGGGGGGGGGGTGCAATTTTTACACCCTCGCCCTGGGTGCATTTTAGCCTAGAAACTGCACTGTTGCCGCCGGCCTCCGAGTCCGATGACTCTGAGCTCTGCGGCCTCTCCTGTCTCCTCCAAGGCTGCATGCGGGTAACGCTGCCTAGTGCCTAAGCCTGCTGATTTGATGGCGGCGGCTGCCGCCCGCTCTGCTGCCCTGGCTGCGGCTGATTGTCACGGTCAGTCACTGAGCAGCGAGCGCCGCCGACGTGTCGATGATGATGATAAGGCTGGCTGGCTGCCGCCGGCCGCCGCTCATGTTATGTAGAAATATTGGGGGGGGGGGGCGCCTTTACGATCTTTGCCTCAGGCAGCAGAAAGTCCAGGACCGGCCCTGCTTCCCTCGGTGACTCTCACAGCCTGGGGGCTCATCTTGCAAGTGTCAGGTACATGCACAAAAACACCTCATTTTGAGGATGGACACCTTGCAGTGGAGAAAGAGAAGGTTAATAGTTAGGGGGGCACCTCATGGCTCTGGGCCCCTTATGATTGCATGGGCTGCTCCCCTATAGTTATGCCATTGGTTAATCAGGACCATTTGGGGGGTATTTTTCGCTTTCAAGGCACTGAAAATGATTATATATCTATTGCCTAATCTTTTGTGAATGTTGTAATGTTTAGTGAAAATCATTAAAATATCACAAAAACTAATTTTTTTAATTTCTCAAAATCTAAATGCATTGAAGTCAATAGGGTGGATTTATTAGCATGGTTTTCAATTGTTTTGGTGTTTGTAAGTCAAGAAAAAAAACAAACCTATCTCGTTGGCTTCCTGTTACCATTCAAGATGTTAAAGAGGAACTCCAGCCTAAACAAACATACTGTCATTAAGTTACATTAGTTATGGTAATTAAAATAGATAGGTAATATAATCTCTTACCCATGCTGTTTTAAAAGAACAGGCAAATGTTTGTTTTCATGATGGCAGCCATCTTTTTGGTTGAAAGGAGGTGACAGGGAGCATGAGACACAGTTTCAACTGTCCTGTGTCCTGAGCACCTCTCCCAGCTGCTAGGCAACGTGAATAACAATATAGGAAATCCCATAATGCGCTGCACAGCATCAGGGAAAAAAAGCCCAGGCTTTTTTTCTTTGATGGGTGGAGCTTAGGTAAAAATGCAGCTAAAAATGATGCTTTGGTAAGAAAAAAAAAGTTCTGATGCTGTGAAACTGTTAAAGAAACACCAAGCCTTTTCAGTTCTGCTGAGTAGATTTTTAGTCCGGAGGTTCACTTTAACGAGTCGATTTTGACCCGTATTAGCCATAAAATACCCTCAGAACAATTACAGGTGATATTACTGTAGAATACAAAAATGCAAAAGTCCATTTATTTACGTAATTCAACTTAAAACGTAGAGACTAATATATGAAATAGGCAGGTTTTTAGCTGATTAGAGTCTGTCACTTAGAGCCTAGAATATTGTACCTTTTCACAATATTCTAATGGTCTGTGATTCTGATTTTGGGGTTCTCATAAGCTGCAACCATGATCATCAAAATTATAACACATAAAGGCTTTGAATATCTCGCTTTGCATGTAATGAGTATATTTCATATATTCGTTTCACCTTTTAAAGAGACTCTGAAGCGAGAATAAATCTCGCTTTAGAGCTCATAGTAAACCGCCGTTACAGCGCCGCTAAACGGGGGTCCCTTCGCCCCCAAACCCCCCCCCCCCCCGCAAGACTTGGTCGCAGACTTGGTCGCTCCTGTAGGCAGGGCTAACGGCTGCAGCCCTGCCTCCAGTCGCGTCTATCAGCGGTGCATCGCCGCCTCTCCCCCGCCCCTCTCAGTGAAGAAAGACTGAGAGGGGCGGGGAGAGGCGGAGATACGCGCTGACAGACGCGCGTGGGGCAGGGCTGCGGCGGTTAGCCCTGCCCCAACCAGGAAGCGCTCCCCCACTGCACAGAGGGGATTTGGGGGTGAAGGGACCCCCGTTTAGCGGCGCGATAGCGGCGGTTTAGCAGGGGCACACATGCCCCTGCTATCTATGAGGTATGAAGCGAGATTTATTCTCGCTTCAGACTCTCTTTAAGTTGAATTACTGAAATACATTAACTTTTGCACGATATTCTAATTTTTTTGCGTTTGACCTGTATCATCCAAAATAACTTCTTGGTTACCTTGTTAGGCTTCTTTATCCTTGAAAAGATTGGTTTTATTATTTTTGAGTGACCTCCATTGGCCTTTCTTTTGATAGCATACCTCTCATTTTCAATTTAAAAAATGGTAAAATGAACCTCAAGAGAATATTATAAGTAAATAAAAGGTTGTTATGTTACCAACATATTACTGAGAAGTATTTGAACACAACTCTTAAATAAATTTGTTTTGTTTTTTAATTTTAGTTTAAAATTTTGACCCATATATATTTGCTTAAAGGAATACTATCGATGTATGCATTTATTTTTAAATGCTGTATGTTGTAGCACACATTAGGGCAAGTACTAGGAGCAATTTGATTCCTCACACAGCTGTTCCTCTCAGCTGTAAAATCCTCCTCAGTTTTGGCGTCAGTGTTGGATACAAAATGTATCTAATACTGAGCTCCCAGAGGGCTAGACCATGTCTCTGCAAAGGGGAGATGCTATCAACTCCTCAGTTTATAGTTTAATTATCACCTTGCTGAAAGAATCTTGTTGATATGGTGGTAAGGGGTTAAAGATTCTAGCAATGTGTGTTTATTATCTTTGCTTCTCTGAACTGATAAAGATGCTAATAATGCTAATTGTAGACAGTGGTCTGCCCCTCTCAGCAGCTTGTAAAGTGGATGCAGCCTGGAGTGAATGCCTCAAGCAGGCAGCCAGTCTGAGTGTAAACACAGACTCCTGATATAGCTAGTTATATTCCAGCAATATTCCAGCTCATTTAGTTACCTGTTACCACCTCAGATCACCCTATTTCTCCTCATGTCTGCTGCATGCTGTGAGTGACACAATGAAATATATTTGTGAGCTGTGTGACAGAGTAACCAAGCAGCTCAGGGTGACCCAAACTACTATGAGCTGTGTGAGAAATGAATTTTTAAGCAGGGATAGTGAGAGAGAGACCTGGGTGAATAAATAAAGTGCCCCTAGCACTAGTGGTAATGTGTACACTAATATAGAGTATTAAAAAAAAAAGTCGTTTCAATCGATAGTACTCCTTTAAGAAAAAGGCCAAAAGTCCTTTTTTTTCAAACATAGAACTTTCATAGAAATACACAATGAAAAGCAGCACAAGTAATAATTCAAAATGTAGATTTGCAAGGTCAAACAAATAACAACCAATCAAGCAAGTCAACCCAATATAAATCAAGTACTAGTTCCAAAGCATTTTTGTGCAAGAAGAACTGCATGTGTTTGCAAAAGTGACAATTTTAGAGTGTTCTTTGCAGATATAATATTTTTCTAGCAGAAGCACGTTTTTGTCACTCTGTCCTTATTGCTGGGGCAGACCTGACACCTCCTTTTTTAAGTATAAGATATCCTCAACGACGTTATGGGTGGCTGTGGTTGTGCCGATTGATGTTGAGGCAGTGCTGGATGATGAGGAGGATGCTGGCGCTGATGTTTTTTGTGTTGTTGTTGATGTGGATGGAGTGCTTGATGATTTTGTCTGATCACTGCTGCAGTGACTGGATCTCGGGACACCCTTTTTCTTTGCTCAATGTGTGCCTTTCCAAGCTCCTTAACCTGCTGAGCGGTCTGGACGAGCTCAGCTCGTCCAACACCGCCAGAGGCTGCCGCTCAGGCCCTGCTGGGCCGATTTTTGTCAAATAAAAAGCAGCACACGCAGCCGGCACTTTGCCAGCCGCGTGTGCTGCCTGATCGCCGCCGCTCTGCGGCGATCCGCCGCGAGCAGCGGCGAAAGAGGGTCCCCCCAGCCGCCTGAGCCCAGCGTAGCCGGAACAAAAAGTTCCGGCCAGCGCTAAGGGCTGGATCGGAGGCGGCTGACGTCAGGACGTCGGCTGACGTCGATGACGTCACTCCGCTCGTCGCTATGGCGACGATGTAAGCAAAACAAGGAAGGCCGCTCATTGCGGCCTTCCTTGTTTATTCTGGGCGCCGGAGGCGATCGGAAGAACGCCTCCGGAGCGCCCTCTAGTGGGCTTTCATGCAGCCAACTTTCAGTTGGCTGCATGAAATAGTTTTTTTTTTATTTAAAAAAAACCCTCCCGCAGCCACCCTGGCGATTTAATCAGAACGCCAGGGTGGTTAAAGAGAATCTGTATTGTTAAAATCGCACAAAAGTAAACATACCAGTGCGTTAGGGGACATCTCCTATTACCCTCTGTCACAATATCGCCGCTCCTCGCCACATTAAAAGTGGTTAAAAACAGTTTTAAAAAGTTTGTTTATAAACAAACAAAATGGCCACCAAAACAGGAAGTAGGTTGATGTACAGTATGTCCACACATGGAAAATACATCCATACACAAGCAGGCTGTATACACCCTTCCTTTTGAATCTCAAGAGATCATTTGTGTGTTTCTTTCCCCCTTCAGCTCTCATCCACTGAAGTGTCAGGCTGTTTCTTCCTGCAGAGTACAGACAGCTCTGCCTGTATGTAATTCCTCAGTATGTGAAAGCCCAGCCAGCTCAGAGGAGGATTTATCCAGCTTGTAAAAGATAAGAGAGAAGCTGTCCTAATCTAAATAATACACAGGCAGTGTGCATAGAGGGGCCTGGAGGGGGGAGATGCATCACAGAACCACAACACTGAAGAACTTGGCAGCCTTCCAGATACAGGCTGACAAGTCTGACAAGAGAGAGATAAGTTGATTTATTACAGAGATGGTGATAGTAGAACGTGCTGCAGTAAGCTAGAACACATTAGAATAGCTTTTGGAACTTGTAGGATGATAAAAAACAGGATGCAATTTTTGTTACGGAGTCTCTTTAAGAAATATTCTTTGCCTGTGGGTTTTTTTTTGTTGAGTTCCACCCTGGGTGGATGTGGGCCCATAACACAAATGCATTACATGTAGACACATCCAGTATGTTACAAAACACAACCATTGGCCATCTTTTGGTCATTCGCTGACAATAGTAGGCAGCAGTCAGCTTGTCCAGGTTGTCCACTCCTTCTTTGATTTTTATTATTATGTTTTCCTGCTTTTTTTCTCAGACTTGCCTGCGTAAATCTGTATATTTTATGCATAGCTTGTTCTCTCATCTCATCATAAGCTGCCCAGATTGTTATGCCATATTTGCCTAGCTTAATGGGCATATATTACCGGAAGGGGCATTTTCAATGGAAAGGGACAAACATTCATCTACTGGTACTTGAGGCCCATGTTGAACCATCAGTGGAAGGGGCTGTACCCATTTTTACCAGACATCCCTTATGGGAGCAAGCTTGCCAGATTTTACTTTAGTATCTCTGTTGTCAAATCTGATGACTCTTGATATCATTTTAAAGTACTGTAGTGACATTGATGCTGAGCAGATATTTTTGCCTCTTGACATGTCCCAAAGACCTCATTACTGGATCTGTAAACTCCTGTAAGAAGAACACCAATATAAGCATCTAGGTATTACTCATAGTCCCCAACAGTCCCGATTTGATCGGGACTGTACCGATTTGGGGGGCCCCTCCCGCCATCCCGCGCTGCCCCCCTTCTGTCCCGGCCGCTGGGCAGAGAGAAGGAAAAAAATTGATCGAGGCACCAGCCCCGGGGATCTGCATGCGGGATGGATTACCGCCGCTATTTATTTCTCCCTCCCTCCTTCCTAATGTGTCCCCCAGTGTCCCCGGCTTCCCCCCGCACAGTAATATGGGCAGCGGAGCGGGCAGTGAGTCATACCACTGCCTCTCCGCTGCGTACCGGGATCTCCTCTGATCTTCTCGCTTCCTGTGACGTCACAGGAAGCGAGAAGATCAGAGGAGATCCCAGTACGCAGCGAAGAGGCAGTGGTAAGACTCACTGCCCGCTCCGCTGCCCATATTACTGTGCGGGGGGGAAGGGGACACTGGGGGACACATTAGGAGGGAGGGAGAAGGATAATGATGGCGGCGGCGGCCATACATGCCGCATACCGGGCGGGCTGGTGCCTCGATCGGCTTTTTTTCCCCCCTCTCTCTGCCTGGCCACCCCCCTCCTCCTCCTCACCACCACCACCCCGGCACCCTCCCATTTGGGAGTAATTTAATAACAAAATTATTTTTAAAAAAACAAAACTTTTTTTTCCCCCTGGGGTGGGCGTGACTAGTGGGTTGGGGGCGTGGCCAGGGGTGTGGCCTAATTGTCCCGTTTTGGGACATTGAAATGTTGGGAGGTATGGTATTACTCGTCTACAGGGCCGGTCCTGGACTTTCTGCTGCCTGAGGCAAAGATCGTAAAGGCGCCCCCCCCCCCCCCCAATATTTCTACATAACATGAGCGGCGGCTGGCGGCAGCCAGCCAGCCTTATCATCATCATCGACACGTCGGCGGCGCTCGCTGCTCAGTGACTGACCGTGACAATCAGCCGCAGCCAGGGCAGCAGAGCGGGCGGCAGCCGCCGCCATCAAATCAGCAGGCTTAGGCACTAGGCAGCGTCACCCGCATGCAGCCTTGGAGGAGACAGGAGAGGCCGCAGAGCTCAGAGTCATCGGACTCGGAGGCCGGCGGCAACAGTGCAGTTTCTAGGCTAAAATGCACCCAGGGCGAGGGTGTAAAAATTGCGCCCCCCCCCCCGGTATAGGTAACCAGCTATAGGTCCCCCCCAAGTATAGGTGGCCAGGCATGGGTGAGCCAGTAAAGTTGCCCCCAGTATAGGTTAGCCAGGTAGTTGCCTCCAGTATAGGCAGCCAGTATAGTTGCCCCCAGTATGTTAGATAGGCAGGCACCCCCCCCCCCCCGGTATAAGTTAGATAAGTAGGTGCCCCCAGTACAGGTTAGCTAGGTAGGTGCCTCCAATATAGGTAGCCAGTATAGTTGCCCCCAGCATAGGTTAGATAGGTAGGTACCCCCAGTATAGGTTAGTTAGGTAGGTGCCCCCAGTATAGGTAGCCAGTATAGTTGCCACCTGTATAGGCTAGCTAGGTAGGTAGGTGCCCCCAATACAGGTTAGATAAGTGCCCCCAGTATAGGTTAGATAGGTAGCTTCCCCCCAGTATAGGTTAGATTAGGTCGCTGCCCTTCAGTATAGGTTAGATTAGGTAGGTGCCCCCAGTACAGGTTAGATTAGGTAGGTGCCCCCAGTATAGATTAGATAGGTAGCTGCCCCCAGCATAGGTTAGACAGGTAGCTGCCCTCCAGCATAGGTTAGATAGGTAGCTGCCCCCCAGTATAGGTTAGATAGGTAGCTGCCCCCCAGTACAGGTTAGATTAGGTAGGTGCCCCCCAGTATAGGATAGATAGGTAGCTGCCCCCAGTACAGGTTAGATTAGGTAGGTGCCCCCCAGTATAGGATAGATAGGTAGCTGCCCCCAGTATAGGTTAGATAGGTAGCTGCCCCCCAGTATAGGTTAGATAGGTAGCTGCCCCCCAGTACAGGTTAGATTAGGTAGGTGCCCCCCAGTATAGGATAGATAGGTAGCTGCCCCCAGTACAGGTTAGATTAGGTAGGTGCCCCCAGTATAGATTAGATAGGTAGCTGCCCCCAGCATAGGTTAGACAGGTATCTTCCCGCCAGCATAGGTTAGATAGGTAGCTGCCCCCCAGTACAGGTTAGATAGGTAGCTGCCCCCCAGTACAGGCTAGATTAGGTAGGTTCCCCCCAGTATAGGATAGATAGGTAGCTGCCCCCAGTACAGGTTAGATTAGGTAGGTGCCCCCCAGTATAGGATAGACAGGTAGCTGCCCCCAGTATAGGTTAGATAGGTAGCTGCCCCCAGTATAGGTTAGATAGGTAGCTGCCCCCCAGTACAGGTTAGATTAGGTAGGTGCCCCCCAGTATAGGATAGATAGGTAGCTGCCCCCAGTACAGGTTAGATTAGGTAGGTGCCCCCCAGTATAGGATAGATAGGTAGCTGCCCCCAGTATAGGTTAGATAGGTAGCTGCCCCCCAGTGTAGGTTAGATAGGTAGCTGCCCCCCAGTGTAGGTTAGATAGGTAGCTGCCCCCAGTATAGGATAGATAGGTAGCTGCCCCCCAGTATAGGTTAGATAGGTAGCTGCCCCCCAGTATAGGTTAGATAGGTAGCTGCCCCCCAGTATAGGTTAGATAGGTAGCTGGCCCCAGTATAGGTTAGATAGGTAGCTGCCCCCCAGTATAGGATAGATAGGTAGCTGGCCCCCAGTATAGGTTAGATTAGGTAGGTGCCCCCCAGTATAGGATAGATAGGTAGCTGCCCCTAGTACAGGTTAGATTAGGTAGGTGCCCCCCAGTATAGGATAGATAGGTAGCTGCCCCCAAAACAGGTTAGATTAGGTAGGTGCCCCCCAGTATAGGATAGATAGGTAGCTGCCCCCAAAACAGGTTAGATTAGGTAGGTGCCCCCCAGTATAGGATAGATAGGTAGCTTGCCCAGGTAGGTGCCCCCTCATAATGGCGGAGGGGGGAGCCGGAGCCGCGGGGAGGGCAGCCCGACCTCTCCCTCCCTCTCCCCGGGCCGCCCTCCATGCTCCCCCCTCGGACTTTAGGCAGCAGAGTTAGCGCGCAGGGAAGCGCTGCTGTACACAGCCTGTTACTCACCTCCCTGGATTCGATCGCCGCTCCCCGCCCTGCTGGTCTCCTCTCTGCCTAGCCGGCTGATACACACGCGGCTGCTTCCTGTGTAAACAGGAAGCAGCCGCGTGTAATGTATCAGCGGCTACATTGCAGAGAGGAGACCAGCAGGGCGGGAGCGGCGATCGGATCCAGGGAGGTGAGTAACAGGCTGTGTACAGCAGCGCTTCCCTGCGCGCTAACTCTGCTGCCTAAAGTCCGAGGGGGGAGCATGGAGGGCGGCCCGGGGAGAGGGAGGGAGAGGTCGGGCTGCCCTCACCGCGGCTCTGGCTCCCCCCCGCTCAGTCACAGCCACTTCATCTGGTGCCGCCCCTCCACTTCCTGCCGCCTGAGGAACCCGCCTCACCCCGCCTCATGGGCGGGCCGGCCCTGCTCGTCTATGTCATCCCACAAGTTGCAATGGCCTTTATTTCCTTCAAGGTTTGTCATAAAAAATTATGACAGTGGCATGAACAATTCAAAACGTGATGTCACTTACTCTTGTCACAGCAAACCTTGTGACCCCAGGGGTCATTTTGATTACATTTGTACCAGTTGCCTTACCATGTTAATCAGACTCATCTGTTTATTCTGGTCGATACTTTACTTCATCTTCCTTCTCAGAGACCTGCTCATCCATGTCGCTATCTTATAAGGCTTCCTTTAAACCTTTTCATTTTTGCATGTTAGTCATGTGTACTCTGCAAGTCAGCCACTCTAAAATGGATTGGTCCTATTTATGCCTAAAGGTGCGTACGCACCTATAATGTATGTTAGCGGATCAGAACCTGGTCCCCTTGGGCGACATCGCTGAGCAGACCAGTACAGACGCGTGTCAGCAGTGTAACTGATGACTATGCGGGGGCGGAGGGACAATGGATCGGCGCGCATGTGATGTCACGCGGTGGGTGGGGGAGCGGCGTCTTCAAAGTAGTTGGCCATCCGTCTTTAAAATAGTTGGCTGTGCATCAGGTGAGTTGATCTGCCTGGCAGATTGCTCCCACGTTGGGGGTCGGGTTCTGCCGTACACACACTTTGATTATCGACTGAGGCAATCGTTAGTTGACTTTAGTCAAGCGTGTGTACGGGCCTTTACATGTCCAACTTTGTTTACTTTGTTTGTTCAGGGAAGGAGACAAGCAGGCAAAGACATAAGCCCCTCCCTAATAACAGCTCACAGGGATGAGAGAGGATTTGTCTGTCAGAGTGATGTTGTCTGAAAGTGTTATTGAGCTCAGAGTGCTTATGATTTCAGTTTTGCCACTTATAAATGTCCTATATCCTATGTTATAATTGGGCTGAAATTGACCCTAACGACACAAAGGTCAAATTTTCACCACAGCATTCTATAATTTAGTAAAAATATTTATTTTTGTATCATTTTGTTTAAATAGAGGTTCCTGACAAAGTAAAAAAAACCTTGATGCAAAAACAAATGTATTTGTTACTTTTATGCATTTAAAACCTAAAAACAGATAACACAAAAAGAAGGTTAAGAAGATGTCAGTAGCTCCTCGCTAAAATGAACTATTTGTCAACAAAAATTAGTGGAAGCTGACATTTTTATCTCTTATTCAGTGTGTGGCTGCTAGAAGGAACTATGAGGGTTTCCAGTAGGATTGGTCAGTGACATGCAAATAATTCTTAGTTGATGCAGGAATATTCAAATTTTGCATGCAGATGTATGCAGCTTGAAAATGAAAACAATCGAAATCCACCTTGGTAGGATTTGATTAGTCCACTTTCAAGCTGCATACAAAATTTGCATAATCCATCAATTTGGCATTATTTACATCTCATTGATCATCCCTAGTTAGTTGCCAGCCCTGAGAGTAAAGGGGCATACAGACATGCGACTAAAGTCGTTGGTAACGAACGACTAACGATCGTTTATAACGACGATCGTTACAAAATAACCGCTAACGATCGTTAAGGGGAATGATCAGCGACTGAAGTCGTTGCAAACTGGAAATCCGTCCTGGCGGATTTTTTGTAACGACGATCGTTAGCAAAAGTACGTGTGTATGCTGATCGTTACAAAAACGATCGTTCGTTAAGTACCGTACATGCGCAGACAGAGAGAGAGAGACAGAGAGATGTATATAGATATATGTATATAGATATATATATATATGTATATATAGATGTAGATAGATGTATAGAGATATATATATATATATATATATATATATATATATATATATATATATATATATATATGTATCTATAGATGTACATAGATGTGTATATATATATATATATATATATATATAAATATAGATATATAGATATATATATATATGTATATATAGATGTAGATAGATGTATATAGATATATAGATATATGTTGACATAGATAGAGATATATCTATCTATCTCTCTCTCTCTCTGTGTATATATATATATATATATATATATATATATGTATATATATATATATCTGTACGCAACTTCCTCTTTCCTACTGGCCATTAACAATGACGTTCGTTCCGGGTTCATTGATCTGAATAACGTTTAGCATAATAGATGCGCTGCATCATACGTTCGTCACTTCCGCATCGTTCGTTCGGAAACGATCTGATCGTTTGCCACTTTCAACACCTCTTTACTAACGACCTTTTCATTTCTCTCCTTAATTGACCGTTCGTCGTTGCTTACGTACGATCGTTATCGCATGTCTGTACGTAGCTTAAGGCCACATACACACATCAGACCATAGTCTTTGGAAAATGAAAGATCACAGACCAATCTTACCACCCTTCCTGTAGTATAAGAGCCATACTTTACACAGTCTTTTCTATGGAGCTGAACTCCACATCAGGAAAACATCTTTGCAAGATGCTGCACACACAGATGCTGTACAGACACAAAAGATCAGTATCTGCAAAAGATCTGTTCCTGCCAAAAATCCATTCCTGCAAATTGCAATGAAAGTCTATGAGATCTGCAGATCATCATACACACATGATTTAACTGACATTCATCTGCAGATCTGCAGATCTGAAAATCCATCCTGGTGGATCTGATCTGAAAAAACAACTTTTTTTTGTGAATTTTTTTTTTATGCAATTCAGAATAAAAATTGTGAAGATAAAGTCAATTTTGATTTTTTTTGGGGACAGCTCATCCTTATTTACTACACATAAGTTGCATCATGCAGGCAAACTTACCTTGACCTAGCAATAGTATATCAACCAGAAAGCAAAAACGGCAGGACTTGATTGTGGAAAAGATTCTGTTGATGTTACTGTTGTAATCTTGCTGCTGTTTGCCTGAGTTATCCTTCTGTGTCCTGAGAATTGGCTGCTGGAAAGGATATAAGGCAGCGGAGCTCCAATCTTCCCTGTCCTACAATGAGCGCCAAGTCCTGTCTGCCTGGCAGGATGTTTAGACATGAACTGGTACCAGAACGCGCTCTGCTTATTTCACTCCAAGATTCCAATCCTTGCCCTTGCTTTCAGGTCTATAAACCACCTCCATGCTGAATACAGAGAAAAGTGTCTGCCTGGCTTGGAGCGAAGCTCCAGTTTTGACAAGTGGTGGGTAATTACCAACTGGTATGGGGATGTGGTTGTCACTAATTACCATCTGTGGTCAGAAAGCTGTGCCAAGGAGTCAAGTAGAGTTTGGCACCTCCGGAAAGAGAATGAACCGGAATGCAACAACAGGGCAGCTGGGGACAGAAGTTTAGAAAACATATTGTCGATTAGTTTACTTATGTACTCTTCCAAAACTGGTTATACTGAGTAACCACTAAATCTAAAACCAGGCTTACACTGAGTATATTTGCCGTACCTTGCTGGCCAGGCAGAGGAGATGCATATAAAAACCAGGTGTTATAAGGGCTAATTCCCACTACTGTTGTGCACTGCACATAGTGAGTGATCTCTAAAGATCTCATACATTGTATTGACAGCAATTCTCACTAGTGCTCTGGGCTGCTGTGTGATGTGTCATCACACAGCAGTACCCATTTTTCTCTCTTGCCCCATTCTGTCCCATGAATGGGAAATCGGTACCGAGACATGTAGTGTGGGCTTATGGAGTGTTTATATAAACTACTGTATTTCCAGAGTATGAGTGAAGTAACCCAGACAGAATATACATAAGGCCAACACAGTGGACACTCAAAAGTATATTACAATGAAAATTGCTAATTTATTGTGACTTTGTAAAAAAAAAACAACAACCCAGAATAAGGTCTAACAGAACACTGAACACAAACTCCCCTCAAAGCAGAATTTTCTAGTTAAACTCGATAGACGTACAGTATGTCTTTCAGTATATCTTTCAGTACGTACAGTATATCTGTTTTGTTTTCTGTTTTTGTTTTTTTTAAACACTTCAGACTCACTTTAAAATGATCACATGAGAGTAAATGGTCGGCACTCCAATCAAAAGTAAACTGTCTTTATTGCTGCATATTACAATATTTAAACTTTTCTAGATAAGGTGAAGCACCTCTCTGGATAGATTTCTGATGTGCCACTGCAGTACCAGGCAGCACCCAGGTCAATATCTTGTGGCAAAGGATATTTAAATATTCTAACGTTTCGAGACAACAATGTGTCACTTTCTCAAGGACAATAAGTCACTGCTGCAGACTACCCATTTGTGCACATCAAGCTTTCTCTCCAGGAGGGCATATTTGCTTTGGCATTATTGTCCTTAAGAAAGAGACATATTGTTGTCTCGAAACATTGGAATATTGTAATATGCAGCAATAAAGACAGTTTAGTTTTGATTGGAGTGCCGACCATTTACTCTTCTGATCTAGTGGTTATCCAGTTACGATTGGTCTGAGCACCCAGAGCCATATGGGCCACGCTCTATGGTGTGCATCACTTCCCCTACCTCTACTTAAAATAATCACACCACATCAAATTACAAAAGTAAAGGCTTGAACGGAGCAAACATAGGACAATAATATTCAAAGTAGCATCACATTTATTGCATCACAAAAGAGTCCCTAATATTGAACAGATGCCAAAGGTTGCGTGGCACATGTTTCATGGGCAAAAACTGCTTCTCCAGAGGCATACAAATAGAAACATACAAATAACTCCAGGTGATCAAAACGTTCCAGATATCTGTGATGATCAAACGGTAATCCCGAATTCTGAGTGTGTCCCTCTTTAAGCCGAGGTCAGCCCGGAGGAGGTATGCATGGTTCTATTTGTATACTGTATGGGATAGGAGGAGGGAGGGATGCAGTATTCTATTTGTATCTGATGAAGCGCCTTTTAGCCGTGAAACGCCTGCCAAGCAACCTTTGGATTCTGCCTATGGAGCTACATGTTACTCTTCATGTTGTATGAAACCAGAAGAAATTTGTGCAATATTGTGGACTCTTTGTGATGCAAGAAATGCGATGATACTTTCAATTGCTTGTTCTATTCATACTCCTACTTTTGTTATTTGTTGTAAGGCAACTATGTAGTTTGGTTGTAAAGGAAACTGTTAAAAAAACACCCCGGTGCGTTTCAAGGCTAAAAAGGGTAAAATATTGATAATATTTACAGATATTTTCCTATGACCTAACTTAACCCTACTCTTACACAGAACCCTCCCTCTACTGATGCCTAACCCTTAAACCCCCCCCCCCCCCCCCCCCCCCCCCTCTGTACTGTAAGCTGTGAGTAGCAGCAAAGACCAGAAATGTGGACACCTAGTGGCACCTAATAAAATAGCAGTCGCTGGGGCTTTCTGCTACGCACATTGCAGCAGTAAATAGTGGGGGCACCACCATGATTTGCACAGCGGGTAGCCCAAACTTGTGGTCATTAACGCTTTTTGCAGCTGTTATCATTACCGCAAATAGCAGAGCCCTTTTTCCAGGATACCGTGTATGCTTTTTTACTGGTTTCAGAAAGAAGAGGCTTGACAGAAAGTCACTGAGCCTTGGGTTTGAGCATGGAACAAACAGTCTAGTGTCTACAAAGGTGAAAGTTAATGTCAATATGTAAAAACATGGAGAAAGAAATGTACAGTGTATACATTTACATATTAATTTCTGATAGTACTTGTTTATGTTTTGTAGTGGGAAAGGTAACAACATGCAGGAAACTGTTGAGAGACTGGTTTGTAAAAGACCTGAAAAAACTATATTCAGTTCAAAATGGAGCATAGAGGACAAAGGTGATGAACAACTACTGTTCTGAGAAATCTCTGAAATCCACCATGGAAGAACGCAGGTAAGTGCACATGGACTGTGGTACATATATGCAGATGTACATAGTTTGATATTGCATACTTGCGTGGAAAGGACTACTAGAATTATCCCTGAGGTTACAGCTGAGGTGAACAAGATGGAGACAATGATGACAAGGAGTGGATTCAGAGGGTTTTTTCCTAAGTCCTCTGAATTGCAATCTCCTGTGTCTTTTCTAGAACAAGATGATGGAAAGGCGTCAAGCCGAAAAATGGAAAAGGAAGAGACAACCTTTGCAAACATATTTTGAAACTGGAGTAGTCATGGCAATGCTGTGCCAGATGAATGATTAGACACAGGTAGACATTGCTAACCAAAATTATCAAGGCACTAGCATTTTTGGGAGTATACAATAAATGTATGTCTTTTTGACATTGACAGTCATTAGGTCTGCTTCTAGGAGGTAAGTCCACCACTGCCTCCCAAGCATTTTTTTAAAAAATGTTGTGTATTTTATCCTGTTGGCGCTTCTGTTCCTTCTCTACAAAAAAAAAAAAATTATCAAGGCGGAAGTGGATGAGGCTTTTTTTTGTTTTATAGATCCTTGACCAAAAACTAGCTAAAATAATAGAAACTAGGCTCAACGAAGGTATTGACACACTAGTTGGACTTGGCC
This sequence comes from Hyperolius riggenbachi, assembly GCF_040937935.1. Taxonomy (NCBI): domain Eukaryota; kingdom Metazoa; phylum Chordata; class Amphibia; order Anura; family Hyperoliidae; genus Hyperolius; species Hyperolius riggenbachi. The sequence goes on from NC_090654.1 coordinate 81,632,757, forward strand.
AGGTCGGCTTCATGCCTCGCCGGCAGGCGGGAGATAGTATCAGAAGAATACTGCATTTACTTAACTCAGCGGCTCAAACTAATATGTCTCCATGATGCTATTGTCGTTAGACAAACAAAAAGCATTTGTGTGAGGATCCGCTGGGCTGCCTGCGCAGGCAGGCAGCCTTTTGACCATTGTTCAGGTCTGCATTCTGCAGGTCTCTGGAAGAGAGACCTTTTGTCAGTATTGCAGCTTGCTGCTGAGGAATTTGCATATGTCTGTCATGCAGATTGCCTAGCCACATACTTTGTAGGCTTGCTCTATAAATACTATGTGATATCACAGACCTGGGCTGGTCATAAGAGTTAGTCCTGTGTAACACTCGCCTGGAGTGTCAGCCTTGCTCTTTGTTTGAAGATTAGCCTAGAGTAATTCCTGGGACTGCACTAGGCAGGTTTCCCTAGTGCAGTTAGGATTGCTTATTTGTTTTGTTTGTCTGTTGCGGTTGTCCTGTCCCAGCGGTGGTCGACAGAAAATCGTTCTGTGTGTCTGGGTGCTAACCGGAACAGCGGTTGTTACTGGTAGCCCCTTCTGATCTGTTTTCCTGGATCGCACCAGCTTCTTGCGCTAGTACTGTGCATCCTTCTGGTCTGCTACTCTGTACTTGGATCGCACTAGCATCTTGCGCTAGCGCTGTGGATCCTTCTGTTCTGTCTTCCTGGATCGCACTAGCCACTTTCGCTAGTGCTGTGGATCCTATCTCTCGCTTGTTCATGTTTTCGTGTATCTGTCTTGTCTGCTACGAACGCTTGCTGGAGGCTCGGTGAGGTAACCGTTAAGCAAGCGCTCGCGTCCTCTGTTTTATGTTTGTCTGTCGGTAGTTAGTTAGGCATGCTTGTCCCTGTTGTGCTTATCACGCGGGGTCCGTGCATAAAACGCGTGCACTGTTGCGAATGAGTGCGGTGTTTGTGTTTAGTTAGCGTTTGTTATTTTCCTTATCTCCTCATTGTATTATTTGCTGTGCCTTTGCTACTCTTGTGCTCTGCCTTGCTGTAGCCTTGTGTCACCTCTGGCAATCGCCTCTCCCGCGATTGCGTTCCTACTTCATATCTGCTGTTGTGTATGCACCGTCACGGGTTGGCGACTAGTTTGGTGCACACACATACAATCTGTCCCTTTGCTCACTCTCTTTCAGGGCTATCTTGCCCTGCGTTTCTTCCCTTCGTGCAATTCCTGTCTGGCGTGTGTGGCAGGGCAGAGGAGCTGTTCCTCTGCACTCCACAGCTCCCCCCATCGACAGGAATTTCTCTCTACAGGTGCATTGCACCTTTTGCTGGGTTCCCATAAATTACACGCTTGTGGAGGATTTCCGCAGTGTCAGCGCACGTCTTGTGCGCTGATCACGGAGAAAATTCCACAATCGTTACAATTTGATACGGTATCGTGGGAGTATCTTTTCGCCTTGTTGAAGAAATGGGGGTTTGGCCCTAATCTCTTGACCTGGCTCAAAGCCTTATACAACTCCCCTAAAGCCTTCATACATTATAGCGGTTATAGGTCCCCTGTATTCCCTATTCAAAGAGGAACCAGACAGGGGTGCCCCCTCTCTCCTTTATTATTTGCTTTGGCAATGGAACCTCTTGCATTAATGATCAATCGACATGAGGGGATTGAGGGGGTCCCCCTGGCTGGTCGGCAGCACAAACTCTGTTTATACGCAGACAATGTTATCTTAACGATTACTAATCCACATGCATCCCTTTCTAACTTAGCAGACACCCTATTAATCTTTGAAGATATCTAAGGCCTTAAAATTAACAGTGCTAAATCCAAAGCCCTTAATATTTTTCTCCCTGCCGAAGAAGTCACGAAGCTACAGTCTACTTTTGAGTTCAAATGGGAACCCTATAAATTGAAGTATCTGGGGATTAACTTAACCAATTCCTATAAAGATATTTTTATGGCCAATTACCCCACCCTCCTTCAGGATATCACCCAATTACTAGAAAGCTGGAAGCGTTATGCAATCTCATGGATAGGTCGTGTTGCTGCGATTAAGATGTCTATTCTCCCCAAACTGCTTTACGCCTTTCGGGTTCTCCCTGTTCACGTTCCTCCTTCCTTTCTTAAGAAAATATAATCTAAGATCTTTGCTTTTATCTAGAAGGGTTCAGGCCCTAGGATAGCTAGAACTACACTGTATAGACTCCGGTCAGATGGAGGCCTCGGTGTCCCTAACATTGCAGCCTACTACAAAGCGGATCAAATATCGCAATTAACCACCTGGTTTATCGACACTTTACCTCCCTTGTGGTGCTCTATAGAACCCCATTGCCTCACAAAACCTTCTCTGGCTTTCGGGTCCACAAAGGAGAAAGATCAAAGACCCCATCGTCTCCCATTCTTTAGCCATATGGGATCAAACTAAATCGAAAGGAAGGTTTATGTCTCCCCACCTACCACTCCTTTCTTTCTTAGGACACCCTTCCTTTCAACCCGGCCTACACAACCCAGCTGCTTACCAATGGTGGCGCCGGAATAACCTCACTACAGTCTTCAACCTAGTCACAGACAATTCTATCAAAACATTTTCTTCACTAAAAGAGCATAGGCAAATTCCGGAAAATGAACGCTTCCGCTACTTCCAAATTTCTCACTTTATTAACAGCACCATTGGTAAGCAGTCATCCCTACTGTCTAAATCCTACTTTGAGCACATATGCTCCTCAGATCCCAACTCCCCCGGGCTCATCTCTATACTATACAAGGGTTTTGTATCTCCTCCAAACCTCCCCAAACCACAATTTATTTTAAAATGGGAATGTGAACTCAACACTAATATTGAACTTGAGGACCTAAATTTTATGTGGAAATTCGCCCTCAGTTGCTCTATTAGTGCCTCCCTGGTGGAAACACAATACAAGGGGCTCGATTCACAAAGCGGTGCTAACCCAGTTAGAGACTTTGGGCCTGATTCACAAAGCAGTGCTAACAGTTAGCACCCTGGTGAAAAGCCCTTTATCATGCCTAAACTCAGTTTAGGCATGATAAGTTTAGGTGTGATAAGTTTAGGTGTGATAAGATTAGGCATGATAAGTTTAGGTGTGATAAGTTTAGGCATGATAAGTTTAAGCACCAACTGCGTTAGCACCGCAGTGCACAGCTGATCAAAAGTTTTGCGCTAGAAAAGTCTGATGCACTTCGCATAGAGTTTAATGGCGCTGCTTTGCGTGCGGGACTTTGCACGCTATCTACACTTATCTAAACTTAGCATGCCTAAACTTATCACACCTAAACTTATCACACCTAAACTTATCACGCCTAAACTGGCTTTTCACCAGCGTGGTGCAATGGTTATCATGCCTAAAGTCTCTAACTGGGTTAGCACCGCTTTGTGAATCGAGCCCTTTAGGGGCCTGATTCACAAAGCAGTGCTAACAGTTAGCACGCTGGTGAAAAGCCCTTTATCATGCCTAAACTCAGTTTAGGCATGATAAGTTTAGGTGTGATAAGTTTAGGCATGATAAGTTTAGGTGTGATAAGTTTAGGCATGATAAGTTTAAGCACCAAGGGCCTGATTCACAAAGCGGTGCTAACAGTTAGCACGCTGGTGAAAAGCCCTTTATCACGCCTAAACTCAGTTTAGGCATGATAAGTTTAGGTGTGATAAGTTTAGGCGTGATAAGTTTAGGTGTGATAAGTTTAGGTGTGATAAGTTTAGGCATGATAAGTTTAAGCGCCAACTGCGTTAGCGCCGCAGTGCACAGCTGATCAAAAGTTTTGCGCTAGCAAAGTCTGGTGCACTTCGCATAGAGTTTAATGGCGCTGCTTTGCGTGCGGGACCTTGCAAGCGATCTAAACTTATCTAAACTTAGCATGCCTAAACTTATCACACCTAAACTTATCACACCTAAACTTATCACGCCTAAACTGGCTTTTCACCAGTGTGGTGCAAAGGTTATCATGCCTAAAGTCTTTTAGGCATGCTAACTGGGTTAGCACCGCTTTGTGAATCGAGCCCCAACTGCGTTAGCACCACAGTGCACAGCTGATCAAAAGTTTTGCGCTAGCAAAGTCTGGTGCACATCGCACAGAGTTTAATGGCGCTGCTTTGCATGCGGGACTTTGCACGCTATCTACACTTATCTAAACTTAGCATGCCTAAACTTATCACACCTAAACTTATCACACCTAAACTTATCACGCCTAAACTGGCTTTTCACCAGCGTGGTGCAATGGTTATCACGCCTAAAGTCTCTAACTGGCTTAGCACCGCTTTGTGAATCGAGCCCTAGGTATGATAACCATTGCACCACGCTGGTGAAAAGCCAGTTTAGGCGTGTTAAGTTTAGGTGTGATAAGTTTAGGTGTGATAAGTTTAGGCATGATAAGTTTGGATAAGTTTAGATCGCTTGCAAAGTCCCGCACACAAAGCAGCACCATTAAACTCTATGCAAAGTGCACCAGACTTTGCTAGCGCAAAACTTTTGATCAGCTGTGCACTGCGGTGCTAACCCAGTTGGCGCTTAAACTTATCACACCTAAACTTATCACGCCTAAAGTTATCATGCCTAAACTTAACACACCTAAACTTATCACACCTAAACTTATCATGCCTAAACTGAGTTTAGGCATGATAAAGGGTTTTTCACCAGCGTGCTAACTGTTAGCACCACTTTGTGAATCAGGCCCAAGGTCTTATTTAGGTGGTATCTGACCCCTGATTGCTTGGCTAAATTTCAGACTAATACTTCTGATCTCTGCTTCAGAATGTGCGGACAGAAGGGGACCTTTTTGCACACATTGGTGGTCATGCCCTAAAGTGCGCAGGTTCTGGATCAGAGTCTATCAAGTGATATACACCATTTTTAAAGCACAAATTCCTAAATTGCCCCAAATTGCTCTACTCGGTGTGAAACCCCCAGATATCTCTACTTCACAATATAAATTACTCCAGCATACATTTTTAGCAGCTAAAAGAGTTATCACATGTGAATGGAAAACCTCAACGTTAGCATTTGCAATATTTAAAGCTAATTTAAGCCACGCCCTCTGTTTCGACAGAAAGGGCTCGATTCACCAAGCAGTGCAAACCCAGTTTTCGCGCGCCCTTGCGGTTGCGCGCGGACATGCGTACGCCGTGGCTCGCGATGTGCGGACTCGCGCGGAAAATGTGTGCTCGCGCGCTAAATTGAACACGCGCGAAGAGCGTTGTGTTTCGCGTGAACCGGGGCTCTTCACGCGAAGTACTGCTGTTCGCGCGATGCCTGCAAATTTGAAAATCTCGCCGGCGCGTGCTCGCGTGTTCGCGTGCTCCTGTGCGCGCGTTCGGCGGCTTCGCGCGAGCGGCTTCGCGCGAAAATGTGTGCAATTACATGTAATTAATGCTATTGTTGATTTCAATTGAGCTATGTAGTGTGTCTATTAAAGGATTAGTTGGAGGCTGCTTTGTTGTGGGTTGCCATGGATGGAAATAGGAGAAGAAGCGTGCGCCTTTCTGGCCAGGTGCAGTCGCCCACCCATGCTGCTCATGGCCGTAGTGGCCGATCTGATCGGCCTGACCGCGACCGCAACCGCAGCCGCAGTCCCCATCGCACCAGTCCCCGAGGTGCCAGTTACCGCCACCACCGCAGTCCTAGCCCCTATCCTGGCCCCTCCGGCTCTCGCCAGACCACCAGCCAAGAGCCCCGGAGAAGGGGGATCCGTTTTTCAGAGGCCAAAAACTTGGCACTGTGTGAGGAGGTTGTGCTGCGCTTCGATCAGCTGTACGGGCGCGATTCTGGAAAGACGGATGTGGCTACCAAAAACCGCCTTTGGCGCATTATTTGCGCTGAAGTGTGCGCTGTGGACCATCAGCAGCGGACCGAGCAGCAATGCCGCAAGCGGTTTGCTGACATCAAGCTGCGGCTTCGGAAAAAATTGACCAAGCTGCGTCAATACGCGTAAGTTTAGAAAGCATGTGTATTTTTGCCACCAATGTTAGTTAATTAACCCTGTGCTAAACTACAATAATGGTCAATGTAATTGGTGGCATGTATATTATTTGTCTTCCACAACGGAAGCAAGAAATATGTCATAGTGTAATTGCTGTTGGCCATCCATGGTTAAAGTAACTTTGATATAATCTCAACCGTTTATATGTAGTATAATGGGCAATGCAATGTAGTATAATGGGCAATGCAATGCATAAACACAATTTTATTTTTCTTTGCGGCCTGGCACATATCAAAACCAGATATCACATCCACTAAATGCTAGAATATGTTTCAAGGGAATCTGAGCTGTGCAAATTTGTGTGAAGTGTAAGCTTTGCGATATATTTGGTGTGTTAAAGGCCCATAAGCCAGGATTGCTATCACCAATATTGGAAACTCATCCCTTTAATTAGTCTCATATGTAAGTTATAACGGTTCAGGGGCTCTTTGGACATAATCAGTGCCTTAACTGCATCCTCCTAGCCCCAAAACCAGCATAATTCATGTGTCATTAATTAAAGGGATGAGTTGCCAACACTGGCTCCCACGCCGCCATCATCCACTTCCTGGATGGTCGTTACCGGCTCCAGTCACTTTTGGGGGCCTCGGCGGATCCAACCAACAAAGGACGGCGTTGTGGGAGTGATCCGTGTGTATGGGGCTGGAAGTTATGTATACAATCTTTTGCTATGGACTCTGGTTCCCTTTAATAGGTTTTGGTTATGTTTTGTGTAGCGCTTCACCTAGCGTTTATTGTTTTTCAGAACAGTCTTAAGGCTCATACACACATCAGACTATAGTGTTTGGGAAATGAAAGATCACAGACCAATCTTACCACCCTTCATGTAGTATGACAGCCATACTGTACACACTCTTTTCTATGGAGCAGAACTCCACATCAGATAAAAAACGTTGAAAGATGCTGCACACACAGATGCTGTACACGCCCAAAAGATCAGTATCTGCCAAAGAGGTGTTTTTGCCAAAATGCATTCCTGCAAATTGCAATGCTCGGCGATGAGATTGGCAGATCAGCATACACACGATTTAGCTGTCATTCATCTGCAGATCAAGCTATCTTCCGCAGATCTGAAAATCCATCCTGGTGGATCTGATCTGCAGATGAATGTCAGTGAAATCATGTGTGTATGGTGTTCTGCATATCTCATTGCCTATTTTTGCCATTTGCAGGAATGGATATTTTGCAGGAGCAGATCTTTGCCAGCTACTGTTCGTTTGAGTGTGTGCAGCATCTTGCAAAGATTTTGGTCTGATGGGGAGTTCAGCTCCATACAATAGACTGTCAAGGTATGGCTCTCATACTACATGAAGGGTGCTAAGATTGGTGTTTGATCTTTCATTTTCAAAAGACTATAGTGTGATGTGTGTACGCACCTTTAGTTGTTTGACATTTCCAACATTCTTAAAGGGCCAAATCTCTGCTCAGCATGAGTTGCACTATTTGCACTCAGGGAAAAAAGCTAGTGGTTTGACACAATCCGCTACCCAATGTAGCGAGTGGCAGTGGTCACACTGCTGCATTAGGCCTGGAACCCACTGCAAACCGCAAACGCAAAACGCAACCGCTAGCGTTTTGTCTGAGCGGTTTGCAAGCGGATTCATGCGCGTTTTGGGTTGTGTTTTGCAACATTGTATTTTTTTCCCCAGCGGGTGCCTAGCGTTTTGCGTTTTGCGTTTTTATCCTCATTGGTCCTGTGAATTATTTTTCATTTTGTTACAGTGTGCTGAACCGCAAAACGCTAGCAGAACCGCTCAGTTTAGGTTTTGCTGATTGTTTCTGCTAGCGTTTCAATACTTTACATTGAAGCGCTAACGCTCCCAAAATGCTGCATGTCCTGCGTTTGCGTTTCTGGGAAACGCAAACGCTCCTGTGGAAGTTGCCCCATCCATTAACATCAGCTGAGCGTTTTGGCAAAACGCTAGCGTATCGCAGCGCTGCCAAAATGCTCAAAAAAACGCTCTTGTGGGTTCCAGCCCTAGGCATTTTGTGGAAAACGCTGTGGTTTGGTGGCGATGAGTGCTCCTCAAGTAGCGTTGTTGATTATTGTGGTTCGAATGCTAATTGCGCTTGGTCCTAAACCGTGTTAAGTGATGTTTTTGTGAGAATGGGCGCCAAAGCACTCCTGCGAAAGGCTACCGATAATGTGCGGCATTTTGCCATTATAAGTGTGAATGAGCCCAGCTTCTATATCCCTAAATTGTGTCAACCAGCTCACAAGTGTTTATTTTTCTGAGTGTTAGATTGGCAGAACATACTTTTTGTGCCTATTTGCAGGATGAAATGGGCTTGCAAATCCAAATTGCAATTGCTTTTCAATGTACAGTATGCTATTGTGTTTGAGCTACTATACTCATTATAGTACATCGCAATTGCATACAGCTCTATTGCATACAAAACGCTGCAGGATGACCATTGCAGGGTTACCAACATCGCATCGCTATTGGCTCACACAAAGGCCCTTTTGCCACTCGCCTGCACTGTGCATTTTTTTGCCCAAAGGCAAGGTACATGCATCAAATGGAAACTGCAGCAGCTATTTATTAGGGCCATTCTCCACTAGCAATCACTAGCGTTCACGCTGAACGCTAGCGATTGCTGTATCTCGAATGTTATAGAAAGTTCAGGCCATTGCGTTCCCGATGTGATGCTGTAGTGCCTCGCAAAATGGAGGTAAATTTGGATCCATGGCGCTATTGCGTTTGCTGCAAACGCAAACCACGCTAGTGGAAATAACCGACCGACATTCATATGTGATTTTGCAAACCGTAGTGATTGTACAATCAGTAGCGCTTTCCCATTTGGCACTTCACCTAGGGCAAATGCGCTAGCGGAAAAGGTCCACAAGTGCCATCCGCTTGACATGCAATGTTGGTAAAAGCACAATTGTTGGCCTGCCGCATTTGGTATGCCATTGAGCTGTACTCTAATGAGTAGAGTAGGTCACTTGCAATCGCATACTGACAATTGAAAGCCAATCGCTATTGCATTTAATTTGTAAAAACAGCCCTTGCAAATTGCTGCTGCAGTTTCCATTTGTTTAATGGTACATTAAACAAATGGAAACAGCAGCAGCAATTTGCAAGGGCTGTTTTTAACAATTAAATGCGATAGCAATTGGAAAGGCCTGTTTTTCACAATTAAATGCAATAGCGATTGGCTTCCAATTGCCATTTGCAATCACAAGCAAATTGCAGGGTAGTGGAAAAAGGACCTAAGTGTGGTGACCTACCCCAGTCAGATTCAGCCCTTTAGCAGTTCCCTTGTATACGACATGCAATTGTAAGCCACACATGTCAAGATGGATAACGAAGTTAATGGTATTTAGCAGTGTGAATTTGCAATTGTATTGTGGAAATGTTTGCTGTTTGACTGCCTGCACCAGCATGCATCCAGTTTTGCTGATATGTCATATAGTTGTGTTTAGTGTCTGCATGGCTGTTGGTGTTGGTGTTGTGATTGTTACATATGTACATAAGGCCAGTCTGTAATGTATGATTTGGTGCAAGGCACAACTCTCAGCTCTTCCTGAATCCGCACTTCCGTATGTTGGATGTGTCAAACCGCTAATTGATTGTTCAAGATGTGTAGTCGGCCATATGTGTAAGGTTTCATGCAATCCCATTTGGCTGCTTGTGCTGTTGATAATTTGACTATGGTCCTTGGACACAGGCCCTGAGCAAGCATGCATGAGTGCATGGATTTGTGTGACTAATTTGGTGTACCTTTATGTGTTTGTGTGTTGGAACAGTATAACTAATTCATACATATGCATCAGCAGGGCAGGTGTGCTGGTTTGTGTTTTTACTTGGTCTTACAAATGGCATTCAAAAAATCACTGTCAGTTGATGACTTCTCGATTTTAAAGTGACCCTGTACACTGAGTCATTGACATTGTTTAGGATTACCTCCAACCCATTGAAGCTACAGGGATATTGAGGCTGCCACAAGTGTTGCGATTAGAATAGCACAAAATGGCTGCATATCATGCTTTAGTCACTGTAAGTTTGGGAAACATAGGCCTAAACCACGGGGCCACATAACCCCTGGTATTGTGTTTGTTATTCTAATTGGATTACAGTTGTATTGTAGAAGTGGACAGACATCTCTGTTTGCTTATGGTATGTAGCAAACATGAATGTATCCCAAAGCATGCATCCAGTTTTGCTGATATGTCATATAGTTGTGTTTAGTGTCTGCATGGCTGTTGGTGTTGGTGTTGTGATTGTTACATATGTACATAAGGCCAGTCTGTAATGTATGATTTGGTGCAAGGCACAACTCTCAGCTCTTCCTGAATCCGCACTTCCGTATGTTGGATGTGTCAAACCGCTAATTGATTGTTCAAGATGTGTAGTCGGCCATATGTGTAAGGTTTCATGCAATCCCATTTGGCTGCTTGTGCTGTTGATAATTTGACTATGGTCCTTGGACACAGGCCCTGAGCAAGCATGCATGAGTGCATGGATTTGTGTGACTAATTTGGTGTACCTTTATGTGTTTGTGTGTTGGAACAGTATAACTAATTCATACATATGCATCAGCAGGGCAGGTGTGCTGGTTTGTGTTTTTACTTGGTCTTACAAATGGCATTCAAAAAATCACTGTCAGTTGATGACTTCTCGATTTTAAAGTGACCCTGTACACTGAGTCATTGACATTGTTTAGGATTACCTCCAACCCATTGAAGCTACAGGGATATTGAGGCTGCCACAAGTGTTGCGATTAGAATAGCACAAAATGGCTGCATATCATGCTTTAGTCACTGTAAGTTTGGGAAACATAGGCCTAAACCACGGGGCCACATAACCCCTGGTATTGTGTTTGTTATTCTAATTGGATTACAGTTGTATTGTAGAAGTGGACAGACATCTCTGTTTGCTTATGGTATGTAGCAAACATGAATGTATCCCAAACGTTGCAACAACACTTTTCCCTTTCAGAACATAACAAGCAATGCTATGCTCCATTTTGTTTTCAGGTAACAAGGAGTCCTTTGCGCAGCCATTTTCTGATGACTCCTGCAGAACAGTAAAGGTGCCTACACATGTCAGATCAAAGTCTTTTTCAAATGACATTTCTCCTCGCAATTTGAACACCTTCCATGTAGTATTAGGGCCATACTCAACACGGTCTGATCTATGTAGCTGAACTACCCATCATTTAAAAATCTTTGCAAGATGATGCACACAAAGATGTAGGACACATTAGAAACATAATTAGCATCTAAATATCACTTCCTGCTATCCGTTGGTGCAAAATGCATTTCCAATTGATATCTGCACATCTCAGAGACACCTTGTTGAAGGGACAATTATCTGCAGTTCTAATCAACCAGGTTGTATATGCACATCTGCCTACAATTGTGTGATCTGCACATGATGGGCCATTAAACAACGTGTGTGTGAAATCAGCAGATATCATAGTCGTTGAATGTATTTTGCATCAACTGCATTTAGCCACATACTGATCTGTTGCATGTGTCCATCCTCTTTCTAAGTTTTGTATGTGAGGTGGAGTTCAGCTCCATAGTCTAGACTCTGAAGGTATGTCTCTCATACTACATGGAAGGGGGTAATATTGGTCTGTGAGCTTTCATGTGGCCCACACTTTGAACGGACATGTGTGCACACATTAAAGGCTGCAGTAGTGTGTGAATTCGACATTACAAAGGTGCATGCAGTATGTGTCGGCTTTAAATACTAGCATGTGAAGTGTATGTTGAATGTTTGCCACTGGGTCACAGTCACACAGACAGGATTATCAGGATAGTGCAGACTGTTTAGTTGTAGTGGTCTAATTCTATGTTGTTGTTTTTTGTTTGCTCAACATAGCCTTGGTACCGGTGGTGGTCCCCCCGCATCCCTGGCATTGCTCGATTATGAGCAGGTGGTAGAGCCGCATTTGATGACGGCAGCCCTGCATGGCATCCAGGGTGGCTACGATGCCGACGCGCCAACTTCTGATGAGGGTAATTAATGATGCTGTTTTCTTGGAAAGTGAACACGTGTTTGAGTATGCGTATGACATTGATAATGCTTGGTTTCTCTATGTCAAAATTGTAGGTGAAGGTGGGTCTGGCCTTCAGGGTCCTGCTGGAGTGGCACCTAGCATCCCACAATCAGAGGGCCCATCACGTTCTGGCCAAATTCCTGGTGAGTTTCCAGTGTCTGTAGAAACTGCTGTTGAACAAGGCAGTGGAGGAGCAGCCTGTGTTGCCTAGTGTCCTAACCTGTGTGTTTTTCTTCCTTTGGTGTAGCTGTTGTTGCCTCTGATGCTGGCTTGGCCCCTGATGCTGGACTGGCTTTGGTCCCCGGACATTCTGTGCCGTTACCTCCCTCTGGCCAAATTCCTGGTGAGTTTCCAGTGTCTGTAGAAACTGCTGTTGAACAAGGCAGTGGAGGAGCAGCCTGTGTTGCCTAGTGTCCTAACCTGTGTGTTTTTCTTCCTTTGGTGTAGCTGTTGTTGCCTCTGATGCTGGCTTGGCCCCTGATGCTGGACTGGCTTTGGTCCCCGGACATTCTGTGCCGTTACCTCCCTCTGGCCAAATTCCTGGTGAGTTTCCAGTGTCTGTAGAAACTGCTGTTGAACAAGGCAGTGGAGGAGCAGCCTGTGTTGCCTAGTGTCCTAACCTGTGTGTTTTTCTTCCTTTCGTGTAGCTGTTGTTGCCTCTGATGCTGCTTTGGGGAGTGATGCTGCAGTGTTTGTGATGACCCTCCAATCTGGGGACTTATCTCCGGCACGGTCTGGTGAGTTTCCTGTGGATGTAGAAACTGCTGTTGAACAAGGCAGCCGAGGAGCTGGCTGTGTTGCCTAGTGTCCTAACCTTTCTATGTGTGCTCCTTTTTGTGTAGTTCATGTGATTTCTGGGTCCAGCATGGATGAGGGCCTGCAGTTGGACTCATGGCAACATGCGGAGGATTCCCATGGAGCAGCAAGTGGTGGTGAGTTTTATGTGTTAGTATATGTCCTTGAGGCAAAAGGATATGAAGAAGGTTTGGCTAGCTAACATATCTTCCTTGTGAAAACACTGTGACAGTGTAGCATGTGGCCGGTTGAGAGGTGTGTAGGTAATGTTCGGAGTCAATACATCTCAAAGCATGCAGCTAATCTGCCACAAAGGACCTTTCAATGGCTCTTGAATGGCAAGTGACACATGGGTTGGTGAGGTAGTGAGTGCACATGAGCATATACGCCTTTGTTAAGGATTTGCTAGTGCCTGACTTCATTTTTGTTCTTGTATGATCTACAATGCTCCATGTCCAACCACACCTACATGGCCTGGCATTTTGCAGGGACTCTCAATTTTGACCAATAGGAATGCTGCCATTGGAGGTTAGATGTTGTAATTCACATTGAAAGAAGGAATCTCAGAATGCAAACATTAATCCTCGACATGGCGTTTGATTTTGTGTAAGATATGTTGTTGGTATGGTGAAATAAACAGACCACATTCACTATTAAGTTTCTGCAATGCATTGGTACTGACCTTGGGTGTGTGAAGCCTCATCAGCCTTCAGAGGCTTCCCACCTTTTCCTCTGTGGTTGGTGGTGCAGGGCAGGGAACCCAGAGCTGACCATTTGTTGATATGGCCAATGTTACCCTTTTGCCCCTCCAGTGGGGGCACTTTCGTGACGATTAGAATTGTGATTGTTGTGATTAGGCATTTTCCGTGCTTCACACTGTAGTATGCTGGCCACTTGTGTCTGAGCATTACAGTTGCTGCATGGCGAATGCCTATTGTAGTCAATTTCTGTCTCGAGGACCCGTACTGTGCATGTAGTTGCGTGTGCTAGGTTGCGAGGTCAATAGCAGTTGGTTGAGGAGGATAGTGTCCACCACCATGGGACGGAGGAGGGGGGAAAGGGTCAATAGTATCCAAAGCCTTGATACACCACAGGTGGATCCCCCCCCCCCATGGTAATGTTTGTGCCAGACTGGTTCACTGTAACCACCATGGAGGTTGTGAGGTCCCGCCTGACAGCACAAGTCACCCTGTGTCCCCCCCCCCCCCCCCCCAGCTTTTTGTGCTGCACTTGACTGCAGCTGCATCTAACTTCCTGGCACCGCACAAACTTGACACACTACACCACCCTCTGTTTAAAAGTAAAGCACCAATAAGTGCAGATGGAGTACAGTTTAGAGAAGAAGCAACAGGGACAGAGGGGGACTACCGCTTTACAGTTTACTTTACAGTGCAAAGCACATCCCAATGAGATATGTATTTTGTCTGTATGTGCTTCGCACTGTAAAGTCCATGGCCAGCCTCCATGGTGGTTACATTGAAGCAGTATATATGTATGTCGATGTCTCCAATCAAGCCAATTGTGAAGATAATAGTGCCATGTACCTGAGTCTGCAAACCTTACATTAAAGGGTGCCAAAAGGAACAGCTGCCATATACTGGTATTTTTGAGAGCACATCCAACCAACCAACAGCTCACTCAGGCCAAACATTTGATTATACAGGGATTGTATGGCTGGCTTCACTGGCAACAGAATGTGATAGTATTTCACTATGAAAATGATCAATATCTGTGGAGATGCTGCCAATGCCTTGTGTTTTCCACAGACACCTCTCATACATTACCAGCTCTGCTGAGCAGTAGTCCCCCTCTGTCCCTGTTGCTTCTTCTCTGCGCTGGCCTCCATCTGCACTTATTGGTGCTTTACTTTTAAACAGAGGGTGGGGTGGTGTAGTGTGTCAAGTTTGTGCGGTGCCAGGAAGTTCGATGCAGCTGCAGTCAAATGCTGCACAAAAAGCTGGGGGGGGGGGGGGGGCACAGGGTGACTTGTGCTGTCAGTAGGCGGGAATGTTTTGCTGCTACTGTCATCCATTTGAGTGCCACTATAGAGCCACTCCCAAAGGCCCCGTCCATGTTGGTAATTTTATGCATGGATTTATTTAAAGTAAAGATTTGACTCCAACAATGGTGTAGGCAGTGTTTGGGCACTGATTTCACAGCATATTCCATCACACTCAGGGATGCAGCTGTATCTAACCGGCACTCTAGTTTTGTGGCCTTCCAAAGTCAATAGCATTACCTTTTTAAAACAATAACAGTTGCATGACTGTGCTGTTTGTGTGTCCCTAATATTTAGTGCAACTGCCCCTGAAGAAGCATGTCGATCATGTGCTGTGGTCAAAGTTATCAAGGATTTCAGACATCTCATTTGACCATGAAGACAGGCAAATACATCATCAGCACTGTTAAGCAACTGTTATTGTTTACAAGGAAGCATCCATATTAGTCCATATCCGTCTCAATGTGGTTTTCATTTAAAGCCACATCACACGCTTTGCAATTTAATGCAGTACATGAACTTTCGGGCCAGGAAACTTATTTGTTTGTATTAAACATTGTGGGCCATTGTGACAGTATGTAAATGCAAAAGTGATGGTTTGTATTTTTTTTCCCATTCATTTTCAACTATACCTCACACTGACTCCAATCATGATGTTGTCATTGTGTTGGCGCCTGTGCATGCTGACCCTATTTTTTAATTTCTTGTATTTGCAAGGTGTTGTTTATTGTGAAAGGTTGTTTGGGTTGTTGCAAACTTCTACTTACAAACCATTTACTCTTCTCTTCCTAGGTGATGACATGTCACTGGGTAGTGGTCCCGATGGGATGGTTGAATGCCCAGGCCCAAACCTCAACCTTCACGTCTCTTCTGAAACAAACACCACTGTACATAATCAGTCACCAACATCTGACCAGGCCAACTCTGGCACCTCCTTCCATTCCAGAAACTACACTCGGGCAGACTATAACACCGACCGGTGGCATTCCCGGCATTTTCTCCAGGCCCAAGAGGACTATAGGGTCCTCATGGAGGAACACATGCGCCGCTTCCACCAAGACTTTGAGACCTTCAACCGTACTGCTACGGACCTGGCTGGAAATGTGCAGAGACTGGCCAATGCTGGAGTGGGCCAAGAGGCGAGCCACCAGCGTTTGGCAGAGGATGTTGATCGGCAAAACTTAATTCTGAGCCGGATGGCTCGGGCTGCCGAAAGCCAAAATGCTCTCTTGGCACGGTTGGCTGATGGTGTTGAGCGGCAGAACCTCACTCAGGCCAGAATGGCTGAAGCCCTTGAAAGGCAAAATGCCATTTCAGAACGCCAGAATGCTTTGATGAACCAGATTTTGAATAAATAATTTTTGGGGCCACACATTGCAGTTCCATTTTTTTACTTTTGGGGGTCTACCTTATTAAGAGTGCTAATCTTTACAAAAGATGCATCTTATTAGGTTCATACATTATAGTCCTTTGAAGAGTACTTTATTGTTCAAACCAAACAATTCATACTGAGGTATGGGCACCAATAGATTAGTTGACATTGTGTAGGGCGACTTGTTTCCCCTAAATTTTTGGAGAAGATTCACTATGTCCTTAGTTACACATTGACTATTGGAATATTATAATGCTGTCTGAGTGTGAAGTTCTCAGCCATCATTGTAGTTGGGCGCTTGGTACTGTGACCATGCCAATAGGTTATGTATAACAAGTTGACCACACACTGCAGAAAGCATTGGCCTGAAGGGCCACAAACAGTGAAATGGATGTACACACTGTGAACTTGGCCACGGTCCTGGAACCCCTTCAGGAAAATTAATCCTTGAACTGCCGGTGCTACGCCTCACTCAGGTCACCCACCTGAGGGTAGAATCATGCAAACAGTGAAGAGGCGGCACACAAAAGGCTTGCTATTTAAAGCATATATTGATGGAGCAACACTACATGTTACGAACCATCACGGTTCTTCATCAGGTGTAAAATGAAACCAAATGCAGTCCACACATTTAGACGAATTCAAAACCACACCCCTTAGCTCCGGGGCGTGGTGATCTTAACTAGACACTGGCCACACCTAGCTGTCACAATTACATTCTATCTACATTTACAACTTCTCTGATAGAGAAATCGATCAAAGATTAACATTGTTTCAAATTAGCATACTCCCTATACTTCTAAACACAATACCACATTAGGGGAACTCCAAAATATGGCTACCCCATCTAATAAACAATTTAACTGACCGTAATCCCAGGGCACTCCACTAGGGCTACCCGTAAACTCCGACCTAAAAAAGAAAGGCAAAGGTTGTAACTGTAGTCACTACCACTAGATTCCATAATACATTGCACCGCTAACGTTGCCTGGCCTAATTGAAAAATGGCAATAAAAAGCACCTTAAACGGCACAGCAAAAATCACAGTTACTATAAATGCTCTGCAAAATGCTAATTAACTGCTATAGAAATGCTACCATAATGCCATAGAGCAGCCAAAAAAATGCTGAAAAAAAGCTGAAAAAAATGCTGCCATACTGCTATAAACCGCTGTGCAATAATGCTATATGCATGCTCTGCGAAATGCTAAATAACCGCTGTGAAAATGCTGCCATAATGCCATAAAGCTATCTCTTGCAGGTAACCATCTAAATACCCCGCTAGTGGGTACAGGACACTCCCCCGGCTCGCCACAATGGGGCGACCAGGAGGATCCTGTAGCCCCTTGTGGATCTTAGGAAGAAGATATAGTAACGGGACACTAGGATGGTCGGTGGTCAAACCTCTAGCTGTTTGTTGTGAGATTGTCCCATCCTCAACTGCACATGTTAATAGGAAGTCCACCTTGGCTTTGACTTTAATTGTTGGATCGTCATCACATAGTTCATAATGCTCAACGATTCCCACTTGCTTCAATCCTTCCTGTACATAACTGTCCTTGTCTTGCACAACTGTGGCACCCCCCTTATCGGCTTTAAGTATGATGATACTATCATTGTCCCGAATTGTACTGAGTGCCTGCTTTTCTGCCATAGAGAGATTGCTGTGTGCCTTTCTATTGTCCCATTTTGCTTTTATTTCGTTTTTCACTGCCTTTTCAAACGCATCAATTGCTGGACAACAGACATCAGGAATCCACTCTGATCTATTTAAATATTTTGTAACGTTCATATGCTGTTTCATAGCAGTATGTTAGCATCTTTTCAGCATTTTGCCAGCATTTTTTCAGCTGCTTTATGATATTATGGCAGTATTTTTACAGCAGTTATTTAGCATTTTGCAGAGCATTTATACAGCATTTTTGCACAGCTGTTTAGCAGTATGGTAGTATTTTTTCAGCATTTTTTTAGCATCTTTCCAGCATTTTTTTAGCTGCTTTATGGCATTATGGCAGCATTTTCACAGCGGTTATTTAGCATTTCGCAGAGCATGCATATAGCATTATTGCACAGCGGTTTATAGCAGTATGGCAGCATTTTTTTCAGCTTTTTTTCAGCATTTTTTCGGCTGCTCTATGGCATTATGGTAGCATTTCTATAGCAGTTAATTAGCATTTTGCAGAGCATTTATAGTAACTGTGATTTTTGCTGTGCCGTTTAAGGTGCTTTTTATTGCCATTTTTCAATTAGGCCAGGCAACGTTAGCGGTGCAATGTATTATGGAATCTAGTGGTAGTGACTACAGTTACAACCTTTGCCTTTCTTTTTTAGGTCGGAGTTTACGGGTAGCCCTAGTGGAGTGCCCTGGGATTACGGTCAGTTAAATTGTTTATTAGATGGGGTAGCCATATTTTGGAGTTCCCCTAATGTGGTATTGTGTTTAGAAGTATAGGGAGTATGCTAATTTGAAACAATGTTAATCTTTGATCGATTTCTCTATCAGAGAAGTTGTAAATGTAGATAGAATGTAATTGTGACAGCTAGGTGTGGCCAGTGTCTAGTTAAGATCACCACGCCCCGGAGCTAAGGGGTGTGGTTTTGAATTCGTAAAAATGTGTGGACTGCATTTGGTTTCATTTTACACCTGATGAAGAACCGTGATGGTTCGTAACATGTAGTGTTGCTCCATCAATATATGCTTTAAATAGCAAGCCTTTTGTGTGCCGCCCCTTCACTGTTTGAGTGAAATGGATGTAATTTAAAATCACTCTCACTTTCATGCATATTGCCCATGTATGTTGCCTGAGAATACATGCACTGTTGGTGGGCCGTGTGGCGAGGGAGTTGGAACTGGGCATTATGCTGGATACACACGTTGCGTTTGCGCGTGCGATTTTCCCGTCAGTTTATTTTAGGCAAACATTTCCAAGGAGGAAAATCAAGCGCAAAGACGCACCGTGTGTATCCAGCATTAGGTGTTTGGAGAAAGATAATTAGGCCAGTAATGTAACCAGATTCTCCAAATCATGTGTAGTGAAGGAAGCCTAAGTTGTAGCAACTATACCACAACAAACACAATGCTAACCACAACTGTACGATTTGAAACATATTTATAAATTCAAGAGCAATAAAAAAACTATATACACAATATATACACACACAATATCAAAATATATACACAATATACAAATATCTACACAATATACAAATATATACACACACAATATCCAAATATAAACAAATATCTACATAACAATATATACAAATATATATATATATATATACAGACAATACAAAACTATCTACACACAATCTCAAACTATATACATCAGCTCCACATAAAACAAATTAAACCAATAAAACTATTTACATCACTCCGAGTCGGAGAGGGCCCCCTGCAAAGTAGCAGCCATTTGGGCCAATTGTCTGGCTATGGCTGCCAATTGGGAACGTCCTTTAAAAAAAAAACACAACAAAACAAAAGTTAGCTTAAAAACAAGATGCATGAAAACTTGATTGAAGTAATAAGAATGGTTACACTTACTCTGCCGTCTTCGGCTAGGTTGTGGGGCTGCAGCTGGGGCTGGGGGGCCTTCCTGGCCCACAACATCCGGTGGGCCTCCCAGGGCTTCGGCCTCCAGAGCTGGGGGCCCAACATCAGCTGGGTCCTGGGATGGCCCACCTTCTTCACCCACATCCAACGGAGGGGCCTGGTCCAGAGCCTCATCCGAGTCCTCATGTGCCGGGTCCCCGCGGTGTCGGCGGGGTGGCATTGGTGCATCTATAGAGAGCAAAAGAAAAACATAGGTATTTAAGGCCCATGCAACATGAAAGGGGGTCATTTTTTTGGGGCCTAATGGTTACCAGCCATTATATAGTAGAGAGTCAGCAATACAGCCATTCAGAACGCTCCCTCCCTAATAGTGGCTCTGAAAGCAGACATGTGGCAGATATGTACATCTATTAGTAAGGATTCCATCAGCCTGTAGGTACCTTCTTGGATCATTAAGGGGGCTGTGACGGATGGTACTTAAGTGGTTCAGCCACTTAAGGGTGATCAGCACTGTTTCACACAACACAATTTGTATACCTCTGTATTGTGTAAAGAAGTATATTGCTAACTAGATGTAAGATTACACAATGCTTACCACATGTACTATGACATTGTGCACAATCGATGTCGTATAACGCAAGTTCATTCAATGAATTATGTAGCCATTTCCCTTATCTTCATTTGAAATAGTTTGACTGACAGAAACAGATTTCAACATCAGTGGGGCCCATTCCACTAATAAGCCATCAATCCAACCTCGCCTATAACGTTTCTCACTATTACTTTGCTTTACAAATACACATGGATGTGTGTGAAATAATGTGTAAATTCCCACAAACCAAGTTATGGTTTGACAATGATGGTGCAGAGAACACACCTGTAGTACTGGTGTATGGGCCATCACACAAACACTCGCTGCTATATCTGTAGTGGTATTTCATGGTTAAATGCAATGGTGTGTCCAAGGCATGAAGGGATCTGCTTGGCCTATAAGGAATATTCACACTCTTACACAACAGTGTACCAAACATAGGTTTCAAGATCACTGTAATGGTAATAGAGATGCATGCTCGTTCCTGTGCTCTAGGTAATGATCCCACATAAAACCAACTTAAGCTACCCCTGCAATATGCATTGAGGCTCCTTCAGTCCCCAATTTGGGCCACATAAACACAGAAAGCATGGCCCACACAATTACATAGGGACCTGTAAATTACATATTTAGCTTACCAGCGGCCAGCCATCATAATGCTGAACGTTCGTATACATTACTTACCAGGAACATGCTCCCGGCGGACCTCTCGGATGAAGCTCCGCTCCCGACGCTTCATGTCGGACCACCTCCGTTGGATCTGTGGAATGGTGTGTTGGCCCTGGAAGTGCTGGCGGAGCTCCCGCTGCAGCTCCACCATCACCCTCCTCTTCTCATACATGTCGGTCATCCCGTCATAGTTGGTACGGAGGAGGGTCTGTAAGAGAAACAAGATTGGGAAGAAATTATCTTTTCAAATGAAAGTATAGCTGAGATAGACATGTGTATGTACAGTGGGTAGCACACAAATAACCAACTATGCTGGGTTCCTTTTCACTTTCTGTGTCTGAAAGAGTGACATATGTGGTATTTTAGGTGGGTGACTCACTCCTGAGTCTGTAGTGACACTGATTGGATTGTTGTTAACTCTAATGTAATGTATTTTAATCGAACTCATTATCTGGATAGTAAGTAGTTAATATAACTTTGGTTGTTGCAGTGAGGCAACTCTCACTTGCTGTCTGAGTCTGAAATGAGTGAGCCACTTAACAAACAACAAATGTTTCAAGCACAGAATGACAACAAACACAGCATTGTTGTGTGTATGCTACACACTGTACATTACACATGTTTGACATGAGACTTTGGGGACCTTTATGTTGGCTATTGCAAATAATGTTAATTGGTGAAGTTAATACATACATTTCCTAAAATGTCACCACGTCTGTTTGCAAAAAGAGTGAAAGTTTGGTTAAGTTACACAAACATTACCCACACACAACCAATTCCTCAGATTTGATTGAGGACCTTTTCTCAGTGTCAGCTTGCCAGTGATACAGTAACCAAGATAAGGAGTTCTGTTGGCTGCTGCTAGCGTGCCATTACCAGCGGCCACACCCATTACATCCAAACTATTACTGCCTAAAGAACACTTCACAAATCCCACCCAAGTCAACACTACAAGGAGGGTAGAGTCATCTGTCGCCACAGTATTACTACGATCAGCCTACTAGGCACAAACATCATTTACAACACCAAACCCCACGGGAGAATAGATTTGTGGTGGGGGTGCCCTCAGTGACTTAATAGCCTAAGTGACCTCAAGCCATTCTCACACACACATACATTCCTCTAAAGCTCGCTACAGGAGCATGAGTATTAATGGAATGGGTTATAAACCCTTGCCTTCAGCAACTCCACATACCATGGTGTTGAAATTGTGTTGTCTGTGGCATTGACAAATGTTTCACCAAGTTGGTGACACAGCCTTACAGTGTGTGCCAAATCCCCAGCTACATTGCATTCGTGCATCAACAAGGTCAGCAGCAAACCCCCCCCCCCCCCCCCCCGGTGTAGGTTTTTATCTGCCCATTTTTCGCTGCTTTCACTAACAGGGATGGCCAAATCCCTCATTCCCGCTGTCCCAAGCGCTCATGGGAACGCTCACATGCACACTGCCTGGTGAACTGGAGATCAATGAACGGGCAAAACTATTACCGGTCGTTGATATAACCCTTGCAATGATGCGCTGCTTCTATGAGAAGCAGTGCAATTATTGTGACGTTACAAATTTGGCCTCAGCATCGTACTACTTCCTGCAAGCGTACTTAAGAACGCTTGCAGGCCGCAACAACCAAAAGTTACTGGGGACATCTTGTGGGCAAATAGTCCAACCACACCCTAAAGCATTTTTCACATACCACTATTTTTTTGGCCCCACACAAACATTCCATAATTCCCGGCCACAGTTCCGCAAATGTTATGATTTCAGATGAGCAAAGACAACAATAAAAGATCCAAAATACCTTAGGGATTGAATGTGGCAAACTGGTCTGTCAATAGGGGATAACACTGTTACTTTCAAAACTATGCACTTGGAATTATGGATGGAGGCCAAATGGGAAAACATTCGCCTTAATTAGCACATGCAATATTGGGATCAATAAATGAGATCAAGACCCAAATATCATTGTTTGCTAGCCGGCACAAATGTGCACCTAAATTGCCCGGTCTTTAAAGGGACTCCAAACAGGGCCTAGCCTATGGAACCATGCAGCTAATTTGAAAGCTCTCTTTCTCCTCTTTGCAATTATATATAAACCAGCGCCCTACAACTTTTATTGTTGAGTAGTTTTGCTATAGTAATGTGCGCGGGCCACATTTTGGTTGCCAAGATAGAGGAAAAAAAAGGCGTAGAATGTGGATTGAGCTGTCGGCAGAAAGAGTCAAACAATTACTTTACAATTAAACCCATCTTTCCATACTTCAATAGGATTACACGCGGCCACATTTGTGGCTGAATGGAGCTGTTGACTTTCAGAAAATGTCGCCCTGTGTAATCCAAGATCACTATGGCAAGATGGGCATGATTGGAACGCTATCTTTCGTCGCTTTCATACAACACCTAATTTGTCATTCTACGCCTTTTATTTGTCTAGATATTTGCAAGCCAAATTGTTGCCGCGGCAATTACAATCATGAACATAGCAAAACTGAAAAGGCATAGGGCGGCGGTGTATATATAATTTTAACGAGGAGAAAGAGCTTTACATGATATTCATCTTTCCAGAGGTTATGCACTGCTCACAGTCCCTTTAAATACAGTACCAGGCTTGTTTTAACTACTATATTTGCCATAATCAGGCCAAAACTATTGGAACCCAAATTTTGGCCAAATTCACCATTACAAGATATGCAAATAAGCAAACAACAATTGCCATAATGTCACACCTCCAAAAACATGCTTTTGTGTGGGGAAAAAAAAGATGGAGTTCATTTCATTGCGAAAACTAAAGGTAACGTTCTAAACAATTGAATGGAAGTAGCACAGAAAGGTGAAAAATGCTCTGTTGCTCAAGGGGTAACATCACTCATGGGAACAAGCCATTTCACAAAGGACAAACCATTAACCACT
This sequence comes from Hyperolius riggenbachi, assembly GCF_040937935.1. Lineage (NCBI taxonomy): Eukaryota > Metazoa > Chordata > Amphibia > Anura > Hyperoliidae > Hyperolius > Hyperolius riggenbachi. The sequence goes on from NC_090654.1 coordinate 81,656,629, forward strand.
GCCACATAATTAGCCTTACAATACAACACTTTTCCATCCCAAAAATATACTGTGCACTGGCCCTTTAAGTACTACTAATAATTAAAATCAGCTTCGGCTTCCACAATGCCACATAACAGCACCAGACATTTTCCAGCATTACCACATGACAACTTCATAAACCAACACATTTAGAATACTGTCCTAAAAAACATGCGGCTTAAATTGACACTGATCAACATGTATAATGTAGACAGTCAATATCATAAATCAGATCTGGAGACATGTCAACATTTACCAAAACAACAGTCTGTGATAGAGCCAGGTTGGAACCACACCCTGATATACAGTAATGAAGCAAAAAAAAAAAAAAAAAAACACTACATACAGACATATATACATACAGGCAAGACAACAGATCCATGTAAGACACAGCCCCAAACTCACATACTTACGGTGGCCAAATAAACGCGCTCACGCCTGGTGAAGTGCTGGACCATGCTTGCTTCCCAGTCTGCTTCCCTCTCACCAGATGAGTCACTTCCTGTCACTTCCTGTTTCCTAAGGGCGCCAACGCGCGCGTACCACGTAGCGCGCTATGCACATGTCACTGACCGCCGCGCGCACACGGTGCCCCGCGGCGTGCGCGCATACCACTTTGCGCTCTACGCGCATAGGACTCTGCGCTATACGCGCGTATTGCACACAACACAGGAGAGGCTGAAGTAAAAATTAAAGGGGAGCTTCAGCCTAAACAAACAGACTGTCATTCAGTTACATTAGTTAAGTTAATTAGAATAGATGGTTAATATAAATTTTTACCCACCCTGTTTTAAAATAACAGGCACATTTTTGTGATTCATGGGGGATGCCATCTTTGTCATGGGGGCCCCCATCTTTTTGTTTGAAAGGAGGTGACAAGGAGCAGGAGACACAGTTCCAACTGTCCTGTGTCCTGTTAAGCCCTCCCAGCTGCACACGCTAGGCTGCAAATGACAAATGTTACAAGTAAAAACATAAAAAAACATTTCACAAAAACAGCAGAACGAGATAAACCACATCTGAAATCCCATCATGCTTTGCGCAGCATTAGGGGAAAATAGCCCGGGCAGTTTTCTTCTGTGCAGCTAAAAATGAGGCTTGGATAACAGAAACAATGTTCTGATGCTGTGAAACTGGTAAAGAAACACCAGCCCTTTTCAGTGCTGAGTAGTCGATTTTTGGTCCGGAGGTTCACTTTAAAGGTAAACATACAGAGCTAATAATTAGCTACTTAGGGCCCATTTAGGCTGCTTGCACTCAGGGACGTTACTGGCGCACGTTAGGGCAACCTGTAAGTAAGGCACAACAATGTAACACGTGGCCTGTTCACACTGGCCACGTTGCATTACATGTAAGTCTGCACGTTGTAGTAAAAGTGCAGCCTGCAACGACATTTTTCGTGACACAAAATGCATTGGCAGCTGCCTTTTGCAATAACTATTGCGAGCAGATTCAATCCCAGTGATCACACAGTTGGACAGTGTCCAACTGTGCGATCACTGTGATTTATTCTGGTGCTAATAGTTTGTGCAAAAGGCACCTGGCAATCCATTTGGCCACAGAAATGATTTTGGGGGCGTCTATTGCGGCGTGCGTGATTTGTATGTGGATCGGCTGCGGCCAGGGAGCGCAACGCTAGTGGCGGTCATTCCAATACAGGTAGACATCACCTGACACTGCCCAATGGACACATGCAATGGCATGCAGTGTGCAAATGACATACATTATGCAGTAATTTGTGACAAATACACGTGTAGGCCACAATATACATGGACAACAGCATTGCAAGCCTATGTCCAGCGTACTATTGATATGCCAAATATTTACTCTACGCTGCAACAAAGGGAGCCAAAAATTAAAACAAAAAAAAAAAAAATTCACTCAAAAAATTCTACAATTACTCTTCCACGCACTACATTGCCAGCCTCATCTGGCTCCTCCTCCTCATCTGGCTCCTCGTCCTCAAAGTCATCGGATTGCACTGATAAGGGTGTGTGTGGAAGCCTGTAGCCAGGGAGGTTTTGCTTAATGCAAATGTTATGTACCACACAGCAGGCCACTATAATGTCAATGACCTTCTGTGGTTTGTATAACAACGCACCTCCACTGTTGTCAATGCAGCGGAAACGCGTTTTCAAGTGCCCAAAACAACGCTCTATAACAGATCTGGTACGCACATGTGCTCTGTTATAGGCCTCTTCCGCATTATTGCTTGGATGGCCAAGAGGTGTCAGAAGCCAGGGCAGGCAAGGATATCCTGCATCACCTTGAATATAATACAAAGCAAACAAATTAGTAGGGCAACATTAGACATACCAATATATATCTGACAAATGCAAAACTCCCCAAGAAATAAAACCAACAAAGGATCAACTTACCAAGCAACCAGCCGCCTTCACGATAAAACGCATGAAAAAAATTAAAAAGGGCAGATTCACGCAAAATATGGGCATCATGACACGAACCAGGGAATTTAGCGACAACAGAGAATATTTCCATGTCAGGGCCACACACTACTTGGACATTCAACGAATGGCCAAGCTTCCGGTTCCGATACATGTATTCATCAGCACTTGGAGGAACAAGTGCAACATGGGTGCAGTCAATGGCCCCGATGACATTGGGCATTTGGGCAAGATGGTAAAATGCCACTTTGACTGCATCCCATTCGGCAGGGGACCGAGGAAAGTGGATCAACTCTCGGCTTATCCGCCGCATGCCTATCAGGAACTGGGATATAATCCTGCTCATGGTGGACTGGGACACCCCACAGGCAAAGCCACCCAGCCGTTGAAAGCTCCCATTGGCCAGGAACTGCAGGCAGGCAAACAACTTAGTTTGCCCACTCACAGCATGACTTCGAGATGTTAATGGCCTGAGATAGGTCTCCAAACGAGCATACAGCTCATCAAAGGCTGCCCTGTTCAGCCTTGTCAGCCTCAGCAGTTCTCTGTCTGAAAGCAACGCAACATCAATGCGTTCCCGGATGAGACGTGGAATCCGTCTCCTGCGCAGATTATAGCGGCTCATGCGGTCAACAGCCCGAGCCTCGCTCAACCAACTAGCATAAGGCTCCATCTGCAAATGAAATTGGAAAGGAAATAACAATAACAACTTTGTACTAAGTAACACTGCACATACAAGACATTTTTGACCTACCAAGGTTCAAGGCATTCACACTAGCAGGGGCCCATGAGCAGAGGGACCCCTCAGGACATCCTACTCAAGTCACTGCAAATCCTCATAAAAAGACACATTCATTCCAGTGTGGCCAACTCATCCCTTTAATTACTGGCACATATGAATTATACAGGTTTTGTGGCTAGGTAGATGCAGTTAAGGCAATGATTCTGTGCAAATAGCCCCAGAACCTGTATAACTTACAGTCAACTCACTGCAAATCCTCATAAAAAGACACATTCATTCCAGTGTGGCCAACTCATCCCTTTAATTACTGGCACATATGAATTATACAGGTTTTGTGGCTAGGTAGATGCAGTTAAGGCAATGATTCTGTGCAAATAGCCCCAGAACCTGTATAACTTACAGTCAACTCACTGCAAATCCTCATAAAAAGACACATTCATTCCAGTGTGGCCAACTCATCCCTTTAATTACTGGCACATATGAATTATACAGGTTTTGTGGCTAGGTAGATGCAGTTAAGGCAATGATTCTGTGCAAATAGCCCCTGAACCTGTATAACTTACAGTCAACTCACTGCAAATCCTCATAAAAAGACACATTCATTCCAGTGTGGCCAACTCATCCCTTTAATTACTGGCACATATGAATTATACAGGTTTTGTGGCTAGGTAGATGCAGTTAAGGCAATGATTCTGTGCAAATAGCCCCAGAACCTGTATAACTTACAGTCAACTCACTGCAAATCCTCATAAAAAGACACATTCATTCCAGTGTGGCCAACTCATCCCTTTAATTACTGGCACATATGAATTATACAGGTTTTGTGGCTAGGTAGATGCAGTTAAGGCAATGATTCTGTGCAAATAGCCCCTGAACCTGTATAACTTAGAGGTGTCAGTAATTAAAGGGATGAGTCGGCAACACTGATTCATTCACTCATTTGTAACAACAACAAGGGCTCGATTCACAAAGCGGTGCTAACCCAGTTAGAGACTTTAGGCATGATAACCATTGCACCATGCTGGTGAAAAGCCAGTTTAGGCATGATAAGTTTTGGTGTGATAAGTTTAGGTGTGATAAGTTTAGGCATGATAAGTTTAGATAAGTTTACATCGCTTGCAAAGTCCCACACGCAAAGCAGCGCCATTAAACTTTATACGAAGTGCAGCAGACTTTGCTAGCGTAAAACTTTTGATCAGCTGTGCACTGCGGTGCCAACGTAGTTGGCGCTCAAACTTATCATGCCTAAACTTATCACACCTAAACTTACCATGCCTAAACTTATCACACCTAGGGCTCGATTCACAAAGCGGTGCTAACCCAGTTAGAGACTTTAGGGGCTCGATTCACAAAGCGGTGCTAACCCAGTTAGCATGCCTAAAAGACTTTAGGCATGATAACCATTGCACCACGCTGGTGAAAAGCCAGTTTAGGTGTGATCAGTTTAGGCGTGATAAGTTTGGGTGTGATAAGTTTAGGCATGCTAAGTTTAGATATGTTTAGATCGCTTGCAAAGTTCTGCACGCAAAGCAGCACCATTAAACTCTATGCGAAGTGCACCAGACTTTGCTAGCGTAAAACTTTTGATCAGCTGTGCGCTACGGTGCTATCCCAGTTGCCGCTTAAACTTATCATGCCTAAACTTATCACACCTAAACTTATCATGCCTAAACTGAGTTTAGGCGTGATAAAGGGCTTTTCACCAGCGTGCTAACTGTTAGCACCGCTTTGTGAATCAGGCCCCAAATATGTTACAAAAGTAGCATTTCACCTTGAAAATACATGGAAGGCACAGCATCAAACAGAACTTACTTGCTCAATCACAAAATGATTCCTCACTCAATCCTCTCCTCATAAGCCAACCTTATAAAGGCCAAAAACACCTGTTACATGTTAACTACATTATTGCATTAACATCATTAATTGATTGGGCATGCGCGGCGCCTACTGCCCATCGCGCGAAGCAGCACGGGAGCGCGCGCGCGCACCGCCGAACGCGCGAAGTCAACGCTGAAACAGCTGTTATTTTTTTTCTAAGTTCACTTCGCGTGATATGGGCGCAGTACGCGCGATCGGAGGCATGTTCACGCGGAACCAGCTGCATCACGCGGAGTGCCTTTTTTTCGCGCGTACCGAGGTGCCGTTCGCGCGTACGCCGGTACGCCCAAACTTTGCGCGCGAGGCCTCCTTTATCATGCCTAAAGTGACTTTAGGCGTGAAGAGGGCCTTTTCACCACGGTGCTAACACTTTGCACCGCTTGGTGAATCGAGCCCAATGAAAGCTATCCTGGATGATACTCTTTTAAAGTTCGAGAAGATATGGAAGCCCTACTTTCTTAACTATTCGCACTGGCTACCTCAATACCTCACTGAAGTATAGTGATCTTCATGCATTCTGCACCTCTCAACATTAAATGAGGACAGACCGACTACGTCTCTTTCTCCTTTCTATTTCTCTTTTCTTTCTTCTCTCTTTTTTGCCCTTTTCTCTTGTTTGTATTTGATGTCTTCCTTCCCCTCCCTCCAGCCTCATTACCTCCCCCCCCTGCCCCCCCCCCCCACCCTTACCCACAGGTGCAAACAGTCCTGACCAGTTGATCCATCGATTCTGCGTGATGGATCGTTGTAATTCTGTTGACTTTATTTCACAACTGGACTATGCAGGATGTTGGTAAATGTTGCCTCGTTGCTACCAACATCCGCTCAATGTTTATGAGCTTTATTCTCCAAATACCACCTTGGGTTACCACCTGTGATGTACTTACCTCCCCATGTTATTTTTCCTGTAATATGCTTTATTACTGAAATGTTATTGGCTGTTAATTTTCTTATGGAAAACAATAAAAACCTGTTTGAGAAAAAAAAAACATACCAATCAAGTCACTGTGATCTCCTGGGTCCCTCTTTGCTGTAAATATATAGATATATATATCATGTTACGGTATACTACAAGTTTCTGCACTCCAGTCTGGGATTAGTCACATTTTCTCAGCATGTGACAGCTCCCTCCCCCCTCAGCCTCACAAACTGCATCACAGACAAACTGAAACAGAGCCTGGAGGGGGCGTGTAGAGGGCGTGCATAACTTGTATTCATTACAACAGAGGCAGCCCATTCCTCCCTGGGTCGACAAAGCTTGATGCTAAGATGATTAGATATATTATAGAGACAGTGCAACTAGAAAGGCTGCAGTAATCCAGACCACATTAGAACAGGTATAGGAACTTATAGGATAGAAGAAATAAGGTTGAAAATTTTGTTACAGAGTCTATTTAAATGCTCATAAATTATACAGTTTTCGAGGTTAGCACAATCTTTCAATTGATTTTAACTCTTAATATGATTTATTGATCAGTTCAGTTGATCAGTTCATTTCAATTGTTGAGCGTTTCATTCAGTTCATTATTCAGTGTGTCAATTTTACAAAACTGATTCAGGAGATTTTCAGCGAACTTTAGATGGTCAGTGACAATCTTGCAAATCAGTTAAGCAAAACTTCACTCTCATATGACAGGACCACTGTAAGCCCTTCATTAGGTTGCACACCAAATCTAAGGGGGCATGCACACATCACATTCTCATTGACTAATGATTGGCCAATTTTAAACTTGTTCATGTTGACTCTAAAGCCTGGAACACACTTTCGATTGTGATTGGCCAATCACTGCCCAATTGCACCACCTTCCTGTAGTAAGTTTGCTTACACAATCTGCTCATTGTATTCAATATCTGTTTGTTGACCCTCATTCTACATGGTGGTGGTCAGTGATTGGCCAATCATCATTTAAAGTGTGTACCAGGGTTTATACTACACGGAGCAGATAAAATTGGACAGTCATTGGCCAAATAAAATTGAAGTAGCAGTACCAGAATTAGCAGGCTTCGGTATTAAGAAGGCAACTCAGACCAAAATAAACCGGGAATAGTCCTCTTCGGAAAAGTTCTGTCTTATGGTCATGCCTCATTTCATTGTATGGCATACAGTTGCAAGTCTTGATAATGCTTCAACATCTGCTGTAAGAACTATATTTTTTCTGGCATATGTTACTGCTTTGGTAGGCAGGCAGCATCCAACTGTTCTCCAGAGAGACAATACACTGTTAGCTTTTTATTCACCAAATATTCAATTATGTATCCTTTTTTGACAGGCCATTTTTCTACAAAACATTTGTTGAATGTTGAAGAAGAAGAAACATTATTATTACAAGGCAAACTAGTTTGCTAAACAAAAAAATCCAAAAAGCACAAGCACACAAAAAAAGAAACAATAATAAATACAAAAAAAATCTATTTTTTTATTACTATTATTATTTATGTCCAAAACTGTAGCTTTATATTTTATTACATTGCCAAGGCAGTCCCACCAGCTGGCACGACAAACTAGACAAAACATTCTTTCAATTTCTGTCGAAGCTCCAGATCTGATGCAGTATTTCAAAAAATGCCCATGAATGGTGCAATTTTTAGTGATTGATTGTATTTTCAATCAGATCATTCAGATCGAATTGTATGGAAACAGAAGCTGATGGGTCTAGTCAATCTTTAATGATGGCATTATCAATCATTTATTTAAAGTGATAGGAAATTCAGCATTTCTTCTTTGCTTTAAAATATTACTTACAGCATAAAACCTAATACCAAAAAAAAAAAACTGGTAGCAGAAGAACATTCAAACAGTTAGGACTTATTTCCACTACGTGTGATGTCCGTTTCTGATTCAGCCACGGCACCCCTGCTGCTGCGAAGCCACAGCCCGAATCTCTTAGCAGTGCCATGTAGAGCTATAGGGATTAGCAGCATGCTGTCCAGAATCACACCGCAGTGTAATTCGGACGGCAAGCCATGGGAGGTATTGGCACTTGGCAGCATTTTCTCCAAAGGGCGGCGCCGCCCTCTCTTGCCGCACCAGGCGGAAGTACGTCAGCGCTCCACCGTGAAGCGCATATTTCCCCTTCCGCTGATGCCCAAACTAATGTTACTAGTCGCACTCATCGCGTCACATTAGACGCGTGGTGCGTTACTATAGCAACTTGCCACAAAATGCGGAAAGGTCCCACCACAGGTAAAGGAAAAACCTACAGCTTGCAGGATCTGTAAGCCTGGGGACAGCTTGTGCGTGGGGAGGGGGTGGATTCGCCCATACAGGAACACATTTTGGTACACTTTCAAAAACGGCTGCTACCAATTATAACAATAGTTAAGAGTTTTGGGATTTTTTTGTTGTTGTTTTTTTTACAGTATGAGGTCACATATTACTAACTAGCCAGTTAGGAAGAAAACGGTGGAGAATAGTGATAAGGTAAGACCAGAAACAAGACAATGTTACACCTTGGTGAAAGAACCATTTTCCCAGAGAGGCAAAGGAGAGAAGTCAAAACACTTAAATATACTAATATTTTTCAAAAAATACACTCAGTTCATTACAGTCGTTAAAACCAAAGGGACCCACAGCATTTGTCCTAGAAATTAATCGTGACTCTCTCTGAGAGAGCAATCTCTCTCTATTACCTCCACGACATGGGATTTTCACTATTGCTAAGCCAACCATTTTAAGGACATCAAGGTCAGCTCCATGAGACTCTCTAATGTGACTAATTAACCACAAAGCACCCATACCATTTTTAATAGATCGGTAGTGTTTTACCAATCATTCCCATATTGGGCGGGTCGTCTTTCCTATATAGAAGAAAGAGCATGGGGCAGAAGATACCGTACACAACAAATTCTGTCCTACAAGTAATAAAATCCACAATCTTATGGGTTATATCCACCCATTTGTACGTGATCAGTTTTGATCATGTATTTAAAGGTTGGGCAGCCAGTTCCCACATGGGAAAGTTCCTTTGTTAGCTAGCCGGTTGAGCAAGGTCATTGGACATCTGGGAACAAATTCACTTTGGGTAATCACTGACTCAATAGTTGTCCCTCTCTGAAAAGGCGATAAGGCCCCCCTCCCCCCCCCCCAAAAAAAAGCAAACGTTCATTCTGTTACCTGTTCTGACCTTCTAAATTGCAGTTTATGCGCTCAGCGCTACTTCGCGCTGAGCCATTAAAGTAAAAGGATTGTTTTGTGGCTGTTCGGATCTACGCCTGCTCTGTGTTGCCACATCTCCTGTTGGAGCCAGTCCTCTCCTCCACTAAACTGGGGATATCCTGGTCCCTTGTGCTAGTGTGTGTACCTCCTCCTCATCAGGAAATACGCTACGTACTGACTGTGGAGGATATACCACCAAGCTTAACAGGGACACAGGAGGTCACAGTGACTCGATTGGTATGTTTTTTATTGTACAAATCGTACAGTACAGAGTCTTTTTAAACAGAAAGTCCTTGTAAAAGCTCAGTTGGCCATAAAGAATGATGACACAATCACTTTCTATTGCAGAGCTGGATGGGAGTGCCTGAAGACTGGGAGGAGGGCAGGCAATGCATACTCAATCAGGCATAGGAGAGTAAGGGAGGAAATGACATCAGGATTGCCTTTAAGATAGACACAGTTGAAATGGAGAATCCTAAGAAGGATTTTCTCTTTTTTTTTACTATAGAAAAATCACTAAAATCAAAATGTGGACAGTGCAATACGTGTGTTATGTAAGCAGAGCAAGTATTTATCTACTTATATGTATGGGTTTTTTTCTGAGATAGTATGGCTGACAGTTCCTCTTTAAATGTATCAGGAGGCTCTACCTGAAGCCACTTCTGAGACAGGTGCTCTTTGTCAAGGTGCACTTAGCAATCATGCATGCTTAGACACTTGGCTTTGGGCCTTGCAATATCTGATAATGCAAAGGTCCCTGCACACGCTGTCGCTTTATAGGGTTACTTAAGCCTAGTAAAAAAAAAATCAGTTTTACTCTCCTGGGGCTTCTACCAGCCCCTTGCAGCCGTCCTGTGCCTTCGCAGTCACTGACGGATCCACCTGGCTTTCCCCCACCGCCAGCTAGTTTAGTTTTCAACCGACAGGCTCACTGCGCCTGCGCAGGCCTGACCACACGTCTTTTTCATTGACAGTGACAACAGTGCCCAAATTTATGCACCTGCCTAATTTTATTAGTTTAGGGCGGAGTGCCATAAAACTGTAGCGTTCTGTTGCTGTGAAGGGGAGGAGGGACAACAGCACAGCTGATCACAGAGGGCTTCCAACAGCAAGGGTTAGGAGGAGAAAAATGCACTCAACCGACACAATCTGACACTCTGGACTTCATCGGGGAGACTGTACACATGCTAAATTCTCACCAGAGACAACTCTCTACTAATCATCTCAGCTAAGAACCCTCTAACGAGTGTACAATGCTTTATTGCATAGACTAATTCTTTCCTCTAGAAATTTTGATTGAGCCTTCTCTTTTGCATCCCACCGTTGTTGCATGAACAATTATCTGCACAGAGCAGGAGCTCATTGCTCTTTTTTTTTTTTTTTTTTACACCTGGACTAATCTATTGACTGGCAGCACACTTGGACACCACAGAATAACCATCGCTGACAGGGCCTGATTTCTGGAAAAGATTCAAAGGCCCAGGCCTTGGAAGGCTACAGTTCAAGTAGGCAACTGGGCATGAAATGTGGTTGCTACATATGAAATAAAAATCCACAAATGGGGAGCAACACATGAAAAAGGTAAGCTTTGTGCTCAAGGGAGCTGTACATAAAATAAAGGGGCTGTATTCATGGATGTTACACATAGGAAAGGGGGCACACACACACACACACACACCTATGGCCTGCTTAAAGATCTGAGCCTGTCCTGAAAAACCTTTTAAACTTCAAGATGAATCTGAGGAATCTTTTTCTCTTTTATTCCAGAGACGCAGCAGAGAGATGAATTATCCTCGAACGTTCGTTTCAGATAAATAATTATTCTGTTACTTCAGTTCCCAGCAAGTTGCAGAAAATGTTAATGGCCTGTTAAGAGCAACATTTGTTTTAGTGGATGGTGTTCCAGAGTGTGGTGTCACACCATGAATTACTGGTGTTCAGCCTCATAATTGGATTATTAAAATATTGCACCCTTCCACATATTAATCATGGAATGCTCATTTCAGTGGGTAGATACCAGAAACAGCTATTGAAGGAGGAGCAGGGTGTGTTGGTAAAATTAATATTGATTATACAAAATTCATCTAACAGACAAGCGCCTGAGCAGCAATTGCAGCTTTAGTCCATGGTTCTCTGGCTTCTCATCTCTTAAGACCTGTACCCACTACGCAATTTTACTGATGATTTTTCCGACAACCAGCAAATTTTTGATCGATGAGCGATCTTTTCTGTGACCTCGTGGCGTGAGTACAGGCGCGCACTTACAAGAAAGAGGTTTGTCGACGCGTGACGACAATGACTGCAACAGCGGATGGGATCTTTAAGATCCCTGATGACTACCATGCAAAGAACCTTAATTGCTTGAACTCTCGTTCGTGCTGGTCATGTGCCGATGCATGATGTCGCGTATACCCGCCGGCAGGAAGATGGATCGGGGAACGCTCATCGTCGTGGGACATGGCTGGGATCCCTCTTCCTGCCTCGTGAGGTGAGTATACAGCTTCAGACCTCAAAAATGGAATAAGTGACAGACATAACACAGCACCTCACACACATAGACGTGCTAAAATAGCCAACAGAAATCACCCAATTAAGAAGATTTTCTCCCAAATAACATAATTAGGCAGCATGTCCTAATGTAACGTCAGACCCCCATGACAGACCCCAGTAACAGATAGCAACACCTGACAGCAGTGGCGGCTCCAGGAATTTTTTTGGGGGGGGGGTGCTATGCAGGTGCTGGATAATTTTGAAGGGTGGCGGAAAATTGATGGGGGCATGGCCAAAAAGAGGGGCATGGCCAAAAAGAGGTCATGACCAACAAAAGAGGGGCGTGGTTCTTTATTCCCCCACAGCACATCTTCAGTTACTGGAAAGTGGGAGAGAAAGAGGCCAGGAGATGCAACCTAGCCAAGATAAACTTTGACTGGGCTGAAGAATATTGAGACAGGAGTGCTGTCAACTATTTCCAGCTACAGTGCCACAGTGATAGCAAGCAGTGGCTGGTGGCCAAGACCGAGGTGCATGCGATGGGTTGGCAGGGCTGTGTGGGTTGGGCTAGGTGGGCACGACGCTGTATGGAGTAGGGGACAAGCTAGAAACTAGTAGAGATGGTCAATGAGATGGTAATAATTTAGAGATTATGCAAATTGCATGTTAACCACTTCACCACTAAGGGTTAGACACTTTGAACTCAATCTGTGCAATGCCATGTGACGTCGGGGCCACTCGTGATACCAGAGAGACGAGTATCTATGTCCCTAAGAGCTAAAGTTTTCATGGATGTGGATACGTCCCACGCAAGGGGAAGTGTTTACTTTATGCAGGCTGTAAAACAGGAAGTATCAGGAGAACAGAGTACAGCATGGAAAGCTGCGGCAAGAGGTGGTCATACAGTTAAATGAACCTAGTTTACCTCCACCCCCCTCCTTGAACATGAGTGGTTATGGTTTCGTTCCTCGTCAATCTGTGCTCGCTCATCTCTACTCAGCAGAGGGAAGCCCAGAGATTCCTTGCATCAGAAATGAACACTGGCTTGGCTGAAGAGTGTCGGGATATCTAAGTGCCACCACCCTACACCAACCAGTAACAGTTGCCCTCCTCATTCAATCCATTATGCAGTCCAGATCTCAGGCTGCAGAGTGCACCACAACAGTTATTCTGCAGTTGGAGCAGCAGAGCATGGCTTGTGCTCTGCACCCCCAATACCCTGGAGCCTCAGACACAAGTCATGGCTGCCATACATTAGATACGCCCCTTGCTTACATTAACACACAGGCTTGGCAGGCTGCAGTCCATGAGGTCACAAAGAGTCAGACCTCTGCAGTCTTCATCTGGCTCATATCAAACCACAGTCAGTATTGATGAAAGGTTAGCGATATCTGAGTAAGAGCCAGAGCAGGATTATCCACAAGGCAAGGTAGACTGGTGCCTACGGCCTACTGGGTGTCAAGGGCCCAGCTGCCACCTTCATTTACCCATCCCCTACCTCAACTTACTAGAAAGACCACCATAGGGAGCCAAAGCTGCAACCTTGCCTTGGACCCCATTTCATCTTAATCCTTCTCTGGTGAGAACAGGGACGCACACCTGCCCGTCTCTTCCGGTACAGGTACAAGGTAGGAATCTGCCTCATTTACCCAGTTATTCAGGAGGCATGTGAGCGCTGTGTGAATCATAATAATATCATAGCTGCACACTCTGTTATGTTAATGTTTGTCTATTAAATAAAGTTTTCATACAAGTAAATCTTTCAAAAACAAATAGAATCATTTATTTAAACAATTAGCCCCCTTCCCAGTGCTTTGCAGTAAATTAATGATCTTGCAACACATTTGCCATGCAGAGAGAATGTTAATGTGCTGATCACAGGGAACCATGCCTGCAAGCTGCTGGGCACGCACCTATCTCTGGGAACACACTGCAGTGCAGAGCCCCCTGGCATCCAGAGAGGGATCAGAGAGACCAATCAGTGCGTTCCTTCATGACATACCCACCCCAAATTAATTGTGGTGATAGCATTGGTTGTGTTATCAGAGAATACACTGATTGGCCATGGCCAGACTATCCACAAGGCAATTTAGGCAGATACCCAGGGCCTGGTGGGTGTCAGGGGGCTTTCTTTTTACCATAAATGTCAGATGTTAACCTTCTGTCGCCTGCGTCACGCCAATGGGCGTGGCCGCGGCGGCAGCCCCAGGACTGCCTAACGTCGATTGGCGTAAAGTTCTGGGGCTTTGTTTTGCAGGAGATCGCGCGCAGGCTGCGCGCGCATCTCCTGCTTGGGGGGCGGAGCTCCACCCCGCCTCCAGTCTCCGAGCTGCTATTGCCGCTCGGGAGACTAATAGACGGCGTGATCGCCGTCTATTTCTATGTACAGCGTTGCGATCGGCAGAAGCCTATGACAGCTGATCGCCATAATTGGCTGGCTGTGGGGAGGAAGGGGGAGGGAGGCAACATTTTTAAAGAAAAAGCTTTTTAAAAAAAAAAGCTAACAATAATATTTATTTAAAAAAAAATAAACATGGGGGGAGCGATCAGACCCCACCAACAGAGAGCTCTGTTGGTGGGGAGAAAAGGGGGGGGGGGGAATCACTTGTGTGATGTGGTGTGTGGCCCTGCAGCTTAGCCTTAAAGGGAAGGTCCAAGCAAAAAAAAAAAATGAGTTTCACTTACCTGGGGCTTCTACCAGCCCCATGTAGCCATCCTGTGCCCTCGTAGTCACTCACTGCTGCTCCAGTCCCCCGCTGGCAGCTTTCTGACCTCGGAGGTCAGGGCCGCGTTGCATACATTTTTACGCATTCCAGCTAGTGCAGGAACAAAAATGTATGCGTTGCACCACTAACGCATAAAAATGTATATGTTAATGTTCCTGCACTAGCGGGAATGCGTAAAAATGTACGCAATGCGGCCCTGACCTCCGAGGTCAGAAAGCTGCCAGCGGGGGACTGGAGCAGCAGTGAGTGACTATGAGGGCACAGGATGGCTACATGGGGCTGGTAGAAGCCCCAGGTAAGTTAAACTCATTTTTTTTTTTTGCTTGGACCTTCCCTTTAAAGCAATTATGATCTGCTGCATGCTTGTTCATCGTCTATGGCTAAAAGTATTAGAGGCAGAGGACCATCAGGATAGCTAGGCAGCTGGTATTGCTTACAAGAAAATAAATATGGCAGGCTCCATGTCACTCTCACCTCGGGTTCACTTTAAAGATTTATTTGCATGGAAACTTTTCAGAAAAAAGCTTTCGCTGGTTGCTTAAATTTAAACTATCCGCAGTGGAAAGAGGTTAACCCATTAATGAATATAACTAGACAGAAGATCACTACACAATAGATGTAAATTCATTTCCATTGCTATCTTTCCATTCTACTGGTGAAATCAGTTACATTGTATATATACTGCAGCATTTAAGCGCCATTGCTGAAAAGCAGAACCTGCAGGTAAAGTGACGGGGCTCTTGTTTAGCCAAAACACAGGAACAGAGGGAGGAAAGACAGAAGTTGAGCTTCGTCAGCAACTGTTATGCACATCCCTTATGTAACCCTGCTATTTAATATTTATGTAATGGTGAAGTAAGCAAGACTGAGAAAAGGGAAGACAATGGAAAAAGATGAATTAAATAACTCACAGCGCACCTACCAACTTTTATAGGTGTGAAAATAAACTTTCTACAACATGCATATTAGTCAAAAGATGTCCATACCACTCTCCAGGCTCACCTCCACCACACCAACAGTAATGCCTTCATCACAGTCCATACATGTGCCCATCTTACCTCCAGTCACACCCCCACCACACCTCCAGTAATGCCTTCAACACACTCCAGTCATGTGCCCATCTTACCTCCAGTCACACCCCCACTACACCTCCAGTAATGCCTTCATCACACTCCATTCATGTGCCCATCTTACCTCGAGTCACATCTCCACCACCCCACCACACCTCCAGTAATGCCTTTATTACACTCCATCCATGTGCCCATCTTACCTCCAATCACACCTACATCACACAGAGGTAATCATCTTACCACCTGATCTAGTATCAGCATGTGTTTTCCACTATGCTTTTGGTAAATGTACTCAGGGTTGGACAGGGCCGGCTGAGGTTTCGGATTTTCCCCGGTGGGCTTTTAATTAGTGGCCCTGGGGAGGCCCTGAGCACTACCGCCAGGAGGAACAGGAGGGGGCACAGCGCAGAAAGGAGGAGCAGCGGCGAGCATAGAGTGGCGGGGAGGGGGGAAGCCCCCCTCCTTCACCTGGGGGCTCTTCCACGCTCCCACCTCCAGAATATATCACAGCGGCAGGCGACAGCGAGCGGGGAACAACTTACTTCTTCCTACTTTCGGCTCTGCGTGCCGCTGCCCTGGTCTTCTCTAACTGTCCAATCACGCTCTCACTGTGCTTCCTGTGAGAGCGTGGCTGGACAGTCAGAGAAGACCAGAGCAGTGGCACGCAGAGCCTCCTATACTGCCTCCAGTTACACCCCTGGCACACCTTCAGTCACACCCCCATCTTGCTTCCAGTTAAACCCCCATCACAACTCCACTCCAATCACACCTTCATATTGTCTTTCAGCTAGACCCCTGCCGTATCTTCAGTCATGCAGGCCTGGAGACAACTGCTGCTACTACAATAGGAATGAGGGCTTTACTGTGAGAAGGAGAGGAGAGGAAGAGGCTGTGGCAGAGGAGGTTAAGTGTGGAAAGGAAACAGAGCTGCTGGTAGGTGGGCTTGTAGGGGTTTGCTGCAAGGGATTGAGGTCTGTTAAGTTGTACAATGGGACCACCAGGAAAGATTGATGTCTGACACAGTATATCATGGGATTGCCACAATTCATGGGCATAATTACAGGGGTGCAGCCCCTGGGGAGGAGGCAGAGGTTTGGAGGATCCACACTACTATCCTACCCCTTCCTCGGATAAAGGGGTCCAGCCTTCAGATCTGGTGTTTTTGTGGCTACACTTGTTATGGGTGTGAAGATCATGATGGCCACACTTGTTTTATGACCCGTGTGAGGTGGGCCTCAAGGCCAAGAAGGGCACCAAGAGGGGGGACAAGGGAAGGGGTATAAACATTAGGGGGCCCCATGAATTGTAGTTATACCACTGCCGCAATTTAATTTACCAGACAACTGAAGTTTGACATTTTCAGGTATAAAACTGAAAATGGATGAGGTGAGCACTGCAGTGAAAGGCGCTATTCCCCTAATAATATAATTAGTTGGCATGACCCCAGGGACTCTGGGGACTTAACGGGCCCAGGGATCAAGCATACCTTTACCTATTATTATTGCCCCTATTCTCACCTGCATTGGCTGCATGTGTAAACTGATAATAATTTTCCTATTACATGCTACCCAATTATGTTATACTAGCTGGTGACCCGGCGTTGCCCGGGTATGTATTTGGCCATTGTTGGCTCCACCCACTTTTCTTAACCCTAACACACAATTACTCAATTACTTAATGATCAAGTGTGTGAGCTATGCGATCTTTGGCATCAATAATTTGCATTGAAATGAAATAAATCTGATTGGCTGTGGCTCCACCCCTTTTCTGAATTTGAACCCCAATCACCCAATGGCCAACTGTTCCAGGTACAGGTGATTAATATTGCAAGAGGCTTGTGCCATTAACAGTGCAAGAATGGCAGCAATTAAATATTCCCCCTTGAAAATCAATAGGTGGATTTTGATTGGCTTTTGTAGGCTCCACTCACTTTTCTGAATATTAATCCCAGTCACCCAGTGACCAACTGTGCAAAGTTTGAGAACCCTACCATTAACAGTGTAAGAATGGCTGCAGTTTGCATTTTTCCAATGAAATTTGTATTTTTCTCCACCCACTGATGTCCCGACATTGCTCGGGTATGTATTTGGCTGGTGTTGGCACCGCCCACTTTTTCTAACCCTAACACACAATTACTCAATGACCAAGTTTGTGAGCTTTGCGGTCTTTGGCATCAATAATTTGCACTGAAATGAAACACATCTGATTGGCTGTTTGTGGCTCCACCCCTTTTTCTGAATTTGAATCCCAGTCAGCCAAGGACCAACTGTACCAGGTGGCTTGTGCCATTAACAGTGCAAGAATGGCAGCAATTACATATTCTCCTCAAAAATCACTAGGTACATTTTGATTGGCTTTTGTAGGCTCCACCCACTTTTCTGAATATTAATCCCAGTCACCCAGTGATCAATTATGCAAAGTTTGACAGCAATACAATTAACAGTGTAAGAATGGCTGCAGTTTACAGTTTATCAGTGAAATTTGTATTTATCTCTGCCCAATGATGACCTAGCATTGCCCGCTTATGTATTTGGCTGGTGTAGGCTGCACCCACTTTTCCTAACCCTAACACACAATTACTCAATAACTCAATGACCAAGTTTGTGAGCTTTGCAGTCTTTGGCATCAATAACTTGCATTAAAATGAAACAAATCAGATTTGCTGTTTGTGGCTCCACCCCTTTTATTAATGTAAACCCCAGTCACCCAATGACCAACTGTACCAGGTTTGAGGCTTGCGCCATTAACAGTGCAAGAATGGCAGCAATGAAATATTCCCCTCAAAAATCATTAGGTGAATTTTGATTGGCTTTTGTAGGCTCCACACACTTTTCTGAATAATAATTCCAGTCACCCAGTATTCAACTGTGCAAAGTTTGAGAACCCTACCATTAGCAGTGTAAGAATGGCTGCTGTTTACATTTTCCCACTGATGACCCGGTTGTCTCCGCCCCACTGATGACCCGGGCGTTGCCCGGTTATGTATCTGCTGGTGTTGGCTGTGCCCACTTTTCCTAACACACAATTAATCAATTACTCAATTCCAAGTTTGTGAGCTTTGCGGTGTTTGGCATCAATAATTTGCATTGGAATGAACCAAATCTGATTGGCTGTTTGTGGCTCCATCCCCTTTCTCAATTTGAACCCTAGTCACCCAATGATCAACTGTACCAGGTTTGAGGTTTGTGCCATTAACAGTGCAGGGATGACAGCAATGTAAATATTCCCCTTGAAAATCAATAGGTGTATTTTGATTGGCTTTTATAGGCTCCACCCACTTTTCTGAATATTAATCCTAGTCACCCAGCGACCAACTGTGCAAAGTTTGAGAACCCTGCCATTAACAGTGTAAGAATGGCTGCAGTTTACATTTTCCCAGTTAAATTTGTATTTTTCTCCTTCCACTTTTTGTTATGAATAAAAAGTATCCTATACTTTATTCCAGGTATTGTACTATGTGTGTGCCAAATTTCATTCAAATCCGTTCAGACATTTTTGCGTGATCGAGTAACAAACATCCAAACTTTCCCATTTATAATATTAGTAGGATGGGGGTTTTGCTAATTAACTATTTTATTTGGAAGTCATACTGCCTAATTATGATATGTGGGAAACATGCTGTCTAATTGTTATTTAGATGCCTGATTATGCTGTGGGGATGCCTGATTATGCTGCCTAATAATGTTATAACACTAATAGTGTTGTTTCAGGGATGTCACATGCTGGCTGTTTGCTCACACCTGTTTGCCCTGGCAATCAGATGTATTCTTTACCAGTCTGGGATTCAATTCTAAGCACTGTATTGTTCATGAAAAGAGTATTCTGTTCACCACGTCCCTACTTTATGCTGTTTATATTCAATTATCATCCTGATAACTATTAGAATTTTAATTGTTTGGGTTAAGTTGAGTTATAATGTTAACTGTACGGTCACAGAATGTATCAAAGGTGTGTTTTTGACCTATACATTTTGCTGCTTACAGTTTCACTTTGTTGGGTAGTATGAGATATAGAGCACAAATATAGCCTGTACATTAAGATAAAGTTAGGTATCTCGTTTTTGCTGTGTGCATGTCTCTTTAAGAAGCTTGTGTTTTCAGTTTAAGGGTCCTTTAAAGAGGACAATCTGAGGACAGCAGTGATCCTTGCCCTGATGGTGGAAGATCTGTAATTATAAATTATTTAAGGCAGCGTGGGGTATGGCTTGTGTAAGAGCTCCTATCCAACAAATGTAAAAAAACAGGTTAAATATTAATGTAGAACACATTGTGGTGAGGTCCGGGCAGGAAACAAGCACCCTGAGGACCGAGCATTAGAAAGGAGCAAGACTTCCTCTGCAGTCTTCAGATCAGACATACGAAGGTTCCACGTGCAGCATCAGAACCAGAACTGACACGCTGAGGATTCTGGGAGTTTCATACAACAGAGTGAGCTGGGGGAGAGAAACCACAATGCACATACATAGCAAGCTGGATAGGAAAAAGTCAGGCACCAGAACAGCCAGAAAAAAATATTTAACAAA
Organism: Hyperolius riggenbachi; assembly: GCF_040937935.1. Classification (NCBI taxonomy): domain Eukaryota; kingdom Metazoa; phylum Chordata; class Amphibia; order Anura; family Hyperoliidae; genus Hyperolius; species Hyperolius riggenbachi. The sequence continues at coordinate 81,676,639 of NC_090654.1, forward strand.
CTCCTGTGGTTGGGCAAGATATTCTCTCAATCTTCAAATAAACAGCAGCTGGAAGAACAGCAGCTTGCATAAAGCTGCTGTGAGCATGGGATTGATGAAACTGAGTGGAAAGAGTTAATAAGGATTTGTACTGGCAGTTCTCTTTTCTATTTCAGATACAAGTGTCAGCTTACCTCACCTCAGGGAGCTGTCGTCAAGCAGGTGTGGAGCTGTGAGCCTATCAGCTGCAGCTGGAAGGTGATTGGTCGCAGCGCTTCCCTCCAGGATTGAAGGAGCCAATCAGAAGAAAGATACTGGACTATTAAAACTGTTCCTGTCAGAGAAGTTGTCACATTTCTAGGAGCGAGCTGAGCAGCTGCCCGCCCGCCCCCCTTTGTTTTCTTAATTTGGTGCTGTCGCGGGCCTTGTAGAAACGGGGGGAGGTTATGGACTTTAAAAGGACTTTGTGGTGGGGATTGAGTTGGGTCCCCTGACCATCAATCCCGGTTTTACTGGTTTTACGTTTTGGTGTTTTGGTAAATGGTGGTTTAATAAAAGTTGTTTGGTTTGGGTTGTTAATAAAGGAAATAAGTTTCCCAAGTTTAAAGTAATCAAACCCCTCCCCCGTTGTCAAATAAAGAGGCCGCGGCCTGTTAAACGCCTATTGGAGTCTGAGTATTTTTGAAGTTATATATTGATTTAAGTTATGTTATTGCAATGAAATGTTGAATGCACTCCCAAGTACAAACACAAGGAAATCTCAGCCTGTTGTATAGTATTTTGTAAAAATAAGAGGGCTGATTTAGGCAGATATCTTCCTATTATGATCTTTTCTATAAAAGAGGACGTCAAGCTTCTGAGGTGAAAAAGAGGTACAATCTTTAGTAAAAATGTGTTTAGGCAAAACCCACATACCCACCAAACCTCCAGTCACATTTTCAGCATACCTAATTACACCTCAAGTCATACCCTCTACCACATCTCCAGTCACTCTTTCATACTTCCACTCGCATTGTCATCACGCCTCTAGTCACAACCCATCACACCTCCAGTCAAAACTCAATCACACTTCTAGTCACATACTCATTACACCTCCAGTCTTACCCCCTTCACACTGTCAGTCATTCCTTAACTACCTCTCCAGTCATGCCCCACCACACCTCCAACAACTCCTTCACTACACCTCCATTCATGCCCCCACCACACCTCCAGTCACTCCCATCACACCTCCAGTCACTCCTTCATCACACTTCTAGTCACATCCTCATTACATCTCTAATCACAGCCCCATCACACCTCCAGTCTTATCTTCATCACCTCTAGTGACACCCCATTACACCTCCAGTAACACCTTCATCACACCTCCAGGGACACCCCATTACACATCCAGTCACACCTTCATCACACCTCCAGTCACAGCCCCATCCCACCTCCAGGGACACCCATTACACCTCCAGTCACACCTTCATACCTCCAGTCACAGGCCCATCACACCTCCAGTCACCCTTTCATTACACCTCCAGTCACACCCCTACACCTCCATTCATGCGCCCACCACACCTCCTGTCACACCTCATTAAATCTCCAGCAGTCCCACTTTCATCACACCTCCAGTCACAGCCCCATCACACCTCCAGTCACAGCCCCATCACACCTCCAGTTACTTCCCATCACACCCCCAGTCACAACCCCAGCACACTGCCATACTCACCGGTCCCAGGGTCCAGAAAAGGTCTCCATGAAGGCCATCCTGGCAGGCTTCCTGGAATGGTGTGGACGAGGACCTCCACTTTTGGCAGCGGGTTAAAGTCCTCCTCCTGACCACCAATCCAGGAACCCTTGGAAGTTTGCGGCCATGCTGCTCAGGTGCAGGATGCGTTTGTTTATGGATGGCAATGCGGCCACATGCACTCTTTGACAAGAGTTTATCGAAGAGGTTCTGGGGGTCCCAGAGCTGGAGGAGTGGAGGTGGGGGGATGGGGAAGTGTCTAGAGGATCCAGTGGCTTCCCTCTACCCAGGAAAGTATCCATTTAGGGCACTTTTTCCCTTCAGGTTCCCTTTTACTATCACTGTGGCTTTTTTTTTTTTTATTATCCTAGACATCTTTACCGGACCGGAGCCAGGATTTGCAGTTTCCATATTTCACCTTTCAGCACAACGATGTGCGAGTCACCACTACCAATCACCCTCCCAGTGAGTTATTATCTCTTCATGAAACAGCTGCCAGGATGATCAGAACAAAAACACAGCATGTTTAAAGCTCACATACGTGTTAGTTAATGACGTTCAAATATACCTTAACCTGTCATTTTACTGAAGAATAATGACTCCCTGCTTACCATAATTAGCTAAACTCTTCATTAAAAATTGAAATAGCGTGTGCCTGCTGTGACTGCTAAGGAGGAACCAGGAACGGGCACATGGTTAACCCTGCCAATGCGAGTGCAGACTGTGCCAGCAGAACAGTATTTGGCCCAGGGGACTCTGCAGGAAATTAGCTTCGGTGTCCAATAGTATTTTAATATTCTGTAGTTATACATGTAGAGCGTAGGATTTCACAGAAGGTGCCAGAGAAGTTAAATCATTCCTGAAGAGAGAAAAAAAGTTATAGACTTACTCCAAAAGTGGGAAGCTTCTGGATGGTTCAGAGGCTTTGCGGATCCTGGTCAAGCCCACCGTTACATGCCCCTCTATAGCTATTTGACTCACGAAGTCATTTAGGTTTTTTCAGGCCTCATTTCCAGCCCGGAGTAAGGTTTGTGCATGCCCTATAGAATACAGCTCTCGTGCACACAGGAAAAAAGACACGCATGACCGGTTTTGTTCTGCTGGGTATGAGCAGACCTCAGAAGACAGTCAGACAGTCAGAAGATAAAGAGCAGCCCTGCACTGGAATGGTGGGCTCTACAAGGATCTGGGAAGCCTCTGGACCATCTAGACCAGGCATGGGCAAACTTGGCCCTCCAGCTGTTAAGGAGCTACAAGTCCCACAAAGCATTGCGGGAATCTGACAGCCACAGTCATGACTTATAAAGGCAAATGCATTGTGGGACTTGTAGTTCCGTAACAGCTGGAGGGCCGAGTTTGCCCATGCCTGATCTAGACCATACATGTCAAACTCCAGCCGTGGGCCAAATCTGGCCCATAGAGCCATCAAATTTGGCCCCCCAGTGGTTTCCCCAGTTTGCATTGTTTAGCCCACTCTAGACCACCAGGGAAGCTACATTGGAGGTGAAGCCTACGATTGCCAGGAAATTCATATGAGGGAGGGGGAAAGACCTAAACACCAGGAAATTGTATAGAAGAGGCGTACATGCAAAAAGGGCGTCGGGAAAAAAGGGTGCGGGGTGTAAATTATAAGTGGCAATAACGTTTATAAAAAAAAATAATGTGTTGTATTTCGTTACAATAATGTTTTACAAATTAAAAAACATTAAATAATCTGTATGAGTTCGCAAATTGTAAAAACGATAATCTTCCCTATTTTGAAAGTGAAACTTATAATAACGTTTGTTAAAAAAAACAACAGTGTTCTCCCCAGGCTCTTTTAGCCAGGTGCTCCACCCGGCTAGATTTGGTGACCAACCGGCTGTTATCAGCTCACCTCCTCACCTCCTCCTATGCTGTAAGCACAGATGCCCTGCATTTTCAACTCGCCCCACCCGGCTACTTTTTCATGCCACCCGGCTACTATTACATGCCACCCGGCTGGAAAAAAATTCTGGGGAGAACACTGAACAATAATATATGTATAATAATTGTATACTATTGTGTAATGAAAAATAACTGTAGTAAAACATTACTAAATATTACTAACATTTTACTACAACTAGACCTAATCCTACTCTCACATCGAACCCTCCCTGTACCTATCCCTAACCCCTAGACTCCCCTGGTGGTGCCTAACCCTAACCCTAACTTTAATAATCTCCGGGCGCAGTCATAAAACTTTAATAATCTCCAGTGCCCTTTTTTCCTGTTCGGCGCCCATTAAACAATATTTATTATGGGAGTGAATGGCGGCGCCCTTTTTGTCCACTAGCTGCCAGCGCCCTTTTTTCCTGCTTCCATAGAAGAGGGTGGACCACTAGACACCAGGAAACTGTATAGGAGAGGGAGGAGGGCCACTAGACACCAGGGAACTGTATAGGGGAGGAAGGAGGGCCACTAGACACCAGGGAACTTTAAAAGGAACGGAGGTGGCCATTTGACGTTAAGTTTAGCCTGTGACTTGGTCCCCGTGTTCAATTTCGGCCCACTTTGTATTTGAATTTGACACCAGTGATCCAGAGGCTTCCACCTACATGAAAGAATCAAACTTTTTCCCTTCTCCCCACCTCAGGTTTGCTTTGTAGTCCCTGTGTCCCACGTTGGTAATAAAATTAAACCCATCTATGCATTTAAACTGGGTATTTAGGAGCATGTTAAGGCCTAAAGTATCTACAGAGATATTTCCGATACCCCCTGCTCAACCTACCAAACACTATGAAGGCCTTTCAATTAACCTTACCACCCCTAACTAATTACCTTAATGCTCCAGTGTTGTGATGATCTGCGCTTCTGATGTCTGCTAGAGATGGATTATTGGGGGGAAGGGGGGTTGGGGAATGACTTGAGTATCCCTCTCCCATTCTGTCAACAGCAGGGGTGACCTGATGGGTAGGTGCAGGCGATTTTGAGATGTTAGGTTGTGTGGGGTGAAGATAGAGGAAGAAAGAAGAAAAAAAAATCCCGTGAAATAGGCAGGGACGTATTTAGGCCAAGGCCACTTAGGCCATGGCCTAGGGCACCACAGGAGCAAGGGCACCAAAGCAGCAGGCTGAACTTATGCAGCATTTGCAAACTTGCAAATGCTGCAATGCAGGAAGATCAGGTGAGCGCCTGACCATGGCACTCTGCTGCCAGCGGCCACCATGCTCTCTGTGCATGTTTGCATTGTGGCCGGCGGCTATGGACTTGGGCAGCATTGGAGACGGAAAGGAAGAGGAAGCTTCTGCACTGGAGACAAGCAGAGAAATGTGTGACACTGATGACTGCTGCAGTATGAAGGCGAGCTGGCCACCTATACTGAAAGAGGGGGGCTAGTGGGAAAAGGAGGGATTAAGGGAGCCATCTGGCTACCTGTACTGGAGGTAAAGTGGGGAGGGGTCATCTTGCTACCTATACTGGAGGGGAGCGGCTAGTGACAGTGGCCTTGGGTGGTAAAGCGTACAAATCCGGCCCTGGAATAGGCTTCAGTGTCCAACTATAGGTATACATGTAAATACACAATCTGACATCTTAATAAGCACAGGTGACAAAAGCTATGTTTGGTTGTCAAACAAGGTCTCTACAGCTTAAAATCTGTTTGAAAATGTGACTTTGTGGCTTTAAGCAGCCTTGCTAAATGAGTCAGGCTTAAAGGGATACTGTAGGGGGTCGGGGGAAAATGAGCTGAACTTACCCGGGGCTTATAATGGTCCCCCGCAGACATCCTGTGCCCGCGCAGCCACTCCCCAATGCTCCGGCCCCGCCTCCGGTTCACTTCTGGAATTTCAGACTTTAAAGTCAGAAAACCACTGCGCCTGCGTTGCCGTGTCCTCGATCCCGCTGATGTCATCAAGAGCGCACAGCGCAGGCCCAGTATGGTCTGTGTCTGCGCAGTACACTCCTGGTGACATCAGCGGGAGCGAGGACACGGCAACGCAGGCGCAGTGGTTTTCTGACTTTAAAGTCTGAAATTCCAGAAGTGAACCGGAGGCGGGGCCGGAGCATTGGGGAGTGGCTGCGCCAACACAGGATATCTGCGAGGGACCATTAGAAGCCCCAGGTAAGTTCAACTCATTTTCCCCTGACCCCCCTACAGTATCCCTTTAAAGCAAACCCGAAGCGAAAAAAAAGTATGATATAATGAATTGTATGTGTAGGACGTATAATGAATAGAACATTAGCAGCAAAGAAAAGAGTCTCATATTTTTATTTTCAGTTATATAGCTTTTTTTTTTTTATAACATTGCATCATACTGACACAGTTGCAGTTTTAAAAGAAAGCACACTCCCTTTTTTAAGCTATAAAACAAAGCAGAAATAATCACCATTTGAACTTGCTGAGATAAGGTTCTTGCTGCAGTAAAACCTTATCCCGAGCTGTCTCTCACTGATTCCTGGCTGTTTAAGTGCTTCAGAAAACAGCACTATATTTGACCCAGTGGGTCGAATATCTCATCGAAGCTCTTTTGCATAGATAACAACTACATTTTTTGCAACTCTTCCTGTACTGGAAAACAATATGAGACTTTTATTTTTTCTACTAATGTTCTATTTCTTAACTGTACTACACATACTATTCATTATATCATAAGTTTATTTTCGTTTCAAGTTTACTTTAAGTCGGGGTAGGGAACCTATGGCTCGGGAGCCAGATTTGGCTCTTTTGATGGCTACATCTGGCTCTCATACAAATCAGTAGGGGTTGATTCACTAAGCTACACTGCTCAAGCAGTGCAGCTTAGTGTGACCGCACAAGTAAAATTTTCAAAGTAGCTATGCTACTGCTGTAACATGCACTACTAACTTACTCGCGCTCCCCCCCCCCCCCCCAAAACTAACAGCTGCTCCAATTGTCCCACTCTGGACCATGTCAGGTCCAGTGACTTTGTAAGACGAGATCCCCGCACTTTGATTGGCCCAATAGGCTGTTTGTCACTTGACAAGCAGCCTATTGGGCCAAAGTACGGGGATTTCGTCCTACAAAGTGAATCAACCCCCAAGACAGCTAGCTAATTGTGCAAGCTCTTAGTCAGTATTTCTCTTGTCTGGCTCTCAGGGAAATTGCTGACGTTGCTGAAAGCCAAGAGATGCTGAAGACGTGTTTGACACTTCCGCTGCCCGACGGATCAACTGTATACACATCACCATGGCAACAGGGACGTGAGCCCTCTGCTGCACATGCGCACTGTCCCAGTTTAAAACATATTGTATGGCTCTCACGGGAATACATTTTAACCATTCCTGCCGCCCGCCCGGACGTGAAGCTCACGTCCGGGCGGCTGCTCTGCTTCGGTGCCACGCTTCGGCACGCGATCGCGGGCACGCCCCCATGCCCCCGTGGTGTCCCCCCGGTAGCCCTGGGACCAGTGAACGGGAACATGGTTCCCGATCACCGATCCGTGTCCCCAGCAGGAAAACCGAAGCGCTCTTGCAAGAGGCTTCAGTCTTTCTGCACGTAAACATTTCCGCATCCCCCTTGTGCTTCCGCTTAGCGAGAAGCAAAAGGAGGGAAAAAAACTCAAGGTGGCCATCTTGTGGCCAAATAGTAAAACTACATCTACATATTTTTTTTACATTACAATTTGCACATATGATAACATTAAAAATTAACTGTTTATTTCCCACACCAAAATGTTACCCAAATAAAATTTTTAATGGAAAAAAAAAATGACAATTAAAAAAAAAAAAAAAAAAAAAGACATAAGTAGTTACCTAAGGGTCTGAACTTTTTAAATATGCATTTGAAGGGGGTATACTATGAAATTTTTTTAAATTATAAGCTTGTAAATAGTGATGGACGCAAAACGGACATAAATGCACCTTTATTTCCAAATAAAATATTGGCGCCATACATTGTGATAGGGACACAATTTAAATGGTGTAATAACCGAGACAAATGGGCAAATAAAATACATAGGTTTTAATTATGGTAGCGTGGATTATTTTAAAGCTATAATGGCCGAAAACAGAGAAATAATGAATTGTTTCCATTTTTTCTTATTAATCCTGTTAAAATGCATTTATAAAAAAATAATTCTTAGCAAAATGTACCACCCAAAGAAAGCCTAATTAGTGGCGGAAAAAACAAGATATAGATCAATAAATTGTGATAAGTAGTGATAAAGTTATTAGCGAATGAATGGGAGGTGAAAATTGCTCTGATACATAGGGTGAAAAATCGCCGCAGGCTGAAATGGTTAAAATATGTGGCGTTTATGGCTCTCTCCTCCAAAAAGGTTTCTGACCCCTTCTTTAAGTGATGGGACACACTGCATATTCCTCTCATTTCTGGATATCAATATGTCGCTCAGACTGCAAAGGGCAGGGCACAGACCAGGCTTTCTGGGATGATTATAGCGTGAAGCTATGAGGCCAGTTTCACACCAGCAACCAGCGTTTTAGGTGATCAGAGGATCGTATTGCACCGCAATGTTAAAAGTTGGCTTTGGAGCTTACCATGGCAATGCGCTGTACTCTCCCCTCCGGCAGCAAGCCAAACTATATGTGAGGCTCTCTAGCGCTCACTTCCTGTGGCTGAAACAATAATTGCACAGGAAATGTATTGAAAAAATATGCTTCCGCGCATGCGCAGCACAATCGTGAAAAAATGTTAAAATTTGTGCGTCACCATTGTCTTACACAATTTCCAGTCAAAGCAAGTCGCAGCCAATGTTGGCCGGTAATGCGCTGTTGCTTTTGCGTCAGATGCGGTACTTCCGTTACATCGCGTAAGGTATGAAATGCCCCATTGACTTTCACTGCTTTAGCGTTACCCTGCGGTAAAAACGGGTAACGCAACGCAATGAAAAGTTCCAATGTAAAAGCGGCCTGAAAGTCTGCGGTACAGGAAATCATTTCAGATATGCTGGTTTGAGCAAAACCAAATGAAGCAGAAGAAGCATAGTTTCCTTCAAACCAACCAGATACTGTTCAGTATTCACGTATGGTCACATTTTACTCATTTGCGAAATTGGTGGTTTGCTGATTTGGGTTAATTATTGCTTGAATTGTGTTTGTCCTCCCATTTGGATCAATTCCAGTCCAGCCGTGTCCCCTCAACTCAAAGAAGAAACTCTCTGCGACATCTGGGGCTCGACAAACTCCCAGCTCTGTAATTAGGAAGCCCTCTGCACAATTATCCTTAATTATTACGTTTCCAAATACTGTCTAGTCAGGGTTTCCTAAATTACTAGAGAGGATGAGGTGATGCCATAGCACAGCGTGTTAATAAGATGTTTGTGGAATGTAGTGTTTATCTCTAACAAGGCCACTTCGGTCTCAGCAAAGCTTTTGTTGCGCCACATAGACATTTCAGCGCTCTGAAATATTCTTAAGGTGTTGATGGTCAAACCCTGTGTCAATTTATTTGCCCTTCCTCCAGCTATTTTGTCATAGAGTGTGTTAGCTGTTAGTCATGGCATAGTCTTGTATCAGGGTGACACCATTTAGGCCAGGTTCTGAGGGACAGCTGAATTGCTCACTCATCAGGCCATCACCTATGCCTATGCCGTGCACTAGCAAGCACTTGGTCAATGCCAGGTGAATATACCGCCTTCAGCCTCCCTTGTGACTCAAAGAGTATTGTTGACTCAAAGAGTAAGCTTTCGGAATAATAAACATAGTTTTTGTGCCACTAGGCCAAGTATGTTGTGGCTCCCCTTCCTTGTGCAGCAGCGCCCCTCCCATTCCATGTGCAGCCCCCTCTTCCATGTGCAGGGCCTGATTTGTACTCTTAACCTCCCAAGGCCACTGTCACCAGCCGACCCCCTCCAGTACAGGTAGCCAGAAGACCACTCCCCCCTTCCCTTTTGTATAGAAAGCCAGATGACCCCTCCCTCTAGTACAGTGATTTGCAAACTTGGCTCTCGCTAAGGAACTACAAGTCCCACAATGCATTTGTCTTTATGAATCATGACTGTCTGTCAGACTCCCGCAATGCATTGGCGGCTAGCAGCCGAGTACAGCGGTCAGGCACTCGCCTGAGCTCCCTGCATTGCAGCATTTGCAAGTTTGCAAATGCTGCACCAGTTTAGCCTGCTGCTTTGGTGCCCTGAGCTCCTTTGGTGCCCTAGACCATGGCCTAGTTGGCGTTGGCCTAAATCCAGCCCTGTTCATGTGTATCATACATGTACAGCAAGCCCTTCCTTCCATGAACAGCTCCCTTGGGCATTAGTTTTCCTTTTTCAAGTATTGCTTCCCATTTTCAGCCTCCTCTTTCATATGTTGCAACCCGTCTTTCATGTCCAGGTGCCTCCTTGGACTGCAGCCACCCAAGACCCGGGTCTTTGTGTCCTTTCCAATAATCCAGCCCTGCTCTAATTATGTGTTCTATCTTCCTATGAAAACACAACATATACACAATGAATATCAAAAAGAAGCATGAAGCTTGCTCTGCAAATAAAATCTTTAATAATGTCTTTAAAATGTTGTAAAGTTATACATGGCAAATACATAAAGCATCTTGAGAACGTTTTTTATCTTGGAAAAACTGGTCTTCCATAAATGAATCATCAAAGACTTACTTTAAACCTAATGTGAAACTATACAAAAAAATCAGCCAGATACTTACCTAAGGAAAGGGAAGGTTCTAGGTCCTATAGCGCCTTCCCGTTATCCTCACAGTCCCGGCGTTTAAGCGCTGGGTCCCCCGATAGCAGTATTCAACCAATTGGTCAAACATTGCTCTCTGCCGCCGAAGGAGGCTTCGGAAGTCTTTGGGAGCCCGAGTGCTCCTAAAGACGGACTGCTTCATACTGTGCACATGCAGGTACCCTCCCTCGCACGTACGCAGTAGGAGCCGCCCATCTTCGAAAGCACTTGGGCTTCCGAAGACTTCTGAAGCCTCCCGCGGCAGGGAATTGAAACGGGGACTCAACGCTGGAACAAGCGGACTGTGAAAGGAGCAGGAAGGCTCTATAGGACCTAGAGCCTTCCCTCTCCTTAGGTAAGTATCTGGCTGATATTTATTTCTAGGTCCACATTAGCTTTAATAGGTTAGATAACATGGATATAATATCATTTAACCACTTCCCGACCGCCCAGTGCACAGGGGCGGCCGGAAAGTGGATCCCGCAAGGACCGCCGCATGTACAATTGGTGGCGGTCCTTGTACGGGCATGGGCGGAGCGATCACGTCATTCGCGACGCGATCAGCCACCGGTGACTGGCTCCGCCCCGCTCACGCTGTAACCCGCCGGCGGGTTACTAGCACCCGGATCGCCACATACAAAGTGTATAATACACTTTGTAATGTATACAAAGTGTATTATACAGGCTGCCTCCTGCCCTGGTGGTCCCAGTGTCCGAGGGACCACCAGGGCAGGCTGCAGCCACCCTAGTCTGCACCAAAGCACACTGATTCCCCCCCCCCTGCCCCCTGATCGCCCACAGCACAACTCAGACCCCCCCCCCTGCCCACCCCCCAGACCACTGTTTGCACCCAATCACCCCCCTAATCACCCATCAATCACTCCCTGTCACTATCTGTAAACGCTATTTTTTTTATGCCCTAAACTGCCCCCTGCTCCCTCCTGATCACCCCCCCCCCCACCCCTCAGATTCTCCCCAGACCCCCCCCCCCCTGTGTACTGTATGCATCTATCCCCCTGATCACCTGTCAATCACCCATTAATCACCCCCTGTCACTGCCACCCATCAATCACCCCCTGTCACTGCCACCCGTCAATCAGACCCTAACCTGCCCCTTGCGGGCAATCTGATCACCCACCCACACCAATAGATTGCCCGCAGATCCGACGTCAGATCACCTCCCAAGTGCATTGTTTACATCTGTTCTCTATCCTAAACACCCACTAATTACCCATCAATCACCCCCTGTCACTGCTACCCATCAGATTAGACCCCTATCTGCCCCTAGGGCACTCAATCACCCGCCCACACCCTCAGAATGCCCTCAGACCCCAGCCCTGATCACCTCGCCAGTGCATTGCTTGCATCTATTCCCCCCTCTAATCACACCTTGAGACACCCATCAATCACCTCCTGTCACCTCCTAGCACACCTACCCATCAGATCAGGCCCTAATTTGCCCCGTGTGGGCTCCTGATCACTCGGACAAACCCTCAGATCCCCCTCAGACCCACTTCCGATCACCTCCCCAGTGCATTGATTGCATCTATTTTCCCCTCTAACCATCCCCTGAGACACCCATCAATCACCTCCAGTCACCCCGCTAGCACACCTATCCATCAGATCAGGCCAAATACAACCTGTCATCTAAAAGGCCACCCTGCTTATGACCGGTTCCACAAAATTCGCCCCCTCATAGACCAACTGTCATCAAAATTTGCAGATGCTTAGACCCCTGAACAGTAATTTTGAGACATTTGGTTTCCAGACTACTCACGGTTTTGGGCCCGTAAAATGCTAGGGCGGTATAGGAACCCCACAAGTGACCCCATTTTAGAAAAAAGACACAAACTCACCATACTCCTAATGGAATACCTTGGGGTGTCTTCTTTCTAAAATGGGGTCATTAGTGGGGTTCCTATACTGCCCTGGCATTTTAGGGGCCCTAAACCCGTGAGGAGTAGTCTTGAAACAAAAATGACCTGTGAAATCCTAAAGGTACTCATTGGACTTTGGGCCCCTTAGCGCAGTTAGGGTGCAAAAAAGTGCCACACGTGGTATCGCCGTACTCAGGAGAAGTAGTATGATGTGTTTTGGGGTGTATTTTTACACATACCCATGCTGAGTTGGAGAAATATCTCTGTAAATGGACAATTGTGTGTAAAAAAAAAAAAATCAAACAATTGTCATTTACAGAGATATTTCTCCCACCCAGCATGGGTATGTGTAAAAATACACCCCAAAACACATTATACTACTTCTCCTGAGTACGGCGGTACCACATGTGTGGCACTTTTTTACACCCTAAGTGCGCTAAGGGGCCCAAAGTCCAATGAGTACCTTTAGGATTTGACAGGTCATTTTGCGACATTTGGTTTCAAGAATACTCCTCACGGTTTAGGGCCCCTAAAATGCCAGGGCAGTATAGGAACCCCACAAATGACCACATTCTAGAAAGAAGACACCCCAAGGTATTCTGTTAGGAGTATGGTGAGTTCATAGAAGATTTTATTTTTTGTCACAAATTAGCGGAAAATGACACTTTGTGAAAAAAAACAATTAAAATCAATTTCCGCTAACTTGTGACAAAAAATAAAATCTTCTATGAACTCACCATACTCCTAACGGAATACCTTGGGTTGTCTTCTTTTTAAAATAGGGTCATTAGTGGGGTTTCTATACTGCCCTGGCATTTTAGGGGCCCTAAACCGTGAGGAGTAGTCTTGAAACAAAAATGACCTGTGAAATCCTAACGGTACTCATTGGACTTTGGGCCCCCTAGCGCAGTTAGGGTGCAAAAAAGTGCCACACATGTGGTATCGCCGTACTCAGGAGAAGTAGTATAATGTGTTTTGGGGTGTATTTTTACACATACCCATGCTGAGTGTGAGAAATATCTCTGTAAATGGACAATTGTGTGTAAAAAAAAAAATCAAACAATTGTCATTTACAGAGATATTTCTCCCACCCAGCATGGGTATGTGTAAAAATACACCTCAAAACACATTATAATACTTCTCCTGAGTACGGCAATACCACATGTGTGGCACTTTTTTGCAGCCTAACTGCGCTAAGGGGCCCAAAGTCCAATGAGCACCTTTAGGCTTTACAGGGGTGCTTACAAATTAGCACCCCCCAAAATGCGAGGACAGTAAACACACCCCACAAATGACACCATTTTGGAAAGTAGACACTTCAAGGTATTCAGAGAGGGGCATGGTGAGTCTGTGGCAGATTTCATTTTTTTGGTCACAAGTTAGCAGAAATGGAAACTTTTTTTTATCTTGTCACAAACTGTCATTTTCTGCTACCTTGTGACAAAAAATAATATCTTCTATGAACTTACTATGCCTCTGAGTGAATAATTTGGGATGTCTTCTTTCCAAAATGGGGTCATTTGGGGGGTATTTATACTATCCTGGAATTCTAGCCCCTCATGAAACATGACAGGTGGTCAGAAAAGTCGGAGATGCTTGAAAATGGGAAAATTCACTTTTTGCACCATAGTTTGTAAACGCTATAACTTTTACCCAAACCAATAAATATAGGCTGAATGGGGTTTTTTTTATCAAAAACATGTTTGTCCACATTTTTCGTGCTGCATGTATACAGAAATTTTACTTTATTTGAAAAATGTCAGCACAGAAATTCATGTCTTTTTTGATGAATATAATAAAAAGTAAAAATCGCAACAGCAATCAAATAGCACCAAAAGAAAGCTTTATTAGTGACAAGAAAAGGAACCAAAATTCATTTAGGTGGTAGGTTGTATGAGTGAGCAATAAACCGTGAAAGCTGCAGGGGTCTGAATGGAAAAAAAGGGTCTGGTGACCCTTAAGGGGGGTAAAGCCCGCGGTCCTCAAGTGGTTAAGGGTAGATAGATGTTTTAATTAATGTCATTCAGAGTCATACAAGCACACACACATAAAATTTCAGTTTGCACACATTTTGTTTCCCACTTTACTCATTATTCTCCCCCATCTCCCCCACAAGTATAGTAAGCTAAAGATCAGATCACTCAAGCTGAGTCTTTGGTCACAGATGAGTGCTGCTACCAGAACATCACTTTGGTTGTTGCTAACCTGTGCATGTTCAAATGCAAAAACTCTTGAGAAAGGTGTGTTGTAACTGAAACGTTTTGTTTTCACATCTGATATTTATGCAATCAATTAAAGGTTATTCCCCCTGAAGCCTGGGAGGATTCCCTAGTCATTTGTTTATGGTGGATCTATGAGCTCCTCGATTTACTCCCTGCTTAAAATACAGGGGTGGGTTGAGTGGGCAGTTGCATTTGTACTTCATAGGTATCTGCCCCCATTCAGCCCTTTGGATTATGGCATAAAAAGTACCATGTGGTATTTGCATACTGTACTTAAAAAAGGAACTTCAGCCTAAACAAACATACTGTCATTAAGTTACATTAGTTACGTTAATTAAAATAGATAGGTAATATAATCTCTTACCCACCCTGTCTTAAAAGAACAGGCAAATGTCTGTGATTTCATGGGGGCAGCCAACATTTTGGTTGAAAAGAGGTGACAGGGAGCATCAGACACAGTTCCAACTGTGCTGTGTCCTGATCCCCCCCCAGTTGCTAGGCAACGAGAATAACATTAGAAATCCCATCATGCTTTGCACAGCATCAGGGGAAATATGCCCGGGCAGTTTTTTTCTTGATGGGGCGGAGCTTAGTTTCTGTGTAGCAAAAAATTAGGCTTAGGTAAGAAAAACAAAGTTCTGATGCTGTGAAACTGTTAAAGAAATACCCAGCCTTTTCAGTGCTGCTGAGTAGATTTTTAGTTTGGAGGTTCACTTTAACAGACATAACTGACATGATGCAAAGCTAAAAAAATTACTGTTTTGGAAATGAAACATTTAACACTTGGCAATGTGGTACCATATTTGGGCAGCAGCAGCAACAAGCTGCAAAGGCGAGGCAAAAGACACCACAAAACAATACCACAGTTACTTTGTAAGTTGGGGACAAAACGCACTATGGAAATGTGGAAAGTTAACTGCATATACAGTATTTGTTTTTGCTTGATTAAACAGTAATAAACACAAAAAAAGTAATAAAGCGGCCCACCAGCAATCTACAGTGCCACTTTGTAACTGAAGAAAACATGTTTTTAAAAAAACAATTGGAAAGCCAGTAGATGTGTAGCTAAACATAAGCTCCAGTGCAGGGCTGGTTGAGTACAATGGGCTTGATTGGAGGCACATCTCATGTGATCAGAGGCATCCTCTTGGGATGATGTAAAATGGCAGGTAGATAGTGGCCTTGATTAGGACCACGTGGTCAGATGAATCCAATTAACAGTAAAATGGTTGCCGCAGTCCATGCAGAGAGACGTTTTGTCCCATGTGTCCATGGTGGTGCTGTCTGCCGATGGCTGCTGTGGGCAGTACAGTATGGGGTTTTCCCCCAAACATTGCAGATATTCAGATTTGAATTATATAGGAGAGAACAGAGGCGCCAAAAGGATAAAAGGGGTTTTAAATGAGCTTAAAAGCCAAACATTTGGTAATTAGAGGAGGCAGTGGTGGACTTACCTCCTCCAAGCAGACACAACACGACTGTACATTCAGTCTATTTATTAACGAACTCCAGATAAAACAAAGCAGCGTGTTTCACGGGTCAGTGCCCGCTTCCTCAGGCAATAGAAAAAGGAGTTACAGCATCTAGCAAAACAAACAACACTCGGCACCTCTGTCACAGAGCTGCCGAGTGTTGTTTGTTTTACTAGATGCTGTAACTCCTTTTTCTATTGCCTGAGGAAGTGGGCACTGACCTGTGAAACGCGTTGCTTTGTTTTATCTGGAGTTCGTTAATAAATAGACTGAATGTATATTTATATTGGTTGAACTCGATGGACGTATGTCTTTTTTCAACCAAAATAACTATGTAACTATGTACAGTCGTGTTGTGTCTGCTTGGAGGAGGTAAGTCCACCACTGCCTCCTCTAATTACCAAATTTTTGGCTTTTAAGCTCATTTAAAACCCCTTTTATCCTTTTGGCGCCACTGTTCTCTCCTATATAATATTGTATCCACCCTGGGTGGAGGGTTGCGACCCTTTTCTAGTATCTACAGAGAGCGACTTCTTATTCCTGAGTGGGGTCAGGATAATCTCCCCACCTGCCTTTACAGTGGTTGCCTATTGGTGACCCATGCTTGTGAGTATAACAACTATTACTCTTTGTCATTATCCCCTTTGTCAATACATACTACACTATTGGGGCTCTTGGTGTTCCTCTGTTTATCTCGTTATTCAGATTTTAAAGCTTCCATATTTGAAATGAAGTTGATGTTAGCCTGGGCATGAATAGCAACTCTACTCCCTACAAACCTCTCTCCAATCGGAATCCTCTACCCATCAGCTCACTCTTTTCCATGTACTTTACCTTTCCACGAATGACCGCCTCCTCTTATCCACCTTAGTCACTTTTACCATCCTCTGCATACAAGATGGAAAAGTTTGTTATATCTGATTAGCTGATGTCACCGAAATTACTTTTATCAGAGCAGGATCATCCCTCAGGCAACCTAGGCAGGTTCGTGGGTGCCAAGGGGCCCAGCAGCCACCTTCTCTGACCTCTCTCCACTTCAGCTTACAAAAAGACCACAAGGGGGGGGCCCCAAATCTACTAGTACCCTATTACATCTTACTCCGCCTGTAACTTTTATAGTATCTGGTCGGGAACCCCTGCACCAGTCATATCCTGCAGTTCAGACATTCAGAGAGGTCTGTCTATGCCCTGCCCTCTTGCTGTTCGTGTATGATGATGCTGAGTCATCAGCAACAGCAGCCCTGCCCAGAGAGCTTACTGTCACTGTATTGTTGGGTTGATTTACCCTGAGCCAGATCATCCACAAGACAATCTAGGCAGGTGCCTGGGGCCTTGCTGGCACCTCCTCTGCCTCCACCTCTCTTTGCTAGAAAGAGCCAGGCGGCAAGCAGTGGTACCCTAACCTGCTACTTTGCCTAGGACCCCAATCCAATCCATCTCTGCATTCAGCTCACATCCCTGGAAGCTTAAAACGTGTTTTTTAGTTGCAGAAGGCTCATTTGCTCATAAAAAGGAAACATTTAGGCATCTGCTTACTAAGCTCTCAGACGATATATTTAGATCCGTGCCAGGAGTTGATGTATTTGTCACAGTTCAATTGACTCGTTCATCTGCAGCGTTCATCACGGAGTGATGAGTTTCCCCGGATTCTAGGCTGTTCCTCTCTCCGGCGGTGAAGGTGTCTCTCTCCCTCTGCCATCGCTCACCGAGGACACATCTCGACCTACACTTAACCCCGATAAAGAAATTGTGCAGCTCATTATGGCCACTTCCCTTACAATCTCCGAGCACCTTTCTTATGCTAATAGAGCATCAATTTTAATTGTTTCCTCTCGCGGCCGGCAAACCTGGAGAGTCTGCATTGTCTGTTTACCTCTCCGGGTGAAAATATTGGAGGCATAATGATTTTATAGTCAGCCGGTGCTGCCGTGGCTGCCGACCGGTGTCAGAGATGCTCAAATGTCACTTTCACTTACTGTGTACAGGCAGATGGAGTCATTGTAATGTTTAATTCATAGAACAATTGCCTTGCATTATAGCCATTATTCCGTTATCTCCGCAACACACACTGGCTTATTTAAACGGTCAGGGTACTCAGAAGTGGTGTTCAAGTGTTTGCTAGATGCCAATGAGGTAAAGGGTAAGGTCCTAGGCCCGCCAGCAATTGCAGATCACAACTGGATTGTGATTTGTTGAACATTTTCAAAGCGATATGAAGGAAGGCGACTTATTTAGTGCATTCCCTCTAGGGGCCCCTGCAACCCCTGCCATCGCAGGTGGGACCCGGGGGCAAAGGAGAACCTGGTCCTGGGGTGCAGAGTAGCAGCAGAAGCTTAATACTTTACCTCATTTTAGCGGCAGGACAAGTCATTTTTAGGCGCAGGAGGATAGATACGGTGTTTATCTCTGTTATATCTGTTTATTTTCACCTTGTGTTTAACCAAATATGGACCACCGCAATATGAATCTACGTCCAGCAGGTGGTGCTGCCGCTCTGACTGGACATAGATTCAACGTCATCATAAATGAAGCGGCCCGCCGCGATCGTGCGCACCCGAGAGGGGAGATTAAGCTGTCACATGACAGCTGACCTCTCCCCTCAGTGATCAGGAGCCATCGCTATTGGCTCCTGATCCCCTGATCACCATGCCAGCGGATCGTAGTGATTACTACAGAGCAGCTGTGGTAGGCAGGGAAGAAGTGGACCCACTCACCTTCCCGACTTTCCCCGACGATCGTAGCTCTCCTCCGCTCTGGCCGGCATCCCTGCTCACTCTGACTCTAATGTCGGGTCCCGGCTTGATAATGTCATCAAGCCACAACCCGGTACTTAGAGTCAGTGTGAGCAGGAATGCCGGCCAGAGCGGAAGGGGCTAGAGCTGCTCATCGCAGGACCCAGGGTGCCTGACCCCCCCACCCCCCCACCCCACAGGTAAAATGCTCTAGTCCTTAAGGGGGGGGGGTTAGGCTGCTGGTCCCCAAAAGGTTAAAGACATACCTGCTCTGTTGTCACTGACCATGCAATGCATTGGGATAATATCCTGGCAGGAAGTTGCAAAGTAGTTAATTTATAAGCAAATAACTACATGAGTCATAAGCGAGGTGTTACAGTAGTTAGCTCTCTCAGCTGCAGCACTGGGTCCCTGGTTAAAATCTCAGCCAGAGTGCTATCCGCATGGAGTTTGTATGCTCTCCTCAAACACTCCGGTTCCCTCCCACCTGCCCAAAATGTACAGATAAGTTAATTGGCTTCTCCCTAAAATTGACCCTAGACTACAATACATATACGGTACTACACAATTCATACATAAACATGTTTATTGTAGGGATTAGATTGTGAGCTCCTTTGAGGGACAGTTAAGTGACAAGACAATATACTCTGTACAGCGCTGCGGAACATGTTGGCGCTATATAAATACTAAACAATGATAATAAAATTATTATAAATCAATGACAACCGTAGATGAGAATTCTGGGATGTACTGTATGCCAAACCTTGTACTGTTGCTGTGGTTTCAAATTAGCTAAGTTTTCTTTTTCAACCAGCATTGAAAATATTTTTTTAGAAGCTGCAGACTGCAATGGGAATTACTTTTTTTAAAATCCAAATTAAACAGCAAAAATGGTTTCTTATGCCCTGATATATGTTCTACTATTCTGTTTATTGAAATTGGAGTTAACCCTTACAGTCCAGCCAAACCTTTTATGTTAATGTTGAACTGAGTGAGGAAGGGTATAATTTCTGTCAGGTAGTTCCTGATAACTCACTGGAGCACTGTAATGAAAGGGGCACTAATGGGGGCACTAATGGGGGCATTGGAAAGAGGTTGACACTATAATGAAGGGTGCGCTGTGACGAGATTACACTGAGATTCCGCAGGAATTACATTTTTACTAATGCTTTTTTTGCTGTTGGTTTTGCAATATATTTGATTCTATTTTACACCGAACTATCAAATCTTGGCTTCGATTCATAAAGCAATGCCGCATTCGGTAATGCAGAAAACATCTGACTTTACTCAGCACTTAAGAAAATGTCAATTCATAAAGGCTGTTACCGCAAGAAAAACTGAAGTTACCGAGCAGTGAGGTAAATTACCGACTTGTGCGGTAAATACCTCAACAAATGTCAGTAAATGTTAATTTATAAGAATAGATCATGCCGTAAAAGCCTGAAATTTTACTGCCACCTCTGGTGTGGCGAAATGAGAGCGGAGAGTGTGCTGTGCGATACTGTGAGAAGCCAGCATGAGTCAGACAAGCAGAGAGGGATGACTGACAGAAGCAGGGAGCCAATAGAAACAGCTCCTGTCTCCTACAAGTCGGGATGATGCATTTTGATAGGACCCGAAGCTTCCTCTGGGGGGCGGCTCTTAGCTTTTCTACACCCAGGCAGTGAGCAGAGAGAATGTTACAAAAAAGTTTCCTCTGCTTCCTTTCGGCTGTTTAACCTCTTCCGTTCCTGTTTGAAAATACAGAGTAGCTAGTGGAAAAATCACCTAAGCATGGCATGTGTAATATCTCCTGGAAGTTCATCTAAGCTGTGGCAAATAAATTAAATGTCAAGAAAGATTAATACAGGATCTTCTCAAAAAATTAGCATATTGTGATAAAGTTCATTATTTTCTGTAATGTACTGATAAACATTAGACTTTCATATATTTTAGATTCAAATACACACAACTGAAGTAGTTTAAGCCTTTTATTGTTTTAATATTGATGATTTTGGCATACAGCTCATGAAAACCCAAATTTCCTATCTCAAAAAATTATCATATTTCATCCGACCAATAAAAGAAAAGTGTTTTTAAAACAAAAAAGGCAACCTTCAAATAATTATGTTCAGTTATGCACTCAATACTTGGTCGGAAATCCTTTTGCAGAAATGACTGCTTCAATGCGACGTGGCATGGAGGCAATCAGCCTGTGGCACTGCTCAGGTGTTATGGAGGCCCAGGATGCTTCGATAGCGGCCTTAAGCTCACCCAGAGTGTTGGGTCTTGCGTTTCTCAACTTCCTCTTCACAATATCCCACAGATTCTCTATGGGGTTCAGGTCAGAAGAGTTGGCAGGCCAATTGAGCACAGTAATACCATGGTCAGTAAACCATTTACCAGTGGTTTTGGCACTGTGAGCAGGTGCCAGGTCGTGCTGAAAAATGAAATCTTCATCTCCATAAAGCTTTTCAGCAGATGGAAGCATGAACCCACTTTTGAACCAGAAACAGCGGCAAAAGTGCCTGACCTGGGCTACAAAGAAGCAGCACTGGACTGTTGCTCAGTGGTCCAAAGTACTTTTTTCGGATGAAAGCAACTTTTACATGTCATTCGGAAATCAAGGTGCCAGAGTCTGGAGGAAGACTGGGGAGAGGGAAATGCCAAAATGCCTGAAGTCCAGTGTCAAGTACCCACAGACAGTGATGGTCTGGGGTGCCATGTCAGCTGCTGGTGTTGGTCCACTGTGTTTTATCAAGGGCAG
This sequence comes from Hyperolius riggenbachi, assembly GCF_040937935.1. Classification (NCBI taxonomy): domain Eukaryota; kingdom Metazoa; phylum Chordata; class Amphibia; order Anura; family Hyperoliidae; genus Hyperolius; species Hyperolius riggenbachi. Next base: position 81,698,006 of record NC_090654.1, read on the forward strand.
GGTCAATGCAGCTAGCTATCAGGAGATTTTTGAGCACTTCATGCTTCCATCTGCTGAAAAGCTTTATGGAGATAAAGATTTCATTTTTCAGCACGACCTGGCACCTGCTCACAGTGCCAAAACCACTGGTAAATGGTTTACTGACCATGGTATTACTGTGCTCAATTGGCCTGCCAACTCTACTGACCTGAACCCCATAGAGAATCTGTGGGATATTGTGAAGAGAAAGTTGAGAGACGCAAGACCCAACACTTTGGATGAGCTTAAGGCCGCTATCGAAGCATCCTGGGCCTCCATAACACCTGAGCAGTGCCACAGGCTGATTGCCTCCATGCCACGCCGCATTGAAGCAGTCATTTCTGCAAAAGGATTCCCGACCAAGTATTGAGTGCATAACTGAACATAATTATTTGAAGGTTGACTTTTTTTGTTTTAAAAACACTTTTCTTTTATTGGTCGGATGAAATATGCTAATTTTTTGAGATAAGAAATTTGGGTTTTCATGAGCTCTATGCCAAAATCATCAATATTAAAACAATAAAAGACTTGAACTACTTCAGTTGTGTGTATTTGAATCTAAAATATATGAAAGTCTAATGTTTATCCGTACATTACAGAAAATAATGAACTTTATCACAATATGCTAATTTTTTGAGAAGATCCTGTAGACAGATTCAGAGCGAGCAGAGGCAGTATAACAAAACAGTATCGCAAAACATGTACATCTAAAGGGATGTCAGGATGCTTCTTACTAATGTAACGCTGTCTCTGCCCAGAGTTTTGTCTATTGAAGCCGGTAAATTACCGAACTTCTACCGCACCTGTGAACATTTTTATGAGTAAGCACACAAAAGTCTAAAATACCGAATGCGGTAATTTACCGAGCACTTTACATTTACCGCACTGTGATCTATGAATCAAGGCCCATGTGTGATTTTAAAAATACATTGCATGCATATCAACTCATAGGAAAAATATGTTTTTTGCTGTGTTGTGCTTTTAAAAGTGCAACATGCTGCATCTTGGGGGATTGAGCTGAATATAGTTTAATGTAGTTGACAATAAGCAAAAGCACAAACGCTCACAAAAATCTGTAAATGATGTAGCCAAAATGTGCACCAACAGACACGCAAAGATATGGTATGCAATAATACGTATGCAAGCAAATGTTAGCAGTATGCGGTTGATGTGTTTTTCTCATTTTGTAATGTTAGAGCATGCCTCTCAACTTTTTGAAATAAGAAAGGGACACTTAAAGGGAATCTGAAGTGAAAATAAACTTATGATATAATGATTTGTATGTGTAGTACAGCTAAGAAATAAAACATTAGCAGCAGAGATGTGAGTCTCACATTGTTTCCAGTACAGGAAGAGTTAAAGAGATCAGCAGGACTGCCAGGCAACTGGCATGGTTTAAAAGGAAACATCCATACCCCTCTCAGTTTAGGTAACTGAGAGGGATATGGATGCTTCCTTTTAAAGAGAGTCTGAAGCGAGAATAAATCTCGCTTCTGACCTCATAGATAGCAGGGGCATGTGTGCCCCTGCTAAAACGCCGCTATCCCGCGGCTTAACAGGGGTCCCTTCACCCCCAAATCCCCTCGGTGCAGCGGGGGAGCGCTTCCTGGTTGGGGCAGGGCTAACCGCCGCAGCCCTGCCCCACGCGGGTCTGTCAGCGCGTATCTCCACCTCTCCCCCGCTCGTCTCAGTCTTCCTTCACTGAGAGGGGCGAGGGAGAGGCGGCGATGCGCCGCTGATAGACGCGACTGGAGGCAGGGCTGCGGCCGTTAGCCCTGCCTCCAGGAGCGACCAAATCTACAACCAAGTCTTGCGGGGGGGGGGGGGGGATTTGGGGGTGTAGGGACCCCCGTTTAGCGGCGCGATAGCGGCGGTTTAGCAGGGGTACACATGCCCCTGCACACATGCCCCTGCTAACTATGAGCTCTGAAGCGAGATTTATTCTCGCTTCAGAGTCTCTTTAAACAATGCCAGTTGCCTGGCAGTCCTGTTGATCTCTTTGAATGCAGTAGTGGCTGAATCACACACCTGAAACAAGCATGCAGCTAATCCAGTCTGACTTCAGTCAGAGCACCTGATCTGCATGCTTGTTGAGGGGCTGTGGCTGAAAGTATTAGAGACACAGGCTCAGCAGGAGAGTCAGGCAACTGGTATTATTTTAAAAGGAAAAATCCATATCCCTCTCAGTTTAGGTTCCCTTTAAGAAACTCCAGTTGTTATCTATGCAAAAGAGCTTCACTGAGCTCTGCAGAAAGCTCTGTCTTCTGAAGCTTATCATCTCAACTGTCTGTCACTGTATTTTGTATTTTTTTTTTTTTCCTGCAGAGGAAAGTTATAAAGGTCATTATTCTGCTCTGTGAAATCATTTAGAATGCTGACTGTAGTGTGTAAACTGCAAATATTGGAGAATGAGGCAACATTACAGAAAAAAAAAAACTATATAACTGAAAATATGTGACTGTTTTCTTTGCTACTAATGTTCCATTAATTTTCCGTACTACACAACCAATTCATAATATCTTTTTTTGCTTCAATGTCACTTTAAAACCATGTCCCTCCCATACTCCTAATCATACCCCCACCACACACCTAGTTACACATTCCATAAAGATTTCATTAGGAAATATGTTGTTTTATAATTCAAACCACACTGGCCTTTTCTAACCGGATTCATTTTCCTTTATATTAACACCTGAAAATAAGAAATATATCAATTTAAAGGATGGGGATAAAGAGTCAATTAAACACATTTTTCAGTAGAAAAATACATATATTTACAAAGATCTGTACAATAGTCCTGAAGGAGGGACAAATGAGGAAGAAAGAGGGACAGAGGAACTTGGTTCCCAAAGAGGGACTGTCCTCCAAAAGAATGACAGTTGAGACTTGAGAGCTATGGTTACAGTTGATTCACCTGTGAGGGTTTTGCTTTATCTCAGGGGCGTTACTAGAATCCCTGCCCCCCCCCCCCTGCGAAACTTTGGATGGGGCCCCCTCCTGCCAGCACCCCTGAACACACACACTGAGAACCAATGTTATTCAGTTGGCTAGTGCACACTTGAATGTGTTTTCCCCATGCAGATAAACACAGACAGCAGTGAAGCACTGCAGGCATTTTCTCTATCAATTACATTAGCTTCTGGGATAAAACGTGCATATTTCACACATACAGACACACATCACATGGTGTGCAGAAAACCGACAGACGAGTGTGCTTCCAGCCTCAGCTTATTACACTCACTCTGTCCATCTCTGATGAGGCAGAACTGGCTCTGCAGACTCCTCCGGCATCACTACAGTGCACAACATTTGGGGAAGGGTAGAGAGATTGGGGACTGGGCGCTGTAAACAAGAGCCTGCTGCACACTGAAAAGGGACTGTCTACAAATCTTTGTCTACAAAACTTTGTATGATTCCTTATCAGTGGCTGAGCAGATGCAGTCATTAGAACAATTGTGCAGAGAGCATAAAGTTTTTTTCTCTCTGTGCCCTTAGTTGTCAGTCTCTCACGACAGGGAAAATAAACGTCTCCCGCCACGGGGCCCCCTTGACTTCAGGGCCCCCCTGCGGCTGCATCCCTTGCAGGGTCTATTGTTACGCCCCTGCTTTATCTACTCACCTCTTTTTACTTCTCTTCACCATCTGTGTCTGATAAATCCCCATCGCATAATGAATTCAGTGACTAGAGCTGCGTGTTGGGGAGATAAGAAAATGATGATATTGAGTGTCAGAAATGTCTGGTTGCAACACAGCTGGTGATTCAGGAAGTGACGTTAAAGTGCCCATTAACTATACAATCCCGTGGCCGATCAGTCGTCTCCAATTGTCACACTAATTGTTCGGAGAGGATCGCTCATGCCCATTAACAGCTAAAAACCTGCTAACCAATTCAATCAGATTCATGTTAGCGATTCATTAATGCGATCCGTTTGCGGAACCATTTTCTCCCGCAAGCAATTGTCATCCTGACGCATTTTAAAGGCCAACCGAAGTGTGAGGTAAATGGAGGATGCCATATTTATTTCCTTTTAAACAATACCAGTTGCCTGGCAGCCCTACTGATCTATTTGGCTGCAGTAGTGTCTGAATCACACCAGAAACAAGCATGCAGCTAGCCTTGTCAGATCTGACAATAATGTCAGGAACAGCTGATCTGCTCCATGCTTGTTCAGGGTCTATGGATGAAAGTATTTGAGGCAGATGATCAGCAGGATAGCCAAGCAACTGGTATTTCTTAAAAAGTAATAAATATGGCAGCCTCCATATCCCTCTCAATTCAGTTGTCCTTTCAGTAGGATTGTACTTGTATACTGTGCAAAGTAGCTGAATCACGGTAGTGGATATTCAGACGAAATGCGATTGCATTACGGTGCGATTACCCATAGTGCATAGCTCCCAACTGTCCCTCTTTAGCTGGGACAGTCCCTCTTTGGGAGCCCTGCCCCTCTGTCCCTCTTTCCTCCTCATTTGTTCCTCTTTCAGGACTTTGTCCCTCTTTTCTATGTAAATATATATTGTTCTCTCCTAAAAATGTGTTTGATTGACTCTAAACTTTATTCCCATCCTTTAAATTGATATATTACTAATTTTAAAATGTTAATATGCGGGAAAATTAACCAGGATAGACAGGATCAGTGTGGTTTGAATTATAAAACATATTTTTCTTATAAAATCTTTATGGTATGCGTGACTAGGGGTGTGATGGGGGCGTGATCAGGGATGTGTCAGGGGCGTGGCTTAAGTGTCCATCTTTCTCATCTCAAAAAGTTGGGAGGTATGCCCTTGTGTAAGCGCAGGTATTAGAAGATGAGTTTTAAGCGAGCAATACGTGATTGATAGTATAATATTGGTAATATAAAATTACCTATAATGACACTACTCCAGCCAAACCCATTAGGGCCCGTTCTCACTTCAGCGGGAATCGCGCGATTCCCGCTCAAGGCAAACCGCTACAGCATGTAACACATGGCAGTGTTCTCACTGCCACGTTTGCGGTTAGCGTTAACCGCAAACGTGTTACATGCAGTGGTTTGCCGGCGATTCGCAATTAACGTTTAGCGATCGCGATTAGCATGCACAGCACGCTAATCGCGATCGCTCCAAAACCGCCGCAGTGTCCAGTGATTTTTCCGCATTTATAGCGGGAAAATCACTCCTGCAAAACGGTTTTGCAATTTTAGACGTGAACGGGCCCTCAATGTCTATAGTAAATGTACTTCTTCTATACCTATAGGAAAGAAGCAAGGGAAAATGCCCAAGGTACACTGAAATAAACGTGCACCACATGACACTGATCACTCCTGAACAGACCCATGAAGCGCAGTAAAGTCCCCGGCCTGGTATTGCCCGGGGGACTCACTTGGCAGGACGATAAAGCTGCCCCTACAAGGATGAGCTGTTTGATGGATGCAGGTGCCTCTGTGCAGATTCCATCTCTCTGCCTCCTAGGAGAAGAGGAATCTTTATCTCTTTTTCCTGGGGTGCTTGGAAGGATGAGTGTCGGGAGATGGCGATACGGTGCTATAGAAACGCACAGCAGACTCGCATGTTCAGGTGTTTAATTGCAGCGCTCAAAGCAACAGTGTGAGCAAAGCAGAACAAAGTGCCGGAGCCATCCTGGGACAGTGGGAGAGAGAGGAAGCCTTACATTATTAATGGCGTGTAGCGCAGATCTGTCTCATGTCAGCCCAGGAGCAGCCAATATTGACGCTGGGAAAATAAGCAGTTTCAGCACAGAGCAGCTCCTAATATATGGAATAATCACGCTCGGGAAGTGTCAGGATAGGCACCTGAGTGCGTCACCGACGCTCAGCCCTTGCTGGCCGGCTACAGGGACCTAATTAAAGACTGTTAATAATACATAAATAAAAAAGAGGGGTTCAAATACATGCTGAAGTCACACAGAAGAGGTAAACTGTGGCCATACTCTATACATGCAGAGTACTAATGCTGCTACATGACGTGTTTCCCCAAAAAGACAGTCTCTCATACTCAGTTTTGCTCCAAAAGATGATTATATACTTTTAGTTTTTTACATTTAGTACACAGTTCATGGCATGTATATAAAGTGGGGTATAATACTGTAAGCCCAGGCCATGCTGGCACAAAAAAAATGGACTATTAGGCCCCGTTCACACTTGCGTTTCGCTGCCAAACGGACCGGATGACCTGACCGGATCGGAACCGTACAGTTCTGATCCGATCCAGGTCCGGTCAGGTTGCATCAGGTGTACATCAGGATCCGGATCCGTTTGGCAAATGAGAGTAGAAACAAATAAAAATTTGGGGGTCTGGGAGGTCAGCAGAAGGTGCACCTGTGGAATCAGGTCCTCCGCTGTAGGCCTCACCTCCACCTCCGACATACTGCCAACAGCTCCAGCACGTTAAAAGTCACTGCTGCTCCACTCTTGCTTGCCCATGTGTCCCCATCCAAAATCGCCGCTAGAATACGCATAGGAAGTGGGGTAGAACGTCAGGTGTTTGTAGCCAGTTTGTTCTGTGCTTCCGTTTCCCATTGCTTTCTATTTCTGGATGTTGCAGTCAGGCTCCGGTCCGGGTGCGTGGGCCGGATGAGCCGGACCAAAAAATAGCGCATGTTGGAAAAGTGTCCGGAGTCCGGATCTGGTCCGGCTCCGTACTGTACGGAACGGACGCGTGTGAACGTCCGCATAGACTTTGCATTGCTATGCGGAACGTACGTTCCGTTTGTACAGTATACGGTCCGGATCCGATCAGGCGGATCCGGACAGGGAACGCTAATGTGAACCGGGCCTTAGCATTGCCATTGATTTTTTTTGAGAGAGAGAGGAAAATAACCTTTTGGTTTGCTTGGAGGCCTACAGCACTTCTTGTGTACAGTTGTGTCTGTATACACACTAAAGTAGGTGGACAGAGGTTGTGTATGTGAACACACTAAAGTAAGTGGACAAAGGTTGTGTATGTGAACACACTAAAGTAAGTGGACAAAGGTTGTGTATGTGAACACACTAAAGTAGGTGGACAGAGGTTGTGTATGTGAACACACTAAAGTAGGTGGACAGAGGTTATCAGATTATTTTCAGGCGGAAATCAGTAAAATATAATAACAGAATGAATTCAGGTCTCTGTATGAAGATCAGGTGTTATGACTGCACTGGCTGCTGCTTGTTCCAGGTGTGACTCACAAACTATGGAAGCCAAAACAGCCTTACAGCCAAGCGACTGGCACCTAAAAGGGAATTGGCAATAGCAGCCTCTTCACAGGGACGCTGTTACCTTTGTCATATCAGCAGGGCCGCCATCAGAAATTTTGGGGCCCCTCACAAATCATCAGTCCGGGCCCCCCCCCCAAACTGAGAAATGTGCGTAGCCATTACATGTTGGCAGAGCTAGTTGGAGGCTTGCTGTCCACAAATTAATCACGAATAACCACGGTGGATACTCGTGATTCAAGTTAGCTCTAATTGCCTAATTGCCACAGCTGAGCGGCTAGATGCGGCGGGGTTAATTACCCAGAAAGCCGCTCTCCGCCCAGCGTTTCAACGAGGTGCAAGTTTCCGAATGGACGCGTTGCAAGCCTCGATATCGAGCACTTCCTCCTTCAAGCCGGAAGGAGGAAGTGCTCCATCATTTTTTTAGAACCTCCCAGTTTTATTTTCTGTTTAAAAAAACTAAAAAAGTAGGTTTAATGCTATTGTCTCATATGGTAATGATTCAGCTTTTCCCATAGTCTCGCAGTTAGCAATCATGTGACCCCCAACAAGACAAATTCAGCAATCATGAGGCCCCCAACAAGACAAATTCAGCAATCATGAGGCCCCCAACAAGATAAATTCAGCAATCGTGAGACCCCCAACAAGACAAATTCAGCAATCATGAGGCCCCCAACAAATCATGAGGTCCCCAACAAATCATGAGGCCCCCAACAAGACAAATTCAGCAATCTTGAGGCAATGAGGCTCCCAACAAATCATGAGGCCCCCAACAAGTAAAAATTCAATCATTAGGCCCCCAACAAGACAAATTCAGCAGACATGAGGCACATAAATAGACAGCATTTCACATAAATAGGCATAATGCCCCCTTATTATGGTAGACACCTCTCACCTGGATTCTGACAGGGACCCCCAGGTTAGGTAGTGAGTGACATGGAGCCCTTTTAGGTAGTGAGTGAGTGACAGGGAGCCCCTTTAGGGAGTGAGTGAGTGACAGGGAGCCCCTTTAGCTAGTGAGCGAGTGACAGGGAGCCCCTTTAGGGAGTGAGTGAGTGACAGGGAGCCCCTTTAGGGAGTGAGTGAGTGACAGGGAGCCCCTTTAGCTAGTGAGTGAGGGACAGGGAGCCCCTTTAGCTAGTGAGTGAGGGACAGGGAGGCCCTTTAGGGAGTGAGTGAGTGAGTGAGTGACAGGGAGCCCCTTTAGGGAGTGAGTGAGTGACAGGGAGCCCCTTCAGCTAGTGAGTGAGTGACAGGGAGCCCCTTTAGCTAGTGAGTGAGTGACAGGGAGCCCCTTTAGCTAGTGAGTGAGTGACAGGGAGCCCCTTTAGGGAGTGAGTGAGTGTGACAGGGGGCCCATTTAGCTAGTGAGTAACAGGGAGCCCCTTTAGCTAGTGAGTGAGTGACAGGGAGGCCCTTTAGCTAGTGAGTGAGTGACAGGGAGCCCCTTTAGCTAGTGAGTGAGTGACAGGGAGGCCCTTTAGCTAGTGAGTGAGTGACAGGGAGGCCCTTTAGCTAGTGAGTGAGTGACAGGGAGCCCCTTTAGCTAGTGAGTGAGTGACAGGGAGCCCCTTTAGCTAGTTAGTGAGTGACAGGGAGCCCCTTTAGCTAGTGAGTGAGTGACAGGGAGCCCCTTTAGCTAGTGAGTGAGTGACAGGGAGCCCTTTTAGCTAGTGAGTGAGTGACAGGGAGGCCCTTTAGCTAGTGAGTGAGTGACAGGGAGCCCCTTTAGCTAGTGAGTGAGTGACAGGGAGCCCCTTTAGCTAGTGAGTGAGTGACAGGGAGGCCCTTTAGCTAGTGAGTGAGTGACAGGGAGCCCCTTTAGCTAGTGAGTGAGTGACAGGGAGGCCCCTTTTAGCTAGTGAGTGAGTGACAGGGAGCCCTTTTAGCTAGTGAGTGAGTGACAGGGAGCCCCTTTAGCTAGTGAGTGAGTGACAGGGAGGCCCTTTAGCTAGTGAGTGAGTGACAGGGAGGCCCTTTAGCTAGGGAGTGAGTGACAGGGAGGCCCTTTAGCTAGTGAGTGAGTGACAGGGAGGCCCCCCCCAGCCGCCACCGCTGCTTCCCCTACCTTGCCAGGCTGCCAGCAGCATCAGACCTCAAGATCAGCGGCGACCCGACCAGTAAGAGCGGGCGCTGGACGCACCCGCTCTATATGCGGAAGTGACGTCACTTCCGCATATCAGTGCGGGCGCTGGGTCCTAGCGCCCGCACTATTGTCGCCGCCTGATCGGGGTCTGACGCGGCTAGAGGGATGGAGGGAGCAGCGGCCAGGGGAGGTTGAGCGGCGGTCGGGCGGCACCCGCTAGGGCCGCGGCGGGGATGGGGCCCCCCTGCAGGCCCGGGCCCGTGACGGCAGTCACGGATGTCCCCCCCTGATGGCGGGCCTGCATATCAGTGCCTTGTTATAAAATGATAAAGGAAAACAAATTCTAGACAAAGCTGAGTCCTAGGGCCATTGTTTTCAAGCTCAGATTAACAGTACATTCCATGGCATTGCATTAAAGTGATCCTAAAGTCAAACAAAAAAAATGAGTTACAATAGCCCCCAGCAGCTGTCCGGTGCGCTCGCCGTGTCCCTCCGATCCTCCTGTCCCCACCGGCAGCCACTTCCGGTTTCGCCGTCAGGAGCCGACAGGCTGGGAACGCGAGTGATTCTTCGCGTTCCCAGCTACAATAGCACCCCCTATACTGCTATTGCGGCCTTCCTTGCCGCAATAGCAGTATAGGGGGTGCTATTGTAGCTGGGAAGTGGGAACGCGAAGAATCACTCGCGTTCCCAGCCTGACGGCCGGTGACGGCGAAACCGGAAGTGGCTGCCGGCGGGTCCAGGAGCATCAGAGCGACTCTACGTGGGCACCGATCAGCTGGAGGGGGCTATTGGAAGCCCCAGGTGAGTAAAACGCATTTTTTTTGTTTGACTTAAGGTTTACTTTAAAGTGTATTTGAGATGACTAATATGGGGGTATTTATACTTACCTGGGGCTTCCTCCAGGCCCATGAGGTGTGTGGGCTCCCTTGCCATCCTCTCCAGCCACTCCGTTGTAAAGTAATCCCCTCCATTCATGTACTTCTCTCCATGCACAGCCCAACCATGTGCGCACCCCAACTGCTTTCTGCGGCTGCGCACTACTACTGCGCAGATGCAGAACGGTCCTGGTTGTGGGAGCGCAGCAGTAGTGCGTTTCCAGGCTGAGCGTTCATGCACAGAAGAGTGGGCTACCTCGCCAGAGAGGACGGCGAGGGAGCGCATGCGCCTCATGGGGCTGGAAGAAGTCCCAGGTAAGTATAAATACCCCCATATTAGTTGTCAGGATTCCTCCTGTAGCGTGTTCTGTCCGTTGCAGTGGAGCTGCAAACGGACAGTTCTAGCTTATCTGCTTGCATTCGGTTGTGCATTTGCAATGGGTCTCATTGTCATTTGCAAATGCTCTGCAGCTCTGGGCAGCTCAGGATGCTGTTATTATTCCACTGATTGCTTGTTGCAGCTGAGCTGCGACCAGATAGCCCTGGATTTCCTGCATGCATGTTGTTACATAATACTGCATGTATTTCTTATGGGAGTCCTTTACATTCACAGCCAGCTAGCAAATGGTAATCGAGCCAGCTCAGGATTGAATGATTACCATTCAGCTGTGTGGAAATTTGCATGCTTGCATCTATTGGTTGATGCCGGCATAAAAGTCTGCCTCCCATTTTAGACTTTGCCCGACATAGCGGTCAGTATGCTGGTCTGCTGGGCACTTTGTCACTCTGTAAAAGATCTGTTAGGCCCGGTTCACATTAGCGGTGGCCGTCCGGAATCGCCGTGCCGGAGCCGGACCGCTTGCAGAACGGACGGAACGGACGCACGGCATGGCAATGAAAGCCTATGCGTCCGTTCACATGCGTCCGTTCTGCCGGACCGGAGCCGGACCGGATCCGGACTCCGGCGTCCGTTCCAACATGCGCTATTTTTGGGTCCGGCTCCTCCGGCAGCCGTATCCGGGGCGGAGCCGGACTGCACCATCCGGCCAATACAAAGCAATGAGAACCGAGAGCGCACAACACACTGGCTAAAAATCCGGATGTTCTACCCCACTTCCTATGCGGATTGTTGCGGCGATTTTGGATGGGGACACATGGGCAAGCATTTTGGAGTGGAGCAGCAGTGACTTTACATGAGCTGGAGATGTTGGCAGCATGTCGGAGGTGGAGGTGAGTGCTAAACAGCAGAGGGCCTGATTCCACAGGTCCCCCTTCTGCTGACCTCCCAGACCCCAACATTTTATTTGGTTTGTACTTAACTTTAGCCAAACGGATCCGGATCGCATCCTGATGAACACCTGATGCAACCTGACCGGATCCGGATCGGATCCGGATCAGAACCGTACGGTTCCGATCTGGATCCGGTCCGGATCCGGTCAGGTCATCCGGTCCGTTTGGCAGACAACCGCAAGTGTGAACCGGGCCTTATTGTAGTTCAATGCAACCTTATTACTTGTGCTTTAGCTAGTTTCTTGATAAATATATATGCAGACTTGCTAATATATATTTATCCGTTAGTTGAGCCTTTGTTATTTTTCTGTATCGTGTATTGCCTTGTTTCCATGCCTGATGGACGTTCACAGCATCCACGGTGGGTCAGTGAAGTCCATTATCCTGATAGCTTGGATTCTGTCATCACCACGTTGGTGGCTGGCTTATTCCTGCTTCTCTAGTTGTGGGAAAGTAACTATAGGCTGCGGTTGCTATTAGTTACGTTCTTTCCTGTAATCTTGCCTGTGTGGATACTTGCTGGTGACTGTTGTTAGCCTGCTTGCTCTGCTTCTGTGGACGTGACTGTGAGCTGCGGTTGCTACTAGTTACGCTCCAATCTACTGTATAGACCTGTCTTGTACCTGTCTGAATGCTTGCTATTGCAAAGGCAGCGCAACATCGCACTGCGCTGCCTTTGTGTCTTATTTGTAGCGATATCTGAAGCCCAGAGCTGCAGTTGTTCTGAGCAACCTGTGTAGCCTCTTCCATTATTCAGCTACCAGCCTTGTTGCTCTGGGTGGTCAAAGTATGACCCCCAATCATTACATTAGTTCCCTTTCAGCATGAAAAACTCTCAGTTAACAAGTAAGGCATGTTACATAAAAACGCTCATAGCATCGTCCCAACATAAGCGTCTGCCACCCCAACCGCTTTCACTACAATAGCATCCTCAGATTGGGCTTGGCGGACATTTATGCTGGGACGATGCCCTGAGTGTTTTTATGTAACATGGCTTACTGTTGAACAAGGCTCTGTAGCAAGGACCCGGATGTAAGGTAAATTAAGATAAATTAAAAGAGCATTAACAGTACACATTTAGACGCAGTCTTCTTTTAATGGTTGATGACATGCTGGAATAACATTGGCTGAGTTACCATAATCTTATCTACTAATATGGACCGCATCAGTGGTGACAGTGCCTGCTGCCAGTTGTGGTACTCTATTGTAGAACTTCCAGCTTATATGATCTGGTAAGGGCTTTCATCTTTTGGTGTGGTGGAGGAAGATTGGTCGTATTTTTGCACCTGCAAGTATAACTTAGAGATAATAGATTATTGCTGCATATTTTTTTTTCTTTCTTGCACCCCAATAAGCTAACCATTGTGCCCCCCAAAATCTGAAGCCGCCACTGTATACTGCTACATATAAGTGCACAAGAGAAACAGAGACAGGCACTACAATTGCTAGTGCAAGAAATAGTGCTGCAGGAGTATCCTTCAGGACTTGATCAGGTATTCCCTAATACAAACAGTGTCATAAGAACTTCAAAGCAGCAACATATATAAGTATATACATACATACATACACACATATATATATATACATATATATATACATACACACACACATATATATATATATATATATATATATATATATATATATATATATATATATATATACTGTATATATATATATATTGTGACAAAGTCGATACCCAGGAGGTAATCGATTTGTCCCAGGTTGTGTTGGATGGGAGGTACATTCCACCTGGGATCAGACGCTACATCCAGTAGCAGCTCCGGAGTAAAAAGGTTTTGGCTGTTTGTCACATGGACAGAGGTTAAAAACCTTACTTGGGTCCGGAGCTGACCAGATGCAGAGTGGGCGGGCGCATCTGGTCGCCAGATCCTGGGTGGATCGATTGCTCTGTGTATGTGGGCTACTGCTGGAGAAGGCTCACACAGGGTTAACAGAGCAGCTTTGAAAGGCTGGAGTAGGAGGAGAGAGAGAGGGTGTGACCAGCAAGGTCTGACAGTCTGCTGGGAAAGACAGTTTGCTTTCAGGAAGCTAGTTTGCTCTGGAGAGAAAGTGCAGGCTGCACGTGGAGTTTGGTGTGTTCCTGATATTGAAAGCTGAATGTAAGCTGCTGGCCTGGACTGGCCTTTTTGTTTTTCATTTGAACTGTACTTTACAAACTGCCAAAAGACTGCTGTTTAAGAAGCCTGCTGTCCAATAAACTATTGTTTGTTTTGGAAACTACACCTGTCTGTGCTGCTATCTCCCGCTGAGTACTCACCATTTGCAGCTGATCCCTCACAATTGGTGATCGGATGCGGGCAACTTAGCATGCCTACAGCGACAGTGTGTTTGGCGCAAGATTTAAAAGTTTGAACAGCAGCATGGATGAAATGGTGAAGCAGCTGGTGTTGGCGAATGCGGCCTTGCAACAGGCTAATACTGAGCAGCGGAAAACGAACAAAGCCCTGCAACAACATGCAGAGGCAGTACAGCAGCAAGCGGTTGCCCTGTGTGAGAGTCTTGCTGCAGCTGTGGAGGCCGATCGTCAGACTGCTGAGGCTGACAGGAAAGCAGTGAGTGAGTTGGTGCAACAACTTGTGGCTCGGAACCAAGAGGGACAGCTGCTTGTACCTGGCAGTGGAGGCACCATCCGCGCAAGCCACTTCTTGCAGAAGCTGACTCCTCATGATGACGTCGAGGCGTTCCTCCATACCTTTGAGAGGACAGCGGAGAGGGAAGCCTGGCCTAAAACGCAATGGGCAGGATTGGTAGCGCCATTCCTGACTGGGGATGCTCAAAAGGCCTACTTCGACCTTGCCCTAGAGGATGCTAAAGACTACGACAAGCTGAAGGAGGAGATCCTGCGTAGACTTGGTGTCACCCCGGCTGTGCGAGCCCAGCGAGTTCACCAGTGGTCCTATTCAGCCGGATGCTCTCCAAGGACCCAGATGCACGATCTAATCCACTTGGTAAAGAAGTGGTTGGAACCTGAGAAGTTAACAGCTCTGGAGGTCGTCGAAAGAGTTACCATTGACCGCTTCTTGCGCTCACTACCGCCGGCTTTGCGAAGGTGGGTGAGTCATGCAGATCCACAGTCAGCTGATGAACTCATTGCGCTGCTGGAACGTTATCTGGCTGTGGGGGGTGTGGTCAGTGAGCCAAGCTCTGCAGGCCGAGGTCGACCAGGCACAATGGTAAGAAGTCGATCCCCGGTACAATGTTGGCAATGTAAAGAGTGGGGACATATTGCTGCTAACTGTCCTCAGGCAGTTGAACCCATGGAGTGCGATTACACTCGTCGCAGGTCCTTGTTTGCGCGACCTGTGTATATCGCAAGCTGTGACTCTCATTTGGCGGTGGTAAAAATTGCTGGAAAAACTGTCCAGGCTCTCTTAGACTCTGGTAGCTTGGTGATTCTGGTGCATTCCAGTTTAGTGGACCCGGCCTGGCTGGGGAATCGTCGGGTCACAGTACAATGTGTTCATGGGGACTCTAAACAATACCCCACCGCCCTTCTCACCATTGAAACAAACTGTGGACCTGCCACTCAGGAAGTAGTGGTGAGCCCGAACTTGGCACATAGTGTCATTCTGGGGAGGGACTTTCCACTGTTCTGGAACTTGTGGGAAGGGGATAACTGTGGAGGCTCAAGAGAGCTGGAATCTAAAAATAATACAGACATTGATGGTAATGAAATGTTTTCTCCCTTGGAGGTGTTTGCTGGGGACTCTGAGTTATCCCCGGAGACCTCTGAGGGCTCGGTCCTACCAGAGCTGAAGGTTTCTCGGGATAACTTTGGGACGGCCCAGCTAAGGGATCCTGCGTCTATCAAAAAAGGGCGCGTGGAAAAAAGGGCGCGGGGTGTAGCCGAAATTGTACGATTGAATGCAAAATCATATTTTCGTTTATTATGTTATAAACGATAATTTAGTGCTAAATAGGTTAAACTAGCCAACCCGCGTCGTAGCATACGCCGCATCTATCTATCTAATAGAGTACGTGCCTCAACCTTGAAGCAAGAAGAAGTAGGCTTTCCATGAGAAAATGTATGCGTGCTCAAACACCAAGTTTAACCCTAGCAAGTCTGGCTTTGCAAATCCGGCCTAATTGGGTATTCATGAGGCAATGCTCATGCAAATATGCATTTGCTTTCGCATGCCAAACTATGCAGGGTCCAAAAACCAATACCGCAAAGCGATCGCCCTGCGGGTATTAGTTCATGCTACATTAGCACTATCCAGGAGCGCCACGGGGAGGATTCCGAATGCCCCCATACAACCGGGGGACTGCGGGGTCCCAGGCTCTCTTACTGCCCGAGAACCACAGCGGCACCCCGGAGGGGGAGGCTGGGTGGCGCAGCTGCAACCCCCCCCCCCCCAAGTGTGGTCAGCGCCGGGGAGAGCCATCCGCACCCACCTCCCAATATTAAAAACAGGCACTTACCTTAACGTCCATTGCGTTCTGCAACATGCACATTAACTTGGGGGCACCACATGAGAAAGGAGTGAAGCATGGGTCACCCCGAGCTTTAGAGCTCAGGGCTGGCTCACATACAACACTCCGGGGTGGGGGGAGGACAGGCGCAGACAACTCACTCCAGGGCTCACACCACCAGAGCAAGCCATCCACCACCTGCCTCCAAAGTATACAACTGCAAAAAATGCTTTCCATGAGAAAAATTTTGCGTGCTCAAACACCAAGTTTAACCCTAGCAAGTCTGGCTTTCCAAATCTGGCCTAATTGGCTATTCATGAGGCAATGCTCATGCAAATATGCATTTGCTTTCGCATGCCAAACTATGCAGGGTCAAAAAACCAATACTGCAAAGTGCTCTCTCGCTGCCTGGGAACCACAGCGGCACCCCGGAGTGGGAGGCTGGGTGGCGCAGCCGCCCCCCCCCCCCCCCAAGCGTGGCCAGCGCTGGGGAGAGCCGTCCGCACCCACCTCCTAATATTAAAAACAGCCACTTACCTTAACGTCCATTGGGTTCTGCTACATGCGCATTAATTTGGGGGCACCACATGAGAAAGGAGAGAAGCATAAGTCACCCCGAGCTTTTAGAGCTCAGGGCTGGCTCACATACAGCACTCCAGAGGGGGGGGGAGGACAGGCGCACTCACTCCAGGGTTCACACCACCGGAGCAAGCCATCCACCAGCCGCCCCCCCCCCCCCCCAAGCGTGGCCAGCGCTGGGGAGAGCCGTCCGCACCCACCTCCTAATATTAAAAACAGCCACTTACCTTAACGTCCATTGGGTTCTGCTACATGCGCATTAATTTTCTCATGGAAAGCATTTTGTGCAGTTTGTATCCTTTGGAGGCAGGTGGTGGTTGGCTTGCTCCGGTGGTGTGAACCCTGGAGTGAGTGCGCCTGTCCTCCCCCCCCCCCCCCCCCCCCTCTGGAGTGCTGTATGTGAGCCAGCCCTGAGCTCTAAAGCTCGGGGTGACTTATGCTTCTCTCCTTTCTCATGTGGTGCCCCCAAATTAATGCGCATGTAGCAGAACGCAATGGACGTTAAGGTAAGTGCCTGTTTTTAATATTGGGAGGTGGGTGCAGACGGCTCTCCCCGGCGCTGGCCACACTTGGGGGGGGGGGGGGGGTCGTCCACGCCACCCAGCCTCCCCCTCCGGGGTGCCGCTGTGGTTTCCAGGCAGTGAGAGAGCCTGGGACCCTGCGGTCCCCCCAGTTGTATAAAAAGGGGGCATTGGGAATCCTCCCCGTGGCGCTCCTGGAGGCCTGGAGCACACCAAAAACTGCTAGCAGATGCGCAAAATGCTAGCAGATATTGAAACGCTTTTTCTTATTTTTCTGTAGCATTTCACCTAGCATTTTGCGGTTTTGTAAAGCGTTTTTGGTGTAGTAGATTTCATATATTGTTACAGTAAAGCTGTTACTGAACAGCTACTGTAACAAAAACGCCTGCAAAACCGCTCTGAACTGCCGTTTTTCAGAGCGGTTTGCGTTTTTCCTATACTTTACATTGGAGGCAGAAACGCCTCCGCAATCCAAAAAATGCCTCACCTCGGGAGTATGCGTTTCAGCAAAACGCCTCCCGCTCTGGTGTGCACCAGCCCATTGAAATACATTACCCAAGCATATCCGCAGCCGCAAGTGGATCGCAAAACGCTGCCGAACCGCTCTGGTGTGCACTAAGCCGGATAGTGCTAATGTAGCATGTAGCAGGGTGACTGCTTTGTGGTATTGGTTTGTGCATGTATTTGCATGAGCATTGCCTCATGAATAGCCAATTAGGCCAGATTTGCAATGTCAGACTTGCTAGGGTAAGGCCTCTTTTCCATGGACTGTAAATAGGCAGTGAAATGGCTCTCAAACTCTCACAACTGCTCACTGCTGCCTGGTAACTGCTTGCTGCTGCCTGGTAACTGCTTGCTGCTGCCTGGTAACTGCTTGCTGCTGCCTGGTAACTGCTTGCTGCTGCCTGGTAACTGCTTGCTGCTGCCTGGTAACTGCTTGTTGCTGCCTGGTATCTGCTTGTTGCTGCCTGGTATCTGCTTGTTGCTGCCTGGTATCTGCTCGTTGCTGCCTGGTATCTGCTCACTGCTGCCTGGTATCTGCTCACTGCTGCCTGGTATCTGCTCACTGCTGCCTGGTATCTGCTCACTGCTGCCTGGTATCTGCTCACTGCTGCCTGGTAACTTCATGCTGCTGCCTGGTAACTGCTTGTTGCTGCCTGGTATCTGCTCACTGCTGCCTGATAACTGCTTGCTGCTGCCTGATAACTGCTTGCTGCTGCCTGGTATCTGCTCACTGCTGCCTGGTAACTGCTTGCTGAGCACACAGCTCAACAGTCTGTGGAAAAGAGGCCTTAAACTTGGTGTTTGAGCACGCATAAATTTTCTCATGCAAAGTACTTCTTCTTCTTGTTTGAAGGTTGAGGAACTTAGTCTATTATATATATAGATAAACGGAAATGAAATGGCAAAATACCGTCTATAACAGTAAACGAATTCTGAAATAAAACGTCAAATAGCGTCTATAGAAAAAAAACGCTATTTACACGTGTATTAAGCATAGTATTAGAATGGTAGGTTTTACAGGTATTTTACTACAATTATACCTAACTTTAGGGTCACAGATATATCTCCTTATCCCTATCCCTCTCACCTAGACCCCCCCTTTTGTGTAAATACACATAATTTAATAAATTGTATATATGACATATATTGTACTATAACTATACCTAACCTTACTCTCACACAGAGCCCTCCCTGTACCTATCCCTAATCCCTAGACCCCCCTGGTGGTGCCTAAACCTAAGACCCCCCTGTTGGTGCCTAAACCTAAGACCCCCCTGTTGGTGCCTAAACCTAAGACCCCCCTGTTGGTGCCTAAACCTAAGACCCCCCTGTTGGTGCCTAAACCTAAGACCCCCCTGTTGGTGCCTAAACCTAAGACCCCCCCTGTTGGTGCCTAAACCTAAGACCCCCCTGTTGGTGCCTAAACCTAAGACCCCCCTGTTGGTGCCTAAACCTAAGACCCCCCTGTTGGTGCCTAAACCTAAGACCCCCCTGGTGGTGCCTAAAACTAACCACCCCCCTGTTGGTGTGTGTATATTGCACTGTAACTATACCTAACCCTCCCTGTACCTATCCCTAACCCCTAGACCCCCTAGTAATGCCTAAACCTAACCATCCCAACTGCACAAACACGCTAAACACATATAAACAATAATATATTTAATCCTTAAAATACTTCACTCCAAATAACATGAATAAAATAATTTATATATTTGTCATGGAATAGGTAGCCTTAAAATCACGTATACATTAATAATATTAGAAGTAGAAAAAGGTATATATAATATATATACACATACAATACAATAGATAACCTTAAAATCACTTATGCATTACAAATCTTAAAATAACAGTAATATTTAAAGTGATATTTTAGTAACTATAATCAACGTATTATAAATGTAAAAACAAAGTTAATACCAAAAGCGATGTATTTCTAATACAATCAGGTTGAGAAACGTTATTTAAGCATTATACATATGAAAACGAATTTTAAATGCAAAAAGAAGTGTAAACGAAATTTTAGTTGTAATAGGTTTGTAAGCGTAATTTTAAAACGAAAAAAACTAGTTAAAACTCATATAAGCGAAATTTACAAACGAAAAAATAAGTATAATACAAAGTCAAAACGAACTTGTAAACGATATTTGTTATAAACTTTATCCTGTAAACGGAGCCTTTTGTTAACACGATCCCTGTAAAACTCTATTTCTCGGGCGCCCTTTTTTCCTGTCGGGCGCCGAATAGCCGATATTTTGCATTGCAGTCTATGGCGGCGCCCTTTTTGTCCACTATCCCTGTGCGCCCTTTTTTGCTAGCCCGAAGGGATCCTACCCCGCAAAAGCGTGGGAAAATGTCAAGGTGTTGAACGGTGAACCCCAAGTGGTCGGGGCTGAGAAAGCATTTCCTCATTTGGCAGTACAATCAGACTTGCTGTACCAGGTTTGTAAAATTCAGGGTGAGGTTGTGGAACAACTCGTGGTCCCCAAGTCGTATCGCACAATGGTCCTAGACCTAGCGCACAAACATGCCCTGGGGGACATTTGGGTACCGAAAAAACTAGGGACCGAGTCCTGCAGCGATTCTTTTGGCCTGGGGTATATGGAGATGTAAAAGCTTACTGTGAATCCTGTCCCGAATGCCAAAGATGTGCTCCGGCTCCCCATTTTCGAAGTCCGCTCGTCCCCTTGCCCATTATCGAAGTTCCCTTCGAAAGGATAGCCATGGACCTAGTGGGGCCATTGGTTCGATCAGCGCGTGGTCACCAATACATTCTGGTGGTAGTGGACTATGCCACTCGCTACCCAGAAGCGTTTACACTGAGAAATACGTCGTCTAAAGTGATTGCACGTGAGTTGTTCCACATGTTCACCAGAGTAGGTTTGCCAAAGGAAATTTTGACAGACCAGGGTACCCTATTTATGTCTAAATTGATGAAAGAAGTGTGTAAACTGATGAAGATCGATCAGATTCGTACTTCAGTGTACCACCCTCAAACGGACGGGCTTGTGGAAAGATTCATCAAAACCTTAAAAAATATGTTAAAGAAAGTAGTGGACAAGGATGGCAAAGATTGGGATTGCCTTTTGCCCTACTTAATGTTTGCAATTCGGAGGTCCCTCAGTCTTCCACAGGTTTTTCGCCGTTTGAGTTGTTGTATGGGCGATGCCCACGGGGAATCCTGGATACAGCCAAAGAAACCTGGGAGCAAGAGGCCACCCCCTACAGAAGTATTGTTGAACATGTGTCTGGTATGCAAGATAGGATTGCAGCAGTGATGCCTTTAGTCAGAGAGCATTTGCAACATGCCCAGGAGGCGCAGTCTCGTGTTTATAATAAGTCAGCAAAGGTGCAAGCTTTCAGTCCTGGGGACCGGGTCCTAATGTTGGTTTCCACGGTTGAAAGCAAGTTTTTGGCTAAGTGGCAAGGACCATATGAGATTATTGAAAAGGTCGGGGAGGTGAATTACCGAGTTTACCAACCTGGCCGGAGGAAGCCAGAACAGATATACCATGTGAATTTACTGAAACCCTGGAAAGAGAGGGTGGCCCTTGCAGCTTCCCAGGTTACTCAAGAATCCACCAAGGGTGGAATAGAGCTGATACAGGTGGCTGAGGCGCTGTCTGTTTCACAGAAACGGGAGGTCCGAGAGTTCCTCTTACGGAATCGAGAGGTGTTCTCGGAACTTCCGGGTTGTACCCAAGTCATCAGGCATGATATTGTGACTGAGCCTCATGTACAGGTCCGCCTTAAACCTTATAGAATACCTGAAGCTCGCAGACAGGCCATAGCAGGGGAAGTAGAAAGAATGCTGGAACTGGGGGTTATTGAGGAGTCCAACAGCGAATGGAATAGCCCCATAGTTCTAGTTCCGAAGCCTGACGGATCCATTTGTTTCTGTAATGACTTCAGAAAATTGAATGAGGTGTCAAAATTTGATGCCTACCCTATGCCAAGGGTAGATGAGTTAGTCGAAAGTCTGGGCCCCGCAAGATATGTCATCACCTTAGATCTGACCCGGGGATATTGACAGGTGCCCTTATCTGAATCAGCCAATAAGAAGACAGCCTTCTCGACTCCCCAAGGGCTGTTTCAGTATGTCAGGATGCCGTTTGGGTAGCAAGGGGCCCCAGACCTTTCAAAGGATGATGGACAAGATCCTCAGGCCGCATCAGCGGTATGCTGCGGCTTATTTGGACGACGTGGTCGTCTTCAGTACAGATTGGGAAAGCCACCTTCCGAAAGTCCAGGCGGTCCTGGATGCCATTAGAAAGGCGGGGCTGACAGCGAACCCCAAGAAGTGTGCAGTAGGGTTGGAGGAGGCTCGTTACCTGGGGTACACAATTGGGAGAGGTCTGATTAAGCCCCAAGTGCAGAAAGTGGAGGCCATAAGGGACTGGCCTAGGCCTACCACGAAAAAGCAGGTCAGGACCTTCTTAGGTTTGGTGGGCTATTATAGGAGGTTCATTCCAAATTTTGCCACTTTGGCCACTCCCATTACAAACCTCACAAAAGGGAAAAGTTCCTCCATGGGTGCATGGGGACAGGAGGCTGAAGAAGCCTTTCAAGGTCTTAAGGAGGCATTGTGCAGGGGTCCAGTCTTGATCACGCCTGATTTTAAAAAAGAGTTTCTGGTACAGACAGATGCTTCAGCTGTGGGGTTAGGAGCAGTCCTATACCAAATCGTCAATGGAGAGGAGCACCCAGTTGTGTATCTGAGTCGAAGGCTGACCGCAGCCTAAAAAAGATATAGTATCGTGGAGCGGGAGTGTCTGGCCATCAAGTGGGCACTCGAGGCTCTGCGGTACTATCTCTTGGGCCGTCACTTTCGCCTCATTACCGACCATGCTCCTCTCACATGGATGTCTCAAAACAAAGAGAAAAATGCAAGGGTAACGCGCTGGTTTCTGGCATTACAGCCCTTTAATTTTTCTGTGGATAACAGAGCTGGAAGACTGCATGGCAATGCAGATGCTCTATCAAGGGCATTCTGTCTTGCCGCAGACTGTGTCCGATCCCACGGGATTGAACAGAGGGGGGGAGTATGTGACAAAGTCGATACCCAGGAGGTAATCGATTTGTCCCAGGTTGTGTTGGATGGGAGGTACATTCCACCTGGGATCAGACGCTACATCCAGTCGCAGCTCCGGAAGAAAAGGTTTTGGCTGTCTGTCACATGGACAGAGGTTAAAAACCTTACTTGGGTCCGGAGCTGACCAGATGCAGATTGGGCGGGCGCATCTGGTCGCCAGATCCTGGGTGGATCGATTGCTCTGTGTATGTGGGCTACTGCTGGAGAAGGCTCACACAGGGTTAATAGAGCAACTTTGAAAGGCTGGAGTAGGAGGAGAGAGAGAGGGTGTGACTGTGACCAGCAAGGTCTGACAGTCTGCTGGGAAAGACAGTTTGTTTTCAGGAAGCTAGTTTGCTCTGGAGAGAAAGTGCAGGCTGCACGTGGAGTTTGGGGTGTTCCTGATATTGAAAGCTGAATGTAAGCTGCTGGCCTGGACTGGCCTTTTTGTTTTTCATTTGAACTGTACTTTACAAACTGCCAAAAGACTGCTGTTTAAGAAGCCTGCTGTCCAATAAACTATTGTTTGTTTTGGAAACTACACCTGTCTGTGCTGCTATCTCCCGCTGAGTACTCACCATTTGCAGCTGATCCCTCACTATATATATATATATATATATATATATATATATATATATATATATATATATATATATATATAGTGAAAAACTATTTGCCTCCTTCCTGATTTCTTATTCTTTTGCATGTTTGTCACACTTAAATGTTTCTGCTCATCAAAAACTGTTAACTATTAGTCAAAGGTAACATAATTGAGCAATGGAGTAAACAAGGCTCCTTATCTTACCCCATTTAGATGGTCTGTTTGTATTAAGGCATCTTAATGACGTATTTATGCTTGAAAAAAATATCTGTTTTCCCTTTTGATGTTGCATGTATATAAGCTGTCTGTACCACCAGCTTGCAAACTAACAGGATGTAAACCTGACGAAGGCTGCAAGGCCGAAAGCTTGTTTATTCTTATTCATTTGTAGTTAGCCAATAAATGGTATCATCCTGATTTAAAACTTCTTGCTTTTACTGATGGCTAACACGGTACAATACCCTACTGCTACTGCTATAATTGAACACAAAATGCAGTTTTAAATGATGGTTTTTATTATTTAGTGAGAAAAAAAACTCCAAATCTACATGGCCCTGTGTGAAAAAGTGATTGCCCCCCTTGTTAAAAAAATAACTTAACTCTGGTTTATCACACCTGAGTTCAATTTCTGTAGTCACCCCCAGGCCTGATTACTGTCACACCTGTTTCAATCAAGAAATCACTTAAATAGGAGCTATCTGACACAGAGAAGTAGACCAAAAGCACCTCAAAAGCTAGACATCATGCCAAGATCCAAATAAATTCAGGAACAAATGAGAACAAAAGTACTGTAATTGAGATCTACCAGTCTAGAAAAGGTTATAAAGCCATTTCTAAAGCTTTGGGACTCCAGCGAACCACAGTGAGAGCCATTATCCACAAATGGCAAAAACATGGAACAGTGATGAACCTTCCCTGGAGTGGCCGGCCGACCAAAATTACCCCAAGAGCGCAGAGAAGACTCATCCGAGAGGCCACAAAAGACCCCAGGACAACATCTAAAGAACTGCAGGCCTTACTTGCCTCAATTAAGGTCAGTGTTCACGACTCCACCATAAGAAAGAGACTGGGTAAAAACGGCCTGCATGGCAGATATCCAAGGCGCAATCCACTTTTAAGCAAAAAGAACATTAA